>NC_134866.1:39210610-39533610 GCF_049852395.1 Peromyscus maniculatus bairdii | reverse complement strand
CAGCCAAAATGCTTAGTTTGGTTAAGTCAGCTGGGTAGTAGCTGGCAATCTAACATGAGTCAGTGGAGTTAGGTAATGTGAAGTAATATCAACAGTGGAGATGAAACAACTGATCATGACTTGCATTGGAGTGTTTGTGTGAGAAAACTAGGAAAGGACGAACAGGTGAAATCAAAACAACCCAGGATGCGGTGTCATCATGAGGTCCAAGGCAACACCCAAGAAACACAGGAAAGGAAGAATGCTGGCAAACTACTGTGTCAAGATAGAATTTTGAAACATGAGATTGCAGCTGAGGTACAGCTGATGCCATCGAAAAGCAAAGCAAGAAGGTGTGGTGGTGAAGAGGAGTTTGTGGAAGCAGCTCTGGAAATATAAGAAGCCAATAGGATCTTCATCTCGCCTCCCTTCTGTTTTAGTACAGGGGCTGGATAACGTAAACATCTACATTTGGATGCATTTGTAGTGTTTTTCCTTTGGCTCTTTTTTTGTCTGTTTGTTTATTTTTTCCTATTCTGTTTTATTATTATTATTATTATTATTATTATTATTATTATTATTTTAGATGCCTGTTTCCTCTTTTAATTTTTTTTTATTTTTTCCTTTATTAATTTTTTTATTCATTTTACATACCAGCTACATCTTCTCCTCTCTTCCCTCCTTTTGCTCCCCTCCAAGTTTCCTTTCCCCCACAGCAACCCAACCACCACTCCCTCATCCAAAAAGGTATGACTCCCATGGGGAGTCACCAAAGTCTGGTACAGTCAGTTGAGGCAGGTCCAAGTCCCTCCCCCTGAATCAAGGCAGTGCAAGGTGTCCCTCCATGGATAATGAAACCTACAGAGACCTTCTGTTTGTTTTCTAATGAAAGAAAGAAAGAAAGGGTGGAAGGGGAGGTAAAGAAAATCAGAAAGGAGTAAATGAAGTGAAAACCATAATCAGAATATATAGTATGAAAACAATATATTTTTTCAATAAGGAAAAAAATCCAAAGCCAAATCTGTGCTCAGTATTTGCCTTTCTCTGTGTGTAATTGCATAATCTTTCTTCTGTGTCAAAAAAGGATGTTTCTACTTCCTAAGATTGTTGGGAAGATTATATTAAAGGGCTTAGAGTAGGATAAGAGAGAATGGATGGTTTCCACCAGGGAGTAGCACAACGCTGCTTGTGTTCAAATTCCAGCTCTGCAATGTACCATTCATCAATCTTGGACAATTTAACCTATGACTCCTATTCTTTGCATGAAATAGTGGTTAATTCTAGTAGCCAATTTCTGTATTTGATGTGAAGACTCAGTAACTATATCAAATGGCTTCTCTTCTATTATTTTTGACCTGTGACAATGACAATTTTTTATGTAGGCAAACTTACTACATGAAAATAGAATTTAGAATAGTACACAATACACAAGTGATGAAAAAAATGTTATGATTTGGTAGTCATAACTACTCTTACTTCTTGAATAGGTACAATTGATTAAAAATGGCCAGTGTAACAGATTCATGAACAACTCAAGGTCAACAGTGAGTTAGGGTCAACAATGAAAAGATGTATCTCATAACATAATTTAAAGCAACAACCATCAAACAGATTAAAAGCATTTTCCAAAAGTGCATATCCACCTGCAGAAGAGTGAGATTAGACCCGTATTTCTCACCCTGTACAAAATTCAATCCAATCTAGGTCACAGACTTTAATTTAAAATAAGGAGTGCTAAAACTGCTAAGGGAAAAAAGAGGAAACACTTCAGGACACAGATAGAGACAACAAATTTCTGAGAGAACCTCAATACCACAGGATACAGCCCCAAGAGTTGACAGAGAGGATTATGTGGAAACAAAACACTTCTGCACAGCAAAAGAAACTATCAGCATAATAAACAGTTATCCCAAAGAATAGGCAACAACTTTTATCAGTTATATTTCAGACAAGAGGTCAATATATAAGATATATAAGGAAGTACAATAATTGAACACCAGAAACACAAAACTTTCAAATGATAATGATGTAAATGCCACTGCTCTAAACAGATGAGTTTCCAAAAAGAAAATTCAGATAGACTGTATTTTGACAGTGTTCAACATCTCTAGTAATCAGAGAAATGTCAATTAAAATTACCATGTTGGAACTGGACAGATGACTCAGTGATTAAGAGTGCTTACTGGTCTTGCTAAGGACCTGGGTTCAGATCCCAACACCCAGAATGCTGCTCACAACTGCCTGTAACTTTAGTTCCAGGGTACCTGATGTCCTCTTCCGGCCTTTTCAAGCTTCTGCACACATGTAGTATCCATATAGTCACACAAGATCACAAACTTACACATAAATAAAACTAACAAAATAAATAAGTCTTTTTAAAAAATTACATTGAGATTTCATCATCCAATCAGAATGGCCACCATCAAGAAAATAAATGATCATCAATGCTGGGTGTGGGGAAGAGGATCACTTACACACTGTTGGTGGGCATGTAAATCAGTGCAGCTTCTAGAAAAATAAGCCTGGAGGCCTTTAAAAAAAACTAAATATAAAACTAACATACGACATGTTATACCACTCCTAAGCATGTATCCAAAGGATTCTATATCCTAAAAGTCTTTTGCACATCCATGATTATCACGTTTGTTTTATAACAGCAAGAAAGTATAATCAACCTATGAAATTTTAGACATAAAGACAAAAGAAATTATGAAAATTTCAGGAAAAAAAAAGAACTGTGAAACATTTTTCAGTGCAGTAATCCAGGCTCAGAAAGACAAACACTGAATGAAAGACAAACACTGAACGTTCTCTCTCAATGGAACTGTAGCCGCTCACTATTAAATGTCCAGGTGGGAATAAGAGGGGTTAAAATCCAGGAAACTGGAAAGGCTGAGGGGAGGCCTTGCAGCAGCGGGAGGGTGGGAGTGGGGTGGGGGGGGAGGGGATAGACAACAGAAAAAAAGTAGATGGGCAAGGAGGAAGAGAGAAGCTCCACAAGGGTGGGTACAGTGATGAAGGCAGGGAGGGAGGGAAAAGAGCCTAAACGAAATAGGAATAACACCCCCGTGCAGACCACCTCCTTTGCAGGCTTACTTTTTAAATGAACCACTTTTCAAAGCTACAACCACAAGTGTTTTTCAGCAGAAGAGGGCCCTAATGCCACACATCTGACCATTTCTCTAGTTCAGACCTATATCCCGGCTTCCCTTGGTAACTGATTTCCCTCCAGTTCCTTTCTCTGCTTCCCTTCATCTCCCCTAATCCCTTTAACACAATGCTCTAAACTCATCTTTCTAAAAGGTTAGTTTTCATATCTTCTTCCATCTTTAAAAAACAAATAAAGTCCATATCCATTAAGTTCATTTTTAAGAATGAAATGGGTTTAGCCTGGGATTATCCCCAAGGCCAATATTCCACATAGGTCCCAAGTGGACTCTGTCAGTTAAAGATGGGCTGCTCCTGGCTGGCTGAGGATATGCATGGGTTCCCTCCTGTCTCCTTCTGGCTGAAATACATCACCAGGCTCTCACACAGTCTATTCACACTTCAGGGTTCATTTCAATTCTGTATCAACTATCAAGACTCATGATTTCAGCTACCCCACTTTGCATTTAAGTTTCTCAAGAATGAAGACCTGTCACTTTCCCTTTGTTTGTGTGTGTGTGTGTGTGCATGTATGTGTATGTACGTGTGTGCACATGCACATGCACATATGTATATCTTTGAATCTACTCTGATTCTTATAAGAATCTTTTAAGCAAGATAACAACCTGTTCTTTAAAAATATGGATTATAGTCTAACCATAAAATTCTTTCAGAACAGATGGATATTCTTTATGTTTGATCTTAAGAGCCAGTGGGCTGCTTGAAGACAATATGCATTTTGAAGCCTCTTTGTATGACCTACTGAAGAACTAGTTTACTTTCATGGAACTATTATAACTGCTGTTTTTTACACATTAATTTTAGAGTGGCAAACATTGGGAGAACAAAACCCAAAGAACGTAAGCTGTTGGTATCATCACAAGTAAAATAAATATTCTCAACTCAAATGTAAAATTTTTTATGAAGTCCAGAGAAATAAAAAAATTAAATATCTGAGAACATTTAATTTTCTTAGATCTATCCCCATGTATGATGTCTTTTGTCAGTCTTTGTAATTTGTGTCAGAAACACAAAAGGGAAACAGAAATTAGAACACAAATGAAAAAAATTGCTTTGCTAATCTTTGGGTTTCTTATAAATAAGTTCTAAATGACATACTATAAGGTTACCTATCTGTGACTAACCTTAGACACAGCATCCTAAGCTAGCATGGAGGGAGCTCCTTTATTTTGTTTGAAAAAATCAATGGTTGGATTTTTAAATACTTTATTATATTAAATACCTTATTATATGCAATGTTACTTATAAATTACCTAGATATAATTAGATATAATTTATAAAATGTTTAAGACTATAACATTAAGGATTCAAGAGGGCCAAAGAGAAGGACCAGTGGGAAAAGGGGCTTGAATCCAAGACTGAACACCTAAGATGGACCCCTGGGTCTCACATGGTAGAGACTCCCACAAGTTACCCTTGATCTACACCCTTGTGTCATGGCACTCAGGTTCCTAAACTCACAGCCACACATACACACACAGCCACATGAGCATACACACAGCGTGAGTAATGTTAAAAATATTAGAATTCAAAAATTTCCAAGACAAAACTGTAGAACTCATATCTTCACCTTTTAAAAATGAACCCCCAAAAGATTAGGTAACAAGTTGAAGGTTAAGTTATTGACTCCAAATCTTCTATCTGATAGTAGTCTTATTTAAGTAAATATGGTGAATCACTATATAGTATTCTGTGTTCACATGTGAGATAAATAATAGCAAATCAGTTTTCTTTTAAATGGGATCATTCGTCTAGTTTTCTTCCTTCCTCTTTTAATTCAGTGCATACCTATAAAATCACATGTATGACCTATATACTCATTACATGTGTTAGTAGTGGACATGTATCAGTCAGTATGCCAGGTAAGCTGCTATAAGAATGATCCCCAAGTAAAATGCTTTAAATGAATCAGAGGTTAGTTTGTCTGTCTTGGACTGAATAGTTCAGACTGTAAACATAGTTGTGCAGGCATAATTCAAACATCCAGGCTTCTTCCAGCTTAGCTCTTCATCATCTCACTTCCTCCTCATCCTCAAAGTAAAGTCACAATCTAGTTAGTATCTTCGTTCACAAAAAGATGAAAGGCTGAAGATGCAGGGCATGCTAGCTTACCTTCAGATTTTTCTTCTTATTTTAACAAAAGAGGCCAAGCAGGCAAAATTACCTGCAAAATAATTATAAATGGAAATTTCCTAAGCAGTCACATATGCAGCTTGATTGTTGGGTATTCTGGAAGTGAAGAGGCAGACTATGTAAGGAAATGCTTGAAGGTTTTATCAGAAGTGAATACACATAGATATGCACCATACTCTTAATATTATTCTGAAAGTATTTAATTAACTTTTCATTAGGTTCTAGACAAGGAATATAGTGTAATTCACCTCAATTGTGGAACTGTGATAAAATGCAAAAATTATAAAAATGAAATGCCAAGAAAGAACCTAGGGTCCAAATATTAACCTGCAGGTTCATGATGATGAAGATGTCATATATATTAATCTGTCTAAAAATATTTACATTAAAGTTAAATGGCTTAATTAAGCAAGTGAGCATTCATTATAAGAAAGCAAAGTAAATATAATCGTGTCCCAATCGTAAACAATCTAAGAAACAATTTTAATTTGTGAATATTTTAAAGAAATTCTAACACTGGTGCAGGGTGACACACAACACACATACACACACACACACACACACACACACACACACACACACACACACACACGCACACACTCCAGCTTCTACCTTCTGTGGGAGCTTGAGTGAGTTACCACAATGGAGAGAAGCAGCCTCTTCCAATTCCACAGTCACAAGAGTTTAACTCAGGGCCAAACACATCTCCTGATTTAACATCTGTCCATTACTAACTAGTACATGGATCCAGTTGAAAATTCAATGCTCCCCCAGGTATTAGATTTTCTCCAAACCTCATGATCATCATATCCCATCATCTTTCCGGTAAAAACAAAAAGAAGCAGCTTTGTCTATTTGTTTTTCTCCATCCCTCCTTTACTTAAAGTTTTTCACACAAGTAATGCATTTTTTTTTACATCATGCCAAAACAATCAAATTGACAAGACTCTTAAGAAATAATCCTTCCTAAATTTAGTATGTTTCCCTAAATCATCTAAAGACACCTGCAACTTTCACAGCACAGAGCAGCTTTGCATCCACAGACAGGGAACAATTCTCATCTCCACCTAAGTAAATAACCCGACTGAAGATTGCAAGTCTTGTTGGTTTTCTATTCCCTGTGGTCGGAAACAGCTATTCTTCAGGTTGTAGTAAGTATATACCTGAAATAAAATAAGAAATCCCTGATTTTTTTTTACGCCTGTAAGACTAATAAGCATTAACTACATTAAAATGTTCCTAGATGGTGATTTGGGATATTGACCACATGTTCTAACATCCAGCATGGAGCTCACGCTGGTGGATGGAGTATGAAACACTACATGATACTTACCAAAACACTTCAAAACTCCCTTGGCAGCTGCAGGCTAGTTAAATACCCATTCTTATTACTACTTCATATTTAAGACACACTTTATACTCTAAAGATTATAATCTCAGACATCAACTTGTCCTCTAATAGCCTTTGAGCACTCACTCCATGTGGTGCATCAGGCAAGTGGCTGGAGATAGAATAATGAAAAACGGACGGGCATGCTTCTTCATACAATCATAGTAAAATAAATTGGTTGAGGGGTGGTATTGATGTTTACTAGAAATGATTCCAGTACTTTCTACACACAAAAGTTTATTTCTGCAGCCGTAACCAAAATTAACATGCCCTTGATGACAGCAGCTTTCCTATTTTATCTAACAATTCTTCACACTTCGTGATCCCCTTTTAAATCAATTCTATTAAGGCATGATTTGCTTACAATAAAATTGCCCATTTCAGGTGTTGGATGAGTTCTGACAGATGGACATAGCCTGTAACCACCACCCCAGTCGGTTTCAGTTTATCTCCCAGAACTCATATCTGGTCTTCTTAATTGAACGGTGCGTAGTAATGACTATGGAGCAGATCAGCACTTAGACACCAGCACTTCATCTGAACCTGCTAAGTAGAGTCATTATGCAGAGTGAATCACTCTAAGGGCGAGGAGATCCTCAACATCACTCCTACTTGTGGGCTGGAAATTAGGCACAAGAAGGCCAATTGGCAGATAATGCTGTTGCTCTGAGGCTTGTGTACAAACTGAAAGGTTGAAGTACACCCTTTCAGCACCAACATCCCTCTCCAAGGGCTCCACTCTCCTTGGCTTCTGCCCGCCCCTCCAAAGCAACAGCGGCAACCAGCTCTTAGATTTCCTCCCCATGCTCTCCCTGCAGACAGGCATATTGTCCTGTCTGGAGTGTCCTCTTCACCAACACATTCCAAGCTGCTTTGGCCCCGGGAATCTAAACTGGAGCCTGATGACAGATAACCGAAATCTTTTAAGAGAACTCCAAAATGGGGGAGGGGGCGGCAAGGTCGGAGGAGGAGAGAAACTGGAGCTGCATGTCAACTCACACTGTGCTGTCAGCCGCTTTAGCGGGGACTGAGAAACACAACTCTTCGGGATGGGAGAAGTTTCAACGATAACCTTTGTTGGGCAACGGTATCAAAGGACAAAGGTGTCACTTTTAAACCTGTAACTTAGTACTATCGGCCCTGTTCATTTCTCTGGGCACTTTAACTCTTAAAACTGTCACAAGTGCAAGTGTCACTTATGCCGAAGACTAGTTTATCAGTAGAAGCAAGGTTATATCCATAAAGAATAAGCGCAGTGCCTTGGGGGAAGATATGTAATTTATTTTCTCTAGGCAACGGTAAGGTTAAGGTAGAAGTATTTATTAAACTAAAATGTACCGTCTTAATTCTCTGAAATCAGATACTACTTTTAACTGCTCTCGGATCTACCATTTCCACCAGAGTATGCTCATTTGTATTTGGAGGTGATACTCAAATAAAAGATATTTAGTAGCACTTAAAAAAAAAAACTTTAATTTAGTTACTGCCTGTGTCTCAATTAGCCCCCATGAAAGACTGAAATAGTCCTTAGAAGCTAGTATTTGTAATAAGGTTTATGGAAATAAAAAAAAAAAAAAAGAATGATGAATGCTTCTTATATCCAGATACTTAGTAAAGGGCATCCACATATACATGGGGAGCGAATGTTAGCAGCTTAGGCTTTACTTGGTTTTCTATGTTTTGTTTTGTGTACTCCAAATAGTGTTACTCAATTATAACTTCTCTAGTTTCTGAAAAGTGAAGTGGAAAATGCGATTCACTGAGGTGAATGACAGGCTCCTCTGTCTGCTTTAAAGTGTGGGTGTTTGACCCCTCTATCATGGATGGCACGTATTTACCTATCTACTGGCTTCTTGTAATTTTTTATTCCACAACTATTATTTAATTCCAAATATAATCACATCATTCTCTCTTCCCATTTCTCCTACCAGTCCCCTCCCAAGTCTTACCCCACGCCGCATTCATGGCCTCATCTTTAACCATTGATTGTTGTTACACATACATATAAATAAATCAACATATAAATACTTGCTAACTGGGTCTATTTTGAAACAATAAAGATTATTTTGTGGGGTGGGGTTTGGTTTTTTTTTTTTTTTTCCTTCCTGACAAGACTTCTCTGTGTAACCCTGGCTATCCTCAAACTCTCACTCTGTAGACCAGGTTAGTCATGAACTCAGAGATCTATTAGCTGCTCCCTCCCAAATGCTGGGATTAAAGCCATGTGCCACCACAACCCAGCTTTAAAGTTTTTGTTTTAAAAGTACTTAATTTTGATGTTCAGTAAATGAAGACTAAGAAATTAGGGTAATACATTTTTGAAAAATAATTAAAATTTGTAACAGACTATATTGAAAATTTACTGTGTTAATGCTAGAGAGCTAAAACATGTCAGTGTTTCACCTCTTCTCCCCTTATTAACTAATTGAAGTATTTTAAAACTCAATTAAAATTACTGAGAAGGCACAAGAGCATCATTCATTCTTCTGTATCAGTGAATTTTATAAAATAGCATATTCATTTAAATGTTCATTTTTTAAAATAAAAAAAAATGGTGATATGACTGCTACTAATTGCTCTCAATTTGAACTTTAGTTCAACATAGATATTCTCTTTGATTCTGCATTTAACTGTGGAGGAAAGTACTAATAGTTCATAGCCAAATCATGAGTGCATCAGCTGCCGACTGCAGGTGGCTTTAGAAAGCTAGCCCTTGGGGCTGGGGAGATGGCTTGGTGGTTAACATGCTGCGTGCACAAGACTGGAGATCTGAATTTGGATCTCCAGGGCTCACTAGAGGACTTGAATGGTATGGTATACTAACTCAAGCTCTGTAAGAGAAGAAATAGACATATCATAAAAGTTCAGTGGCCAGCTGAGAACTGTGAGCTTCTGGTTCAGTGAGAGACCCTGTCTCAAGGGAATAGGGTGGAGCCCACCTCTCTTTGAGTAACTATTGATAGTATTGACAGGAAATAGCTGCTGGAGAAGGGAAGTCATGGTCTTTGGTGATGTCGGCACTAGCTAGTTGACTATGCTTCAGTGAACAACCTTCTGGCCATGTTTATGCAAGCAACCCTAATTCAACCCAGAGAGCCACAAAAGAAAAGAATGAGGGAGAGAGAAAGAAAGACATGAAAATAGAAAGGAGACATTAATAAAAAGGTGTTTGATGGGATAAAATACCCTGTTGCTGTGATAAAATTAATTTTACTGTGCCAAAAGTAACAAGGGATTTAAAAAAAAAAAGTTTGTTATCATTCAGAATGTTCAAAATACAGTCAGTCATGACAGGAGGAGCTCCAAGCAGCTTTTCATCTCTTCATCCACCTTCAGGACAGAGTGATGAATACAAGCTACAGCCCTGTTCACTTCCTCCATTATTGCAGTCTGTTCCTAGCCAGGGGATGGTGCTGCCTCCAGAAGATGGGTCTTCCTATTCCGATTAATATAATCAATAGAATCCCCCACAAGCATTCCTCAAGGCCCAATTCAAGATTCTGTCAAACTGACAACACCAACCTCACAAGAAGGTAAGCAAGGATGGATAATGAGGGAGCAAACACAACCAAAATGTATTCTATACTTGTGTGAAACTGTCAAAGAATAAATAAAAAATAAAAAAAAAAAACATTTTTAAAATAAAATATTAAATCAAGTGTTTCAAAAGGTAGGGACAAAATAATAAACCTGATGTTGACCTCTGACCTCCAAAGGTGTATACATGGGCACACACACACACACACACACACACACACACACACACACACACACACATACACACACGGGGGTGGAGAGGAGTTATCTCTTTTCATAAGTAAAAATCACCCAGCATCTCAACATTCTTTTCTATCGCCTAATCTCATTCATATTCACTCAAAAGAAATCTACGCATCTATCCCATGGAAAGCTTTGCTTTCCAGAAAATCTACCTAAAGTACAAATATTGATGACAGAAAAGAGTGAAGACAATAGAAACAAGCAAGAGTCCTTTTCCATCCTCAAGCTTCTCTCATTCCTTCTGCAGTGCTGTTCATCTGAGTTACAGCAAATCTCCCTTTGGTTTGCCCAGGTGAGAAGAGAAAACCAAATCCTGCCAGTGTTCCCACTGTGAACTCCCAGAAGCCTCCTCTTTGTTCTGAATCTGACAAACAAGATAATAGCTTCATTTCCATTAAAAATATGGAAAAAAATCATCTAACCACAACATTCTTTCAGGTCAGCAGGATTTTCTCTGGAGGCATGATCTCTCCCTGAGTGAATACTGACCTCTACTAAAAGCACCCTGTGAGACTGCATGACATCAGAAGAGCATCAGCAAGGCAGTTTCTTAAGACCCTTTCTCAAATGAACTTTAAAAAGTAAGGCTGAGGGGTGGTCGGGATTATCTTTGATAAATTCGCATGTTCTGTGGCACAGCGGGGAAGTAAATTAGCAATGGTATACTTCCTATCTCAAAAATAGAAGGGAATTTGAAAATACATACATCAAGAAATAAAAAAAGTTTAAGTTAATGAATTCAGTAATTATCAGTTGATCAGGAATCTATGAGTCATAAATATATACAAATATTGTATGTCAACAATTCAAACAATAAATTGTAAATGCAAGTTCTCCACTGTTAATAGGAATGATTGATCTTGAAACTAAGTAAAGGATTTTCAATGAATATTTGTAATAGTATATTGTTTGTCACCAACTGAGGGGAAGTCCTTTCATCTTTAAACTGAAAAATGTTACCATAATTCTGAAATAAATTTAACTGTTCTGTCTCATAACACAGTTTGTATTTGATATCGTCACTGGCTCTTAAGCCCTTTTGTTTGTAGTACAAACATTTGAGTGAATGCACTAGATACTTTCTCCAGGAATTGTTTTTTTTTTCATATTCTTTTATAATTTCTTCTATTATAACCAACATTAATGTGAACTAGAGTAGGCACTGGCATTCACTTTCATAGTTGAATTGTTTTTCTAAAGGCCCACTCTAAGCTCTATCAAGTATTTGTTTTGTATCTAATAAAACCTAGCATAGAACTTCAGTTAGCTTCTTCAAAGACAAAATAAATTACGTATAGTCGAAAGTAAATATAATCTGCAGAGACCCTCATTCTAATGCCCAGGAAGATGAATGACTTCTATTATATTTACAAAAACACAGCCATAGTCATGAATATGACTCACAATTTTGGACTGGAGTGTAGATAAATAGAACAAAAAGTCCTCCAAAGTAATGAAAATATTTAAATATTCTAGACACCAAAGACATAGCTGGAGGGTAGAATGAATGTGTGCCAAGCATGCCCAAGGCCCTCTGGGTTCGATTCTTCACACCTCAGAGAAGAGGGAGAGGAGGGGAACTATGGTGAGAAGGCAGAGGGGAAGAAGGAGGAGGGGAGAATTATTCTTTATCAATATGACAACTGTAAATTGCTTCCATTGCCAAAAAGGAATGTATCTTATTTCTTCTGAAACCTAATGACAAGAAAATACAGCAAATGTACACTTTTAAAAGTGTGAATTTAAATAAAGAACGTCTAAAGCTTAGTAAAACAAATACCATCATTTAATTATCCTAAAACAATAACAGATACTCATTTTAAACAAACTTAATGATTTGACTCACTTTTATAAAATATAAATACTTAAAGATTTTTGCTCTGAAAATCTTAAAGGCTAAGAGACGCATTCTTTAGGGAAATCAGTGAAGTGTTTCACGGATTGCCAGGCAGACAGCATATGTTCTATATAGCTTATTTTTAAATATAGTGCAATATAGCTAAAATTTAATACTTTGGCTCTAAAGTTATCCTTTCTCAGAGAACTTAAAACCAATTCAATTAGTTTTCATGACAAGCAAATGGAAATGTTTAAAGAGATTGACATTTAGCTTGATTTTGACGCTATGAAATCTGTACACGTATCAAAACATTACATGATGTGTACCTGATCTTAGTTGATTTTTTTATTAGTTAAAATGAAGCTTAGAAAATGAACCTCTTTAAATTTAAAAGAAACAGTGAATACAGCTAAGTTCCTTATTATTTGGGCATACTGAAGAAGAAGAATTTGTTAATGGTACCTTGATATATGTGTTTTAAAGCAGTGAAAAAGACTATCAGATTAATAACTGGTATGTTTGCATTCTAATCAACTTACCAAAACAACGTCCTGTATATAAACAATGCCAATTTTGCTAGCATTGACTTGACTGAATCGGTTTGAAAAGTAGTTCTACATACAGTACCATTCTTACTTCAGGTATAGGGAAGTTAGGGTTCCTTGAAGGTAAGTAAGTTCCTCCAGGACTTCACATTAGTAAGAACAAGAGCCAGGATTTCAATTCTCTTCTCCTCCAAACCAAACTCTATATATTCAGCATGCCATTTTGTATCTTGGAACCTCCACAGGGCTAGCCTATGTTTTTAATACGCATCTAGGAGTTACAGCATCAATAATGCTGTATGTCACATATGTGATAACAATATACATTGCAATATTATATACAATGTACAAACATTATAATATTAGCATATTAATAAGCCACCTTCTTTTTCTTTTGCACAGGGTCTTATTGTGTAGCAAGACTGGCCTCAAGCTGCTCATCCTCCTGCCTCAACCTCCAGGCAACACAGATTACAGGTGTTTTCCAACATGTCCAGCTAAATCTTAAGAAGAATTTTGTTAATGTTGTTGGGCACACAAAGAACTGAGATGTGAAGAAATTATGTGGCCTGTATAATATCACAAGCAGCAAGTTTAATGGAAAGTTGAAGCTGAGATCCCAGAGTAACTTCTACTGACTATGGTATCTAGCAAATTTTAAAGATGAAGTCACAGCCTCAAGAAGGAGTAAATATCATGGTATGCTACTATCATTCAAAAAGCAATGTTCCGTAGCAATATTGAAATTTCATAAACATGAAAAATACTGAGTTAGAGATCTCATACAAAACATATAATTTCTTTTTTAAAAATATTTGTTTTTTTATTTATGTGTTTATATGTGTGTGTGCTACATATGGAGGTCTGAAGGGAAAGTCAAATTGCCTAGACCTAGAGATACAGGGAGTTATGAGTCTTCTGACTCACAATTCAGGATCAAAACTCAAGTCCTCTGGAAGAGCAGCAAGTGCTCTTAACCACTGAGCTATCATTTCTCCAGCCCCCAAATATGTCATGTCTAAGGTTATAACTCCTGGTGCTGATAGGATCTAAGCAATTAGTACTTTTAAGTGTTTTCTTATAGCAATTCTCATTTTATTTGTAGAAATCCTTACCTTGGGCTAATCAGATAAGACCCAGGAAAAAAATACCTGATGAATGAGTCAATGAATGCAAAGTTTAATCACTATCTTTCTGTATAACTGTTGCTTACCAAGATAAAGGGAAAAAATAATAACATCGCAGATCTCTACATTTAAATGTGTTTTCTTATTGAGAAATTTCACAATTTCTTCCATCCAAACTGAGGAACTACCACCTAAATGGGAAAATGTATTTCTACATAACCTGCTCTCATCGTCTCTCCAAGAACAACAAGCTAGACAAGACTTCCTGACCTTTAAAATTCATCACTGTCCATGTAAATGGTTTCTACCCTGGGGCTTGAAGGCTGAAGGTAATTCTTTTGAAAATCATTTTCACTTCAAAAACTTCAGTGTCTAATGTATATATTAGGGATATATATATCCCAACTTCTCTGTGTGGGTTATTGTTACACCTGTGGGAATGTATGCTGTGGGTCTCCTGTAAAATAAAACCTGACTTCAGAAAGTATCGCTTTGCATTGCATAGAGGTGAGGTATTGCATTCTCCTTTTCCTCCCTGCTTCCCTAGAAAGCGAGACACATTGCTGCACAATTTATTTCAAGCACCCACTGCAGGAAGGGAGGCAATGTGTTGAAGGGTCTTGTTTTTCTATAGTGACTCAAAACCTCCCACTAAGGTTCCGTGTTAATATCTGAGTCACTTATTTAACACTTGGGCAAAGGTTTATCTAGATGTTCTTATGAGAAATGGCATCATTCATTCATAAAACTGCAATGACATTTTTAGTTTCACTAATAGTAAAACTGAGCTTTCTGGTGTGACCTGCTTCTCTTTGAAACTGTCCACTGTTCAAAGACGTCCACATTTCTTCGCCTGATCCCTGGCTACTATTCTATAGGGAACTTCTAGTCACTCAGAGTAGTCACCCAACACCTCTGCGACACATTGAGAAAGCAATATCCCCAGTATTAATGGCATTAACTACAGGGCTATACTGTTACTCCATACCCCATGACCTCAGAGTTTGTGCCTATAACATGTCCTGTATTATTTTACACTTTTACATATGATTTATGTCTTTTACAAGTATGATTTTCTTTACTCACGGTTAAATGTAAAGCCTTCGGAGACAGAGGCCTTGCTGTCCATTTGACAAACACCTCCTCCAAATATCTAGGAGTATCATGTTTTGTCCAAACTTAGGAGAAAAACAAACACTTTTTATATGCCTGTTTTCTGACTACTGATCAATTTTTTTTCCTATCTTAGTCAAATTAGAAAAAAATATTTAATAATTTTAACCCTTTTGTCACCTACACAATTCAGATAATTATTCTGGGCTTCTGGAATTGCTATAAAATTTAATGTCTATTGTTTTTGTGAATATGTTATATATAATATGTCAAATATTTTAGTTACTTCTCTGATCAAAGCCTCTGCAGGAGTAAAGAATCTTGGCAAAGAAAGGACACATTTTATTCCTTTTCTAATTATTGTTTCTAATAATTATTTCTAGTTATTTTTGGTAGAAAACTTATCAAGCATAAGCATTTTGTTTGTTTGTTTGAGACAGGATCTCACTATGTAATTCTGACTCTCCTGGAATCCAAGCTATCCTCGACCTCATAGAGATTTGCCTTCCTCTGTCTTCCAAGTGCTGAAATCAAAGATGTGCACCACCACATCCAGCGTTAGGCATGGAATTTGTAGAGTACAAAACATGTGTGGGAAATGGACAAAACACCTTCAAGTACATTCACAATGCAAAAATGAGCTTTTGCGCTCATCCAGTCTGTGTCGTGCTGTTTGGACAACTAACACTGTGGCCGCCTATGCACAGCATCTGTTTCTCCTCGCCTCTTGCTTCTGGAATGAGGAGCCTAGATGAAGTTTCTTATCAACAGTGAGGAAACATAGTACTTTACAGCTCAGATTGAAAGACCGAGTCTTCGGCAAGAATCTGCCATGTTTGAGTCTATCTTGAAAGTGAAAACTATCTTTCATCACTTTTCCTTCTCTCTGAGAACTAAGCCATAGGTTCCAAAATCACATTAAGAAATACAAAACATTTCAAAAGAGTCCAGTCTCAGTGATCAATGAAAAAAAACGCCATGAAATTGATAGAGAACAAGAAGGGATTTATGGGAGAGTTCGGAGGAAGGATAGGGAAGGGGTAAATAATATGATCATATTATAATCTCAAATAGCAGACAAAATTAAACCGTACTTATCAGTATTAGTTTCATGATCAGGAAAAAAAGATTCAGGATCATAGTAGCAACTAAACTTGTCAAATGCATACAGACCATGTAGACCATCCAGAACATACATTCCCCCATACATATAGTGGACAAGCTGTGGCTGTAGGAGGTCAGTAAGGGCTCCCTCTGCCTGTTTTCTCACTTGCTTTATCTTTCTGCACCTCAGAACTCCATGCCAAGATGTCCCTGCCCAAGCTTCTTGCTCTCCGAGCTACCAATGGCCAGAGTAAGCTGCAGAGGGATCTGACAGGGTGCACACTGCCTCCCATTTGTGCCCTCCCATCTCTGAGCATGACTCATTTTGTCTAGGAGGCTTGCACAGCCAAGCTTCTGAATTTATGGGGACTCAAGCTTTCCTATTAACACGGTAATTTCTGTCCCAGGATGAGCAAAGATGCCCATGCTGCTTGGGCAGTTTCTTGGTATAACACGGTCATTTTTTTTCTCCCGTTTCTGTCATTTTATTCAAACTCTGCCAACTAAAAGGTGTTTTCCCTTGGGAAACTGTGGTCACTTCCTTAAGCCAAGTCTTTTTGGAGGACTCCACTGTCATTCAATCAGGTTGCTTTTGCAGAAATCCAAGTTATCTGGGTTCATGTCCTTTCCTTTGTCACAGGGCTCTGGGGTTGATGCTTACTGTGGAATTTAACCAGGCAGCTGCTTCAGGAAAGTTTGCTTCCATGAAAAATAGAGTTCCCCAAACACCCCATGCCATCTAGAGGCTCCTTTGTCTAGAGCACACAATGTAGACCCACAGGAGGTTTGACAATAAATGTCACTTGCCTGGTAGAGTTTGATGTCTGATCCAGGCTGATGCCATTCTGTACAAGGTGGTAAATTTCACTCAAAAAAAAAAAAAAAAAAAAAAAAAAAGCACATAAAAGGCATGAGAGGAATGCAAAGGAAAAAGCTGAACTTGTAATTCTGCTGAGCAAGTAGGCTAGCAATTGAGCCTCGAAAGGGGAACAGGGTTCCAGTCAGAGTGGTAAGAGAGGGTAAGGCTTTCCATTCAGACAGGCTAAGGTAAAATCATGGAAGCTAAAGACTGAAGAGTCAAACTAGAAGACAAAAGCACAGGCTGAGAACCCTTCATCACTTCAGAGTTTAGAGTGTTTTGTATTTTGGAATATTTCCAGGTACATGGTGAATTATTTTAGGAATGGGCCCAAGTCTGAACATAAAATGCATAAATGTTTCATATAAACCTATACTCAGAAATTTCAGGTATATTTTTTCAGGTATATATGGTATATTGTAATAGAGTTTTCTGCATAAAGCAAAGTTTTATGTGTAGAATTTTGTTGTGATATCAGTATTTAGGAAGATTCAAATTCCAGAAAACAGGATTTTCCAATGAATGACACTCAGTCTCTGTGGTATAAGGAGGAAAGCTAAGGTGATGAATGAAAAGGAATAGTATGCATGTATTCTACAGCTACACAATTCAGACATTGAAGATAGAAACATGTTTACAAATCAAGTGTCATTTTAAGTGAATGTGATATGTGTTCTCCAGATATTAAAAACTGCTGTCCACAGTATGATCTCACTGTGTGAAGACATGAAAATACTTGAGTAAAAATATTAAAGGCAGGTGTCAAACATTAGAGATAAATTTAGTCTGCTTTGTCCTTAATTTTGTTCATCTTGTTTATGGGTGTCTTGTGATAATCACAATAAACATGCACTGATGTGTAGAGCAATAAAGGGAGGGGAAAGTTGGAAGAGTCTTCAAATTTTCTGAACCAGATAATCACCTCTGATTTTCACAAGGACATATTAGTAAAAGAAAAAAAATAACATCAGTTTTTCAATCTATGTCTAAATTTCATTGTTTATGAAATCTGTATGTATTGGCATGTAAGTCATTAGTTGATTTATTTTCTTTCATAACATTTAGGTTCAAAATGGTAAATGTGAAAATACAGAAAATGGGGGGAAATTGTAACGAAGTCTTCTGACTTAGAATAAACTCTAGACAAAACAAATAGTGTCAATATTAAGTTATTGCATTTACCCATGTTTAAAATATTCTGAGTATGGGCGGTGGTGGCACACATCTTCAATCCCAGCACTCAGAGGCAGAGCAGGCAGATCTCTGTGAGTTCGAGACCAGCCTGGTCTACAAAGGGAGACCTAGGACAGACACCAAAACTACACAGAGAAACCCTGTCTCGAAAAACAAACAAAAATATTTTGAGTATAAAGAGGCTTGTATGCTCCCAATGTGACATGCATCTCCTTTCTATTGTATTCTTTGTTAGCAACAGTTGCTACTATTTCTCTCATTTTTCAAGGCAAAAAATGAAACTCAAATGTTGAGATGAGCAACAGTTTCATAAATTAACAGTTGATTTGGCTTGAATTCATTTCCCAGTTCCTGATAGGCAGGACATGGGAACCCTCAGTCTCATCAGGAACTGAATCTGGAATGATTTAAAGAAATATTACTTTTTTTTCAGTCCCTTGTTAACAAGTGATGAACTTCTCAAGAATATTTAATATCTTATGTGTACCTCTTTTTAAATCTCTAGTGCCTAAGAGAATTTCTGTATACTGCAGGAAAATGGAAGAGTTGGGGGTTGGGATGTGGGAATGTGTGGTGTCTAGAAACAGATGAGGAAGAAGAAACAAAGTGAGAAGCCACCTGAGAAGACTGCTGGGGTTTTAGAAATACTGAGAACACCTTACCGAGAGCTGTCTGAGGAATCATCCATGTTTTTCTAGGAACAGACTGAAGAAAACAAAATATAAATAAATAGAAGAAAAGAGCACAGAAGATATTGGTGACATGTAGGTAGATTTTTAAAACAAAGAAGCATAAACAAGGAAGAAGGAAGCCAGAGGGGGGAGGGGGGAAAGGAGAGAGGGAGGGGAAAAAGAAAGCCTTTCATGCTTAGCAAGACAATTATTCCCAAGGGTAGAATTGTGCACTGCATTGTAGAATGATGCCTAATATTGAATACAATATACCAAATGAATGCTGTGTAATGTGGCACCCATGTCTAGCAGACTCTAGCAAGATTGGACTCAGTGGAAAGTCTCCTTAAGCTTCTGTCTTTTCCCAGAGAAACATAGGACGTGTCCTAGGAATAGAGATTAAGACCCTAAAGGTATTTTCTCAGCTTTTTTGAAGTTTTATGACCAGAAAAAAAAACTGGGGGTCAGGGGTGGGCAACAGCAGCATACCCATGCAGTCTGTGTACCAGGCTATGAGAAAGCTCCATCATCAAAATGCCACTAATTTCCATAACTAGGTGAGTGTAGAGATTTGTCCTCTTGTATTACTCAAAAACACCTACTGCTACGGGATCAGAAGTTCAGAGATTAGCAAGCCTCTCAAATTCAGTGAGCTGCTTTATCCTCTTTCAACATCTGACTTAGTTTCAGCATGTGGGCATGCCCCCTGTAAGAAACAGTTGATAACAAAAGAGGACCTCTGAAGACAAGTTAAGATTATTAAGATCATATCCACCATAAAAATAGGGACCTTAGCTTAAAAACTGTTTCTATAATACAAAGTAAATGGTTTGTCTTAAAAAAAAAATCAGCCTTTAGTATGATGTTATGAAAAGCTATATGTGAGCAAAAGGAGTTGTTTCTGGATCATTAAACACATTTTCATTACTGTTGAGGTAAAATTCTTTCAAAATCTAGAAACCAGTGTTTACTGTTTATGAAAATGACTGATTGAGAGGAAGATAAATGAGAGAAAATAGAGATCAATAGATAGGCAGGTGAATAGGTAGATACAGAACAGAACAAAAAAAAAAAAGAAGAAGAAGTTTCCCTACTATTGCAGGTAGAGAAGAGTGTCTATAGTATTTTTAAGCCAGAAGAAAAATAACATGTAAGTGTAAGGACATGTAAGCTTTTTCTCAAATAGCAACAAAAGAAAGACTGTACCTAGACTCAGCACAGATGTGTGCAAGAGCTGGTCAAACAGTTACAAACTGAAGGAAATGCTGTGCATTCAGACAACTTTCCTGAACCCTAGAAAAACCATGTGCATCACTGCTTCTGGTCCCTTGTTGAGAACATGATGCACTCTAGAGAGGAGTGTATCTCAGTTGTAAAAAGACAATCACTGCCAAAAAAAAAAAAAAATGAAAATCAAAGAGAGAGGAATTCTGATCCAAGTTGTCAGCATGTTTTTCTTTTCGAGCTTTTTGTTTGTTTGACTATTTGAAATTCAAGTCACTCTTGAAGCTATAAAACCAGTGGTACATTAAGTTTGCTTATGTCTACTTTCAAAGATGGCCTTCTCCCCCACCCTTTCCTTTTCTTCTTTTTACTTTCTTCCTTCCTTCCTTCCTTTCTTTCTTTTTTTTTAATGCACAAAATGTCTGCCAAGCCTGAAAATGATGCAGATCGTGTTTCTTGTCTGTGAGGTGGCGTTTACTGGGCAGTCTGGCGCTGGCCTGGGAGTCTACAACTGCTGGCTGTGGTGGAATTACAGTAGGGGGAGAGAGGTGGGGTGAGAAGGAGGGGCGCTTTGTCCCCGCTGCATTTAAAATTGCATCTAATCTTATCAGGGCGCTCGTCATTGTTTCTGGAGACCCGAAGCAGGTACAGTGCTGCTTTTGTTCGAGCCCATGGCGTTGCTGAATAAAGTGGAGGGAAAAGCCCAAACTAAATAATATTCTTTCAGTCCCTTTGAAAGAGAATGGTAGAAAAGAGAGGGTGAAAGAGTCAGGTAAAGTCAAAAGACTTCATGTATTGATGCAGTAAACCGAAGACTAGGCAAAAAGGTTTTGGAAAAAATAATACAGAAAAAAAAAATGTGTTTATTCTTCTTAGCTAAAAAAAATGGCTTGTTTTCTTTGACAAATGATAAGCATAAAATTCAAAAAATATATTCTGTGTTTTACACCTGAAAAAAAATTGAAGCCTAATGCAAGGCTAGGTTTTCTAAAAGTGCAGATCAACTGAGCACATTTCCTCCTTCGCCAATAGGCACTCCTAAACCTTGTTTGTGCCCATCCATGTTCTTACCCCTCTAACATGATGAAGTGTAACATGAGGGGTTTCTGTCACAACTCTGGAGATTGTGGTAGACCTCAGACGAGTCAGTGGTAATAAATCCAGCTTCACTAAACTTGCCCCGACCAGCTTTGAACCAAACAGCCACACTGTAATTCTAAGAACCAGAACAATATAATTATTAGCAAGAGGAGAAACCTCCACTTCTCCGTGCGCTGATAAAGACTGCAAGTTAATTCAGGCATAAATGACCTACAAAACTGGAATTAAGATTTACTAACAATTCCATTATTGCAATTTGAAAATTAAGAATGAACACCAACTTGTTCAAACATGCAAGATTTTGGAAATAAGATAAATTAACCAAGTTATTCATAGATGTTCTCTGGGAAACAAAGTTTCTATTAAAAACTGCTAGTTTCAGTTTTTAGAATGTAAAACTAAATTATACTATCCAAATTTTTTAGCACATTAAAAACCAAATCTTTTAGCAAGTTAAAAACCAAAAATTATCCAACATTTTTTTTTTGTGTGTGTGATATATATTTTTTATTTTACAATATCATTCAGTTCTACATATCAGCCATGGGTTCCCCTATTCTCCCCCCACTCCCACGCCCTCCCCTTACCCCCAGCCCACCCTCCATTCCCACCTCCTCCAGGACAAGTCCTCCCCCGAGGACTGTGATCAACTTGGTAGACTCAGTCCAGGGAGGTCCAGTCCCTTCCTCCCAGACTAAGCCAAGTGTCCCTGCATAAGTTCCAGGTTTCAGACAGCCAACTCATGCAATGAGCACAGGACTTGGTCCCACTGCCTAGATGCCTCCCAAACTGATCAAGCCAATCAACTGTCTCACCTATTCAGAGGGCCTGATCCAGCTGGGAGCCCCTCAGCCTTTGGTTCATAGTTCATGTGTTTCCATTCATTTTATCCAACATTTTTTAATCATCACAGTCTTAGGAGAACCTGATTGTTAATGATTCTCATTGTTTTAAGCCTTTATGTACTAATTACAACATCAAATTTTAACAGTCATGAAAGTACCTTCTTAAAGTATGTTTTGGAGAAACATAAATATGAATTCCATTGAAGTGTATTTTAGTAATACATTGATTTTTCGACATTATACTTACCCTAAACAGACAACTGTCTTGATAATTTCTTTAGGTATCCCAGTGGAAAAAATGAAGACACAAAAACTGAAAATCAACAGATTTCAAAAATGCAGAGGCCTATTTTGTGATTCAGCATTTCTGTGCTTGTTACAAACACTCACACATTGTTACCATAAGATTGTGGTTGATGTACAGCCTGAGTTAATGTACAAGAATGCATTTTGTGACAGAAGAGAACACTATAAGTAACAAAGAATAAGCATTCACACTCTTTTGATAGATTAAAATCAAGTGTGCATACATACCAGCCAGTGTATTTTAAAGTTATCTTACATCTAATTGCATGGCTTGTCACAGAATCATCGGATGCTCAACTACTGTTCTATTGTGGTGCTGGCTGTTAAAATGATTTGCACATGGCTTTTTGAAGGAAATTCTATTTGTTTGTTTTGTTTTTTTTGAGACAGAGTTTCTCTGTGTAGCCCTGACTGACTTGGAACTCACTTTGTAAAGACCAGACTGGCCTTAACCTCACAGATATCTGCCTGCATCTCCCTCAAGGGTGTTGGGATTAAAGGCTTGTGCCACCACTGCTTGGCTAGGAAATTATTTAAATCAAATATATCCAGATATTCCACGCAGATTCTGTCATTTGATTGCGAATCAAATTATCAATTCACAAATAGTAAAACAATACATAGTTGCATAGGTCATCTTTAATATAAAATCCTGTGTGTGTGTTCTTTATAAAACTGTACTCACTTCAATATTTAAATTAAAATATTTTGTCATGTATGATGATGTCTTTTAAAATTCAGGTGATGCTGAAGTTATTGTTATTTACAATTTGATATTAAGAATCAAGAAACAAGAACAGATGTCAAATTAGTTGACAAATTTCAAAAATGGGTTTTCAAAAAAGTCACTTAGTAATCCCTTAAAGTTCCATTTTCCCTCTCTGTTGGTAAGTTTGGGTATCTTTTCCTTCTGCTCTTTGGAACCCATATACACATGTACCCCTAGAATATTTCATGCATAGTTAGTTACTGATGATGCTGTTTCTCTTCACACAAGTCAAGAATTCATGATTGCCACTACTAGTCATGTTAAAGACAAGGGGTTTGTGGAAATGACAATGTTTGGTATTGTTTTTCATTTGCTGGCTGAATTCCAAAAGATAACAATTATTTTGGTCTTTCTCAAGTCATCTGTGCAAGTTTTTCACACAGTAAGCAATGTCTTACTTTCTACTATCTTAAATGATTCTGCACTCAGTGTTGATGGCAAGTTGGGGCTTGTGTTGGGGGGAAGAATGGCGTTAGAATATTCCTAAAAACAAAGATCGGAGGATAAAACTATTTCCTCTGGAATTCACCTTTTCTGCTTACTTACCAATCTAAAGCATCACCTTTCTTTCCATTGTTTTGTTCTTAAGATCGTCTCTGTCTACTTCAGTTATGTATGAAGAAGATAGAGTCATTGGGCAGTTGAAATGGGCTGGAGATTGACTGCAACCCAGAAAAAGGCTGGAAAGAATTTCACTTCCATTTGTCTGTCTCTACTTCTAACTACAATAGTTGGTGTATCTTCAAACTATACAGCAGTGATATGCAGCTTTATCACTGGGGCTGATTTTTAAAAATAAGAAAGCAGATATATTAAACCAGCCGCCTTTGTCAAGAGCTAGAGGAGTTCATCCATAACATCATAACATCACTGTGTTTAACTCAGATTAAACCCTAAGTTAAACACAACTTTTTTAGAGACACACGATTTAACTATCTTTTAAGATGTTTCTGTTTAATTATATTTCTTTTATGTTGTGTATATGGGTTCTTTCCCTGATTGTATGTCTGTGCACCACTTGTATCCCATAGTGGCCAGAAAAGTGCATTAGATTCCCTTGAAGTTACAGATGATTGGAAGCCATGTGGATGGTGAGGATAGAACACAGGTCCTCAAGAAGAGCAAGAAGTGCTCTTGATTGCTGAGCCATCTCTCTGGCCTCTCGCCTAACTGTCTTGCAACTTGTAAAATGTTCTTTTTGTTTTAAAAGGTTCTTCTTTTCTCTTCAAAATTATTTACGTTAGCTGGAAATAGATTAGAATATGAACTAATTATTTTTATCTTCCTGTCTAAGATTCTGGTTTGGCTTTGATCAGCATGAATACAGAGACACATTTTCAAGATTAGTGAGATCTCTCTTCCACAGGGAGGTCTGCAGGTGGAATTCTTGCAGCATATCTGTCTCATCCATAGACACAAATCCCGTGTGGTCTGTAGTAAAAAATATGCTGAAAGGATTCTGAGAACAATAGGGTTGCCTATGTGTTTCTGGTCTGATGGAGAAGGGTTCTGAACTCTAAGGGATAATTCATTAAGAATCAGTTACAAACATATTCATCGCATGCTACATGCATACCATAAGTCATCGATCTTTGTTCCCTCCACAAGGGTCTATCCCAGCCTAGCCTCCATAATTATGTGCTGATAAAAACATTTCTCTTCAGTTCTTTGAGAGATTTTCATGCCCAGCCACCATAGTCCACCATGCTATCTCTCTCTCAAAAGGTCTCAAAGAGAAGAGAGTAAAATACGGGGCTACAGCTGAATGTTCAGCTTTGTGGCTCCTTAGTATTTCAATTATAGCTGATGATGTAATTGAATAGTCTTTTCAAGATATGATAGAAGGAGAATACAGAATTTCTACTAGAGATAGACAAAAATCAAATAGCCCACAACAAATCAACAGTAATGAATGATTGTGAAGGATGCTACCAGAGTGAAGGATGCTCTCACATAAAACCAATCATTTTGATATCACAAAGATGGCAAAAAGGTCAGGAACTCAAATTCTGGCTGTGGCTTTAGATAGGAAGAGAAATCCTCTTTTGTTCTTCATTAGCTGAGAAATTTTCTAGTATGAAAAAATCCTGTAAGCCAAAGAAGATGCTACTAACTTAAATATCAGCAAACTCCGCTAGAATTCAAAATATTGGCAACTATCCAAGTCAGGAATCTTTCACAAGACACACACTTTTAGAACTCGCATTTAATATATCATAAGATTATGTCTCCAATAGAATATCTGCTGATATTTGCCATTTTGTGCTATTTTGTTTTGATGCTAGAGATTGAACCAAGAAATTTGTACAAGCTATGCTGTACCACTTTGTACAAACAAATGCTGTACTACTAAACTTCATCCATAACTCAGAAAATTACATTCATTTTTTCATCCATTTACAGGAATAGATGTCTATTTTCCAAGGAATCTTGTCTCCAAAAGAATTTTTTCATATGTAGTGATAATATTAAATTCTGGTGATTTTACAATCTATAGAGACGGTTCCTGCCTCTTCTACATAACAGAGCATGCTCAGATGTGCTTTCCAGCAATGTTCCTCTTTCTCTCCCTGGCAGCACAGTCAGAGCAAACACAAGTTATCTGCTCCAAAAACTACGAAAGTTAAATCCTTTCTACAGACTACATTTCCACATGGAAAATTCCTGCAGAAGAATCATAATGAGATACTATGGCCCAGCAAAGCAGTCAAGTGTGCTGGGGACAAAGGGACTTTATGGAAGGACTGTATGGGAAGAGAGTGTGAAGGTGTTTCCTGCATGAATGGAAGACCCAAGCGTGACAGCCTTCACATGACTTCCAAACAGGGAAATGTGGGTATAATCAACTGAAAGTTTCATATTCAGCCTTAGAATAGCTAAGGGAGGGAAGGACACGCCTGTTCAGTTGTGTGGAGTAAAATGAAGACTTTGGTATTTATTGTGGGTTTAATTTAGTACGTGTTTCTAAGCCCTATGTGACTTGATTTGTGTTGGAAAAGATAATAAAAAGAGAATTTTCAGAGGAAGTTGATTGTCTTTTCATTTGCTACACAAAAGCCTTTTTGTGATAATTCTCATTTATTGCTTCCCATACCATTTTGTAACTGATTTTAAGTTTCTGATGTTCTCTGGGAACTTTTCTTTCTAGTGGGTTCACTGATGTGGATTTTGCTCGAGCCAAATTTTAGGTTCCACACTCAAAATGTATTCTGAAAGACCTTATAGTAATTACTTTTCTCATCATTGTTATCAAACCCGTATCAAGAAGCAACTTAAAAGATAAAGGATTTGCATCTAACACAGTTTGAGGAGATAATGTCCCTTGTGGTGGGGTAGATATGACTATACGAACTTACTCACATCTGAGTGTGTCAGCTAATAGGGAAGAGAGAATGTTAGTATTCACCTGCTGACTTCCTTTTTTTCCATTTCTATTCAAATTTATAAGACCCCAGTGCATAGGATGGTAGTGCCACTACATTCAGGAACAGAGGAGGAGTGAATTGACAGGTAGGAACAGAAGGGAGAGGGACTGGAAGGAAAGTAGGAAGGAAAAACTGCAGCTGGGATTTAAAATAAATAAATAAATAAATAGATAGATAAATAAATAAATTTATATTTAAAAATTAACCCTTTGAGACTGTAGCACAGTGTTTAATTTTCAGCACCTTCAAAACATGTGTGTGAATTTTCAAGGCCATCTTAAGCTTTACCTAAGTCATGTCCTACAAAATAATAGAAAACTCATAATGCAAAATTCAGAATACTTCTCTGTCCCTCCACACTCATGTTCTTCAGATCAGTTCACATCCTATCAATGTGAAGTTATTAAAACATTCTGGAATTTAGTATAAGTGCATAAAGAGTCACAAGCCAAAAATAACAGAAATGCATTTCAATTGTTAGAATTGGGTAGAATGGAGAGCTTATAAATTCTCTAACTTTTCCCTGATTTTAAATGCATTGACAATTTTCCTAACATTCTTCATTTTTTCTTTTATTGAAAAATATACTTTTTTCTCACATAATATATACTAATTATGTTTCCCTCCCTTGACTCCTTCTAGTTCCTCCCCACCTCCCTTCCCATCTAGATCCACTACCTTCTGTCTCCCATTAGTAAACAAACAAACTCCTAAGGGATAATAATTTAATATCTAATATGTTATGACAAAACATAAATTAACACATTGGGATTGAACAAAACAGAGAAACAGAAGAAAAAGAGCCCAAGAAAAGGCACAGAAAACAGATACCCGCTAGTTCACACACTCTGAAATCTCATAAAAACACTAAACAGTAATCCATTATATATAGGATTATGCAAAGGACCTGGTGCAGACTCATGCAGGCCCTGTGCATCCTACCTCAGCCTCTGTGAATTTATATGAGCTTTGGTTATATTGGTTTAGAGAGGTGGTTCTCAATCTGTAGGTCACAACCCCTTTGTCAAACCTCTCTCTTCAGAAATATTTACATTACGATTTGTAACGGTAGCAAAAATACAGTTATGAAGCAGTAACAAAAAGAAGTTTATGGTTAGGGGACACAACAACCTGAGGAACTGTATTAAAGGGTGGCAGCATAAGGAAGGTTCGGAACCACTGATTTAGATGGTCTTGTTTTCTTGGTGTTCTCTATCCACTCTAGTTCTTACACTCTTGTTGCCTCTTCTTGGTCAGGGTTCCCTGAGCCCCAAGGGGAAGGAGTTGATGAGACATCCCATTTAAGGGGAGTGTTCCAAGGTCTCTCACTCTCTGCACACTGCCTGGCTGTGAGTCTCTGTATTTGATCCTCTTCTGCAGGAACAAACTTCTCTGACAATAGCTGAGCAAGGCACTGATCTAAAAGTAGAGTAGAATGTCCTTGGTTCCTTACGTTCTTTAATCAGCTTTAATTTATTTGTGACTTTAGTTGATAGAATTATTGTATTTGGAAAAATAGAATCATTTAGAAGGAAGTTTTTCCCCCTTCTTTAATTCCATGTTAAAAATATGACATAAAAAAATGATAAGGTGCTGAGTTTCCAATTGCATTATTTTTGATAGTCACAAGCCAAACTGTTCACTAGAGAAAAAAGATCAAAAGGAAAAAAAATAAAAGTCTGGGTGCTATCATACTAAAATGTGATGTTATGTTCTTTTTTGCTATACAGGTGGTAACTAGAAACTTTAAGCATGCAGAGAAGCAAACTGAACTGTAAACACTTTTCCATGGCCTCAGCTCCAAAAATCTGTAGATGTTTCAGGCTGTGCAAAAGGATGAAACAGACAAAGTAGGCTCATTTTCACTAGCAAAAAGCAAATTCCAAATGAGTCCAGGTTTTCCTGGGGTTGAAAAACAGTGACCAACTAGAGATTTGAAGCCTGGTGTAAAGCATAGGAAGCCATTCCTTGGTCTATCCAGCTGTAATCGCCATGTCTGAACAATGTACTATGGAGGCATTTATACAACATATTCTAGTAGTAAAGGAGACAGGGACCAGCCTTCTATTGCATGTGCCAAAAGAAATCTGATACATTCACTTACCACCTGTTCCTATATGGTGGTAATTGAGACTAATTTACACGGGTAGAAATGTATTGAAAGTTGACATTTAGACATTTCATATATGAAGTGCTGGATATGAAGTACTCATAAATGTCAGACACTGTCCTTGTCCTGTGAGCTTTAGACTCCACTAGAGTCAAGTAGGTGATTACAATACAAAATGATAAGGGCCAAGATAGGAAAGCGTAGCACACAGAAGATCCTGAGAACACTGTTAAGTTTCTAGTGATGAAATAAACTGGAACAGCTTGGATAGTGGCTTAAAATGTTACCAGACCTAAGTCCACCAGCTTGCAGCACCATAGACAAATGAAATTGAAAGACCATGTGTTGAAATAAAGACTTTATTTGAAAAGCTGGCTGACCGGTCAAGATGAAGGACTCCTATCTGAAGCCTGGCTTTCTGAGAAACTCATAAAGGAATGGTTTAGACGGGTAGGTGATAAGTCTTTGGAGATAGTTATGAGTCTTCTCATGGTGGGTGAAGGTTTTTGGTTCATGGCCAAAAGTGCATACCTGAATACCTGATCTTTTTTTTTTTTTTTTTTTTTTTTTTTTTTAATCTTTTGGTTTTCCGAGACAGGGTTTCTCTGTGTAACAGCTCTGGCTGTCCCAGGACTCACTTCATAGACAAGGCTGTCCTTGAACTACGGAGATCTGCCTGCCTCTGCCGCCAGAGGGCTGGGATTAAAGGTGTGTGCCACCACCACCCGGCTGTAAACCTGATCTTAATAACTTAGTCAGAAGGTGTTTTTCAGCTCAACAAATCTCAAGAAAAGTGTGGCTATTTTTATTCCCTGATTACATGGTCTATGTGCAATCTTTGACATATCATACCTAGAGAGAATAAATAGATGCCCAGGGGATAAAGACAAAGGTCATTTAAAGTACAAATATGGAGTCCTTAGTGCTTGGTTTCAAAGACACAAACTTATTATACTGCTGTGAAAGACTGCAAATCTGAGATGGGTTTTGCTGAACTAAAATCAAACTATTGGCAGAGCAATATCCCTTTTGGATGCTCTTAGGGAAATAAAAAGCTCCAAGAAGTTTCCAGCAGCATTCCTTAGCCTGTGGCCCCTTTCAAATACAACAGTCTTCAATAAAAAGTTTCTTATGCTGTGTCTCCCTGATGGTGATCCTTCTTCCTTCCTATTTCACTGGTAAGGACCTTGGTAATTATACAATGTCCATCTAGATAATCTAGAATAGCCTCCTCATCCAACATTCAGATGTTTAGCAACTTTAATTCTATTTGCAATCTTAAGTCCCGCCCCCCCTATTATGTTACCTAGCACTTCATAGATTCCAGAGACCCAAGGATAGCTATCTCTGACCTCCTTAACTGTATCCATCATCAGCTAGATGATCTAGATGGGGTGGTTAGAATGAGGACAAGTTTCTCATAGAAACTGAAACAGAGAAAGACCTTAATACAGGCTGGTGTCAAGGCTTAGTAGTAGAACGCTTGCCTTGAAGTAGAAGTAAAGGTTTAGAGAGCAAGGGGTTAGGTAGATAAAAGAATGACCTGCTGTTGGTGACAAGCTGTTCCTGTCTTTTTCGCTGCAGGCATGACTTATACAGGGAGGCAGGGAAAACTGGAAAGCAAGTCCTAAGATGTAAGATGAAAAAGTAGTTACTGGAACCAAAGGGTGCAGGGAAAGAGGGTGGCAGTAAGAGACAAAGCCCAAGGGTTCAACAGGTATGCAAAATCTTCCAAAAGCTTGAGGAGTTCAGGGTGTGTTATAAAGTTCTAAATAGATCCTGCCACTGGAATAAACATACAGAGAACAGCAGTGTGGAGTTGAAAGAAGATGAAATGTGGGGAAGATTTAAAAAGTGGGGAAGATTTGGGAAGAGTTAAGGGAAGGGTAAGCATGATCAGAATATATTGTGCAATTAAAAGAAAAAACAATTAAGTGTGTGGTTCCACAGAGAAGAGTCATTACTCCCTCTGAGTTGGGAGGATAAGGAAGGGAAATAAATAAGAACATGGAGAAGAAAAATTTAGTTGTAAAAGCTTTAAATGGAGGCACACAGACAATACTCAGCAAGCCTGCATGAATTCTCCCAGCAACCTACCTGCTTCCAAAATGAATGGTAAGTGCTATGAAAGAGAAATATGAGCACAAAAAGAGAGACACAGGAGCCATATCTTAGCTGTAAGCCCGAGAAATTTTTAAGAATAACCATAGGAGCTAAGATCTAAAGACTAAGGAATCTCAGGACAAAGCAAGGTGATCTTCCAGGCAGGCTAAACAGTAATCTAGTCTATAGGGCATGAGTTGCAAAGGAAGCAGTTCCATCTAGATGTCAACAGACCACATCTTGGAAGAAAAGACAGCACCAGCGGAGTCCTGCAAAGGGGATTTGTGAAATTCAAGGCTGGTACAGCAGTTGGAGAAGCACACAGCTCTGTAAGATCTGGCATGGTAAGATGCCACTCATAGTTTAAGCAAAACAATGATGGAATTACATTATCCATTCATAATGTTCACCTAGCTCCAAGGTGAAGATTGTGTTTAGTGGGTAGAAATAATGTACCCATGAGGCAGTTCAGAGGTGGTCCTAAATAGAGATGTCCGTATGTGTTGGATCAAGGTTGATTGACACTGGAAGCAAGAACTAACACTAATTCTGCCTTTCTGATAAATGGAATAATTCACCCTGAAACAATGGCTGTTTTTGAGAAATACAGCTTGATGGTACATGTTGTTTGCTCCTTTGTTGCAGAAAGGCCAGAGCCCTGTGTACGACTAGATGAGTAGTGCATGACTAACAACAAAAATGGATTGATCCTCTGCTTCATCAAGTGAGAAGAGTTTGGCTTTGCTGCTGGCAGCTTAGTAGGAAAGGCACTGGGAAACAGCCAGAGAAAGGAGAGGTGCAAGGAGATCTGGGGCAGAGAGGTGGAGGCTGGAGATTTCAAGGGCCAACAACCAAAAACTCCTTAGTGAGGGAAATGACTTCAGGTACCTGAAAGCATTGATATCCACACTTGACATTAAAGTGGAAGTGTTTTCTGAACAGTAATTATTTTCTGTAGCTCATAGACCTTCAGTAAAATGCCATTGTTTATTATAAGTCTCAGTTTCTAGAGGGGATAGTACCCTACTCTGAGCCAGCTTAGGCAAGGTGTACCCATAGAATGAATGGCCACTTTCAGAGTACAGGCAAGCCCTTTTAACCCTGGTCTCTACAATGTGGTTCTTAAACTGAATAAACCTCACTGCAGAGAACTTCAGATAATGACCAGGTAGGAAAATTTGTGTTCTTTTTTCTTTTATACAATAGCTTTTGGTGACGCTTGAGGATTCATAGTCCTTTGATTATAGTCATTTATATTTAGGGCAAAACATGGCATTGGTATTGCTATTTAACATTCATTCTGAGCCATGCAGTCTTGACAATATATTTTTTCTTGAAATTTTTCACTGGGGCTGTTTTTAGACATCCTAATAGCTTACTGAATAAAGAAATATTCTAAAGTTATAATGTTACATAAGACCCAAAATGAAATCTAAATATCTTCTCGATCCAAAATACCCAGCTGTCAAAAGTACATCAGCTGATGCAAAGAAGTTTTTCAAATGCTGGCAAAAGTGACAAAAGTCAGAAAAATTCTGATCTTCCCGCACTAAGACGATCACAGAAAAGACACTGAGCATGCCTGACCAGGAAATGTCTTGCTTCATAGAGTAATTATTATAATACAGGGCAGGGACTCATCTATCTAAAACTAATGGCAGGAACACATTTTTTTTAGATTTCTAGTTCATTTGTGTTAACAAGAAAATTTCATAAGGTTTTGCATATGATCAGTCAGGATAAGACTGGTTATTACTCAATAAAGTTAGTGAACATGTGCAATAAAATGTATATATATGTAAATTAAAATTTAGAATGTTTTTATAGAACATTCAAATATATACAACATCTTTCATACTTTACTAACATTGAGCCAGTCCCCTGGGGTTGATTTATATCCTGTAGACCTACTGACTGGAGAAACAGTGTGTGGCTTCAGCAACACAGTCAGTGGGAAGCAGAGGAGGACATGTTTCATAAAAGGTCTCATGGGTTATTTTTATATTTCAGGGTAATAACTAGTGATGGGGAAAGCAGAAAGCCTTCTGAAGTTCAGCCTGGATTATGTCTGAATAAAAAATGAGGTAATAATGATGACCTCATAGGTTAGGCAAGAGAGGCTGAGTGATGCCGTTAAGTTCTCTGCAGGAAAACCAGGCGGTGCAGTTCACAGGAGTCATTAGAATCCACACAGCTAGAGTAGAGCCAGAAACTGGGTCTCCTCAACTCAACACTAGCCTGTCAGCACCATGCTACCCATGCTGGCATCATTCCACTTGAGGAAGCTCTGCCTTTCCAGTCACCTTTACAAAGCTTCTCTGCTTTGAGGGAGAAATGAATTCAAAGCATTGTTCGACGTGCGTAAACGACTAAACAACAGTTTGTAGAAAAGCTCTAGAGAGAAAACATAGGCTGAAAGTTTGTAGCATTTTGTAAAAACATAATCAAAATTCCTCCAGTTTGTCAAGACTTTTTGACCACATTTGACAAGGTTCATTTTCATAAATAAAGCATCTTACAGGCAGGTAATTAAAATGAGAACGAATTAGATACAATAATCTATAAGTAACAGGTATTTGGGCCTATTTATATTTTAATGAATAGGAGAAATGGAGAAATTTTCTCTGCCAAGTAATTTATTGAAAGTCTTAATCAATTTCAAATAAAAAAAAACCTCACAGTTTAAGTCTAATTATATCACTTTCCATTTCAAGCACAATAATTATTAGCTCTTTTCTTAATTAATATTTTCAAAATTGCTACAGTAATTATCTACAGATGTTTAAGGTGCTATTTAAGAATATACATCCAGATGAGATGCTGTGTATTCCCACTGGTATTTAGGCACGTTGCCAACTTGTCTCCCTTCTGACAATGCTGGCTTTGAGTCGGGAGTAGAAAAAAGAACAGCTGACATTTGGGAACCCCAACTTTATCCTCTCCTCTGATATTTTAAATGAAACAGGGAAAAGGTAAACTATAAGTAATTTTGGAATTTAATCCAGAACATACGATTAGAATACAGTAATTAATGCTCTACTTTTTAAAATGAAATGCACCAGAAGTCATAATTCCCTCACAAACTTGGGGATCTTACTAGTGGCTTTTAGCCAGAATCTACTGATTCTTTTTGCTAGGACCTAGTAATGATCATTATTAAAACATAAACATAAATGGCCAAATGTTGATGGTTATTTAAGCTGGGAATGGGTACCTGTAGGTTTATTACACTTTCTACTTTGGGTGATGTTTGGAAACTATCATAATAAAAAAAAGAATTTTAAAGAAAAATACATAAACATAAGTGCTTATGTTTCTATGCTGATGGAGATATTAAAGAGATTCAAATGATTTCCATTTTATTAAATTTTCAGAAAACTGAACTAAAGACATAGCTCAGGAATTTACTTCTGAAGTTCTTGTTCTAAAAATGTTAATAAAAGAATTGTTGAAGTTCAAGACCGGAGTGCCGTCAGACAAGTTGGAATAGAGCTTAGGGAAACATCCCATAATTTAAAAAGAAAAATGGAAAGCTCCAACTCAATGCTAGTCTGTTTTGAATAAGTCATAACAGTAAAGAAGAATGGAACCTAATGAAAAGGAGGAAAAAAATTACCTGGCCAAATTTTACTGCTGCTCCTAACAGCTTCCTTTTTAAAGTCTTCTAGCCCTTGCTGCTGGTTTCCATTGTGAATGTTCTCTCTTGAGGAGCTGAGCTGTAAAAGCAAATAAGAAGGCTTCGTCTGCGCTCTAGGGTGGGACTATGCTTGGGTCATTAAAGCAAGCCCTGGGAATTTGCAGAGGGGTTGGAACTTTAATGTCTTCTACCTGTGCTAAATCTGCTGCAATTTGCCAATGTCAGAACTATACATTGGCCCCCAAACCTATGTCAGCAAATGTTTTAAACTTCCTCCCCACAACAAACTAAATCGGCCAGCTATCAGGACTGATTAATTTGAAGAACAGCTAATAGAGCTGTCAGTGAGCAATAAAATGACCATGATGTAAAGGTACCAACTAGGGAGTCGAGAAACAAAGAGTCTAAATACTGTTCAGTCTATAGACAATAGCAATTGTTGGTGGAAAATGACTGCAATCAAGAGAATCATTTGAAATGCTAAACGTACTATAACTATTTTTTAAAAGACTGTAAACTGTATCATCTGCAAATAAATCAGCTACATATCAGAGCCATGTTTTCCTTTTTAACATTGTTCTAACATGAACTTCCCAAATAATTCTACAGGCTGGAAAATCAAATTGCTCTAAGCAGAAGGGGGGTGTATAAAAGAAAGTGAGAAAAATAATAATAAATACATATATACATACATACATACATACATACATACATACATAATTAAATTGAGAAGGAAAGAGATGAGAAAGAAATTTTTATGTACACTACTGAGAAAAGCTTCCTCAATATGTGCACCATGAATTTCCTATGGATTTCCCATCAATACAGAGGAATAAAGATCAGTAGCCACATAAACCTCAAAAAATGTAATAGACAGACAGATAGATGATAGGTGGATGGGTTCATGTGTTGGGGGGTGGGTGAGTCAGTAGATAGATAGATAGATAGATAGATAGATAGATAGATAGATAGATAGATAGATAGATAGATAGATAGATAGATAGGGATGATAGATAGATAGATAGATAGATAGATAGATAGATAGATAGATAGATAGATAGATAGATAGATAGATAGATGTTTGGATTATAGATGCTCCCATTATTTCACATTTTAGGAAATAAGTGGATATTCATGTAGTTATTGTTCATTCATTATTTAAGGAAAATCATGTATAATAAATTATAGCTAATAATATACAATATAGGGTCAGTGTATCTCAACATATATTTTGGGGTGTATTAATATACATACATCACAATGTATAACCAAATATGCAATGTTAAATATACACAATGTAAAATAAAGTCTACAAAGAAATAGGGATAGATGAGTTGGTGTGAGATGTTTCCATTTCCAGACTCAAGACTCTAATTGTGGCCTTTTCTGTGAGAAAGAAGGGACTTCTGTAAAATCATAAATTTTGCCTAGTGTTCTTCATTCATATGATCTTAACACCTAAGCCATAGCAGGTAGTTGATAAGTAGTTGTTGCATGAAATGATGTTCTTATTGTCGATGAGAAAATACCTTGGGAATAGTGTGAGTCTTCATATTTTAGAATTCTACAGCTTGAGATTCCAGTCTATCCTCCTTATCGTTTCTTGAATTGACCATTCCAATTTCTGCTTCTAGAAACATATGAATGAAAGGATAATTTAAGAAATTAAAATAGATAAAGAGAATAAGGAAACCACCTAACCTTTGTGTTTATAAAATATAGCCAGAAAACAAAAACAAATTTCAGGTCACTTAGGACACTCCATTCTCAACTAACAACACTACATATTTGTTTTGTGAGTGTCCCAACTTGGTTTTCTCAAACCTCTCTCTCTCTCTCTCCCTCTCTCTCTCTCTCTCTCTCTCTCTCTCTCTCTCTCTCTCTCTCTCTCTCTCTCTCTCTCTCAGCAAGGTGGCAATAGGAACAAGTAATAGGTTTTTTTTTTTTAAAATCCTTTTCCCAGGACCGTCTACTTAACAGCACAAATATTTCAAAGAATTACATTCTTCTAGGATAACTTCCCCAGTGACAGATTTTCTCCTTTATGGATTATAAACTTGTCCTTAACATAATTTTGGAATTCCTTTGATGAGCCATGTTTGGCTGAATCTGCTACCTAACAGATGCCTGAATGTTTAGAATCCCAAAGGACGATAATATTCTGTGGTTTCAAATTCTTGTGTATTTGATCTGGCCATTCTTATTTCCCCTTCTCTACAGCAGCCTGAAGCAAATGCTCACAACAGCTTATGCTTCACACACATTCAGTTAAGCTATGTGGGGCTTGGTAACATCAGCTCCCCCCCCCATCTTTACTGGTATGTTTTCATTGTGTACTATATAGAGGCTCAAAAACACACTTCAATGCAAATTTATAATGTATTTTGAATATATTTCCCCCATATATTCCTGCCCTCACATTTCTTCCCATTCCCATCCCATTAGTTTTGTCCACTGCCCTTGATAATCTTCTTTCATTCATTCATGTGTGTATATATATATATATATATATATATGTTTTATAGGTGATATAAAATTGATTATACATAAATAGAATATATATTTATCTTGAGATGGACTTAATTTACTTATGATAATATCCAATTGTGTCTGTTTTCCTACAAATGTCATAATATTGTTGATCTTTATAATTGAATGAAATTTCATTGTGTATATGCACCATATTCTTTCTATTCATTACTCTGTTGACAAAAACCTAGATTAGCTTCTACAAAAATATCTATGGAGTTTCCTCAAACAAACAAAAATGGTGTGCTTGCCACTCCAGGGTAGAGTCCTGAAAGACTCTAAGTCAACATATCCAGACATTTTCTTCTCTCTCTCTCTCTCTCTCTCTCTCTCTCTATATATATATATATATATATATATATATATATATATATATCCCTCATTTGGAATTTCTTGTAATTTTCTATAGTTAATTTTTAAATCTGACATTAAATATTCTAGTGAAAATGATGTTTCTAAAAGGCAAAAATTCAATACATTTAACTTACATTATATAAAAATGTGAATTCCAATTAATAATAGCCAGATTTATGTGTTTACTTTCTAATTTTGCATGATACAAGTATGAAAACAAGTTTAACAGGAGTAGAAGTAGACAAAAATCCAGATGCTTAACTTACTGTAGCTCACAGATAAAGATTATCAGGAATGAAGTGAGCATTAAGTTCTTGAGGAAGACATCATGTACACTTAATTCAATACTTAATTCAAATAAGGAGGCCTAAACTTTAATTGAAGCTAATTGCAAAATAAAATTCATGAATGAAATGATTCTGGGGGTAAGAGTTCATGCTGCACAAGAATAAGGACCTGAGGTCTGAATCCCTTCCACCCATATAAAACCCAGGTATGGTTGTATATGAGCTTGCAATCCCAGCACTGTAAGGAGATGCTTCGGTGAGCCTGGTTGCAGGTTCAGTGAGAGCCCATGATTCAAGGGAAGAAAGCTCAGAGTTCTAGCAGCAGGACATCTGACATCTGGCCTTCTCCTCTGACCTCCACATATTTATGGTCTATGCATACACCCCACATAAATATGCCCATATGAACATACATACATATATACTATATATTTTTAATAAAATAAAACTCAATTTTTACTCAAAAAGTTTAAACCATTAACAATTCATTTTGAGCATTGTGTTATGGTGGACATAGAGTCCACCATTAAACTGCAATGCAGTAAGATAAAATATTGCATAATACCTGTGGGGTGGACACATTTTCAGTAACACTAGAAACAGAAAACAAAAAACTAACATGACCAAAGTTGTGAAGTCTTTTACAGAGGTGAAACAAAGGGAGAATGACAGGAGAGACATTAATTAAAGGACAAAAGACAATTTATGGCTATAACATGGAAAACAATAATCATATGCATAACTAGTTAATGAAGTTACTTGAAGATAAGATTCTGGATAGTGATCTGTCTTTAATGTGAAATAGTTGAACTGGCCCCTGTCTCAGATTCTTGCACTTTTCTGTGGGTCTGTTAGATATACATGTGAATGGTGACTGCAGGTGTAGAAATCCAATCTTTAACTGTCATGTCTTCCCTTTCCTAATAAGGTCAAAATTAATAAATATTTACACAAATGAACAACTCCCATCCACATGTAATATCTTTTTTAAAAAAATAAAAGGGCCTGGAGACAGAGGCAGAAGGATCTCTATAAGTTCTTGGCCAGCCTGGGGTCCACAAAGAGAGTTCCAGGACAGTCAAGGCTACATAGAGAAACCCTGTCTCAAAAAAAATTAAATAAGTAAAAAAAATAAATAAATAGACAATTATGAATTATTACTAAGCTACTTTTGCTTTCTTCATTAGTGGCTGAGTGCTCCTTAACTGAAAGAACAATGTGACCCTGCTGCAGAATGTCTTTCTGTATGCTGTGAATATGTGTTGCTCTGATTGTTTGATAAGTAAAACTGCATTGGCCCATGGCAGGGCAGCTTAGAGGCAGGCAGAAATCCAAGCAAACAGGAAGAGAAAAGATAGGCACAGAGATGCCAGCCTAGAGCCCACAAAACCACATGCCATCAGACTGGTAAGCCACAGAACACCTGGCAAAACATAGATTAATAGAAATGGGTTAATTTAAGTTACAAGAGCTAGCTAGGGAGAAGTCTGCCATATGCCTTGCAATTGGTAATTAATATAAGCCTCTGACTAATTATTTTATGAGTGGCTGTAGGACTGCGGGCCGGGCAGAACTGGAGCAAACTTCTGACTACATGACCCTAGCAGTCCTTTCTTTAGCTCTCAAATTATGTGAAGCTGGTGCTAGCCACCAGGCTTACAGCAACAGGTGGGAGCATTAAACATTAATTACAAGAGGTACACATTCTAGCAGAAAGGGGATGAGGAAGTCCAGTAAACAAAAGTGTGGATGATTCCAGGAACTGATGAATGTTCTGTAAAAATCAAGTTGAGTAACTTCATAGACATTAAGCTGGGGCCGGGGTCGGGGGAAGTTGCTTCCATGGGGGTATGTATAGGAGACTTCTCTTGACCTGTCAAGCTCTGAATACACACAGCTACAACAAACTGAGAACAAGCTTCCAAACACATTGGGAGAAGTCCTAGAAGCAAGTGGCATGTGTGGCAGACTGAGGTGCTGACACAGAGACAAGAAAGCCAGAGGGTGGGGAGGTGAGGCCTTAAGCTTGGGAGGGATGGGATCATGAGAAGAGACACTTGTAAATGACTCATGCTGAAGCAGGTGGCATCGTACATGATGTGCTGTAAAGATCACCTTGCTGTGCAATAGAAACTGAACCTGCAGAAGGGTCAGCATGGAGATAAGGGGACAAGCCAAAGGAAGGTGGCTAGAGTTGACAAGAAAGTGATGAGGGCACCTGGGAACTAGCATTTTAGCAGCTGAATTGGTGGGAAATCATTGGAGGTGGAACTAACTGAATTTACAGAAGTACTGGGGGGAGGGTTGGCAATGACACCCTAGAGCAGTGGTTCTCACACTTCCTCATGTGTGACCCTTTAATACAGTTCCTCACGTTGTGGTGAACCCCAGTCATAAAATTATTTTCATTGTTACTTCATAACTGTAATGTTGCTACTGTTATAAATTATAATGTAAATATCTGTGTTTTCCAATGGTCTTTGGGGTTCATAATCCATAGGTCGAGAACCACTGGATGGATGATTTCCTGAGATGAATGAGGCTTACAGACATGATCAATAACTCTTGTTCAGTCATGTAAAAGCTGTGAGGCCTGCTAGACATCTACATGTGTGATAGAGAGTCATAATACAGTGGGATTCTGCAACATCAGAAAGATGTGTGGTTTGATGAGACAAGTCTGGTTCCTATCAGCTTGCAAGCTGCCTAGCACACAAAGTTCTTCTGAATGGGTGAGATTGCTTGCACTCTTTCAAATTTCCTTTGTCGAGGAAGTAGCTCGTGAGACAGCAAAAAAAAAAAAAAAAAAAAAAAAAAAAAAATCAGGTACAGGGTATCCCAGAACCAAAGAACAGACAAGTTACATCAAGAAGCAAAGAGTGACTGACTGTACTTAATACACATGAGGCATTAAGGAAAGTGAAGAGCATTGTTTTTTGTTTGTTTGTTTTTTGGAGACAGGGTTTCTCTGTGTAGCTTTGTACCTTTCCTGGATCTTGCTCTGTAGACCAGGCTGGCCTCGAACTCACAGAAATCTGCCTGCCTCTGCCTCCTGAGTGCTGGGATTAAAGGCGTGTGCCACCCCGCCGGGCGTGAAGAGCATTGTATGAGGAGGGATTTTGTTCACTGCTGATACTGATGAAGGGACCATTCCTTAAAAAGACCTGGTGAAATATGCATGGCTATTTCTCATTCTAGAGATGACGAACTTCGTTTGGAGATGTAACTTTACGTAATCTTTCACCTTTAAGGTCTACCCTATTATCTACTATAATTCCTGCCTCTAGAAGAATTCAGTGTGATTATGATCTATCTATATATGTAATTTTCAGTTTTGTTATCATTTTAGATATAAAGTAATTGAAAGGATATTTATTGCAAAAACATATTTGCCAATCTGTGTGGGATTTTAAATCAGTAATTACAGACATAACACGATTATATGAGTGTCTTGGACCTCTATTCTTGGGAAGAAAATGGATTGTTAAGTACTTGGAAATGCCTATTGATGGTCTCAAAAGTCTTAAAAAAATTCTTCAGGCATTTAACAAAATCCATTTTATTTCTTTGAAATGGAAAAGGGAGTTTCTTACCTCTGATTGCTTTGCATATATGGTAACATTGCTAAACTCAGAGGACTCCATCTAGAAGGAGATCTACAGAGAAGTCGTTTCTACCCCACTGTTCAAAAGGAGCAGTGGGAGGCGGTTCTTGCCTACTGCATTCTTACAGCAAAAAGGGGAAATTGTTCCACTTTTACATTTCCTTGTTCTTGTCTCTCCTGGACTCTCAAAAGCTCATACACAGCCGGGTGGTGGTGGCGCACGCCTTTAATCCCAGCACTCGGGAGGCAGAGCCAGGCGGATCTCTGTGAGTTCGAGGCCAGCCTGGGCTACCAAGTGAGCTCCAGGAAAGGCGCAAAGCTACGCAGAGAAACCCTGTCTCGAAAAACCAAAAAAAAAAAAAAAAAGCTCATACACAACTAACAGAATAGAGCTAGGATGGGCAAATGGGAGGGGTTTGCTTGGTAAGTGTTCTCTGAGTTTAAATGCATGGTAGATTATTACCGATCTGAATAAACGAGCCTTACAGTGGGTATCATTGTATTCATGAATTCGAAAAGTGAGGATCCTCGGTGTGTTTGCAAGTGTTTTAGTCACATCATAAAACAATAAAAAAAAATCTGAAAATAACATTCACCTCCATAACAAATCCTTAAAAAATCTTACTGAGTCAAACTCTCCGAAGCTCAGTCCAACAGTGAAACACATACAGAGACATGTTAAAAGTGCCAGGTTTGATCTATTACTTAATCACTTTTGAAGGAAGTTGTCACATCATTAGTTCCTGTGTTTGAAGTTGAGGATATTGTTTGTCAACTAATAAGAGTTATCTACAAAGTTCTCTTGGCTTTAGGTGGTAGTTATTTTGGAATGATGGAAAGTTAAATCCTACTTTTTCTCTCTGCTCTAGAACATCTAAAAGAATGTGGTAAATGGCCAGGCGGTGGTGGCACACACCTTTAATCCCAGCATTCTGAAGGCAGAGCCAGCCTGGTCTACAGGGCACGATCCAGGACAGGCACCAAAACTACACGGAAAAACCCTGTCTCGGAAAAAAAAAATGTGGTAAATGAGTGGGAAAGGAGGCTGCAATTGTGATGTATTGTATGAGAGAAGAAAAGATAAATAAATATTATTGTGGTAAATGGATCAGTGTCCTGGTATATCTAACCATAGTCATGACATGCTGTACCTAGTGCAAAGCTCTCTGGTGGTCCTGAGCTTACCTTACCTTGCAAGATTATGTGGAATTCTCCCCTTTTTCTAAGTTACAAGCTTCTCTATCAACCTGTTCCTCATAGTTAAAGAGATGAGTGTAGCTCTGCTCACATGAGGGAAGTCAAGTGAAGGTGGATAGCAGAGTAAATCGAGACTACTCAGGGAGAAGTGGGATGTGATAGTATATTAGTCGGGATAGGCTGAACCAGGCTGACAGCAAACATAAAAATCTCTGAGGCTTAACACAAAGAATTTTTTTTTAACTTCTGTTTCCTTCTAAGTAATCTGTGGGTCTCGATGCTCTTCCATCCCCCGCCCCCACCACCACCACCACCGAGTGACTGATCCTAAGAATCTAGACTACTTGCTTCCTTATGAAGTTACACTGAAAACACATGGATTCCAGGAGGGAAAACTGTAATGATTCTCCAGGCATTATTCTCAGTCTTATCACAGAAATGGCACAGGTGTGCGGATTCTCAAGACTGTGAGTGAACCTAGTCACACAGACCAGTCGGTAATAGGAGCAGCAAATAAATGGAGGTCAGCATCCAATGTCAACAGGATAGACCAAAGCTTCCCAACTCATTGCCTTTCAGAGCATAAGAAGGCACCATGTAAGACTTCTGGATACAAAAGCACATAATTTTTTTGTTCTCTCATGTGATTTCAATAAATTTCATTGAAGAATCTGCTGTCCTCATTCTCTGTTTAATGAATTCTTCCAAAAGACAGGCAGGATATTCTGAGATAAGAAAAACGTATTAACATTGCTGCCTCTCCTCTCCCAACTCTAATAATGAACACCAAATAGCTGCTAGGTTGGAGAGGTAGGAAAAGAGAGTATAAGTCAGAGACTGATGTGGTGCTCACTACCCTCTCTGCTTCAGTGAGCTGAGAATCAGCAAAATCAGGTTCACTGGCAAGATTCCCAAAGAGACACCTCATCATTGTGTGGTTTTGTTTATCTTAGTGATCACAGAAAAGTGTTTACTTTTGTTTGTATTGTTCAATTTTTTTCTGTCTACTCATTTCTCTGCTGTTTAGCTTTGCTTTTTTTTTTATTGTACTTCCTAAGAGGAACAATAGGAGACTTCATAAAAGCATATTCTCATACATTTTGGTGAAATCTTTTCTATGGCCTTCGTAGAAAGTGATCAAAGGCATTACAATTAAAAATACAAAGGTTCTGGGTTGGACAGGCAAAACAGTGGCTAAGAGCATTTGCTGTGGAATCATGGGAACTAGAATTCTGGTCACAGCACCCAGAACTTATGATGGTATTGTGTTCCCCGAAATATTGCGCACTCTAATAAACTTATCTGGGTCAGAGAACAGCACAGCCACTAGATATAGAGGCCAGAAAATGGTGTCACACACACCTTTAATCCTAGCATTCTGAAGGCAGAGATCCATCTGGATCTCTGTGAGTTCAAAGCCACACTGGAAATAGCCAGGCATGGTGACTCACGCCTTTAATGCCAGGAAGTATTGGCAGGAGGCAGAAAGGTATTAAGGTGTGAGGACAAGGAACTAGACCTGGTTAAGTTTTCAGGCTTTCGAGAAGCAGTTCAGCTGAGAGCCATTTGGATGAGGACTCAGAAGCTTCCAGTCTGAGGAAACAGGGTCATCTGAGGGATTGGCGAGGTGAGGAAGCTATGGCTTGTTCTGCTTCTCTGATCGTCCAGCATTCACCCCAATAACTGGCCTTGGGTTTGTTCTTATTAATAAGACCATTTAAGATTCATGTTACACAAACTCCCACAAACATCTGTAACTTCAGCTCCAAGGGATCTAGTGTCCTCTTTTTGGCCTGAATGTATACAGAAGAACTCAACCTATACACACATGTGCATGTACATGTGCACGCGCGCGCGCACACACACACACACACACACACACACACACACACAAATAAATAAATGAAATACATCTTTCTGAAATAAACTTTTCCTCCAAGAAGCCCTATTCCCACAAATCTATGATGAGAGAGATAAAGTAAACTGTGTGCACAAATACATAGAAAGGGCTGTTTGAAAATGAAATGTTCAGATTTATAAAGAACTGAAAAACAAATCAACTCATTAATGTATATTCAATTTTGTTATAACTGAAAAAGATATGGTATATCCATCGTGGAATAGTATGCAGAATTTAAAATAGTGTATTACAGATGCCCCAATGGACAAGGGGAGATTTTCATAAAGCATTGATTAACTATGACTAAACAAAGTATGTATTGTATAATATAATTTTTACAAAGTCATAATCAAAAACTCTGCAAACACATATTGGTAGTGATATACACTAATAAATTTTTATATTTTTAATGTATTACCATATAATCATACTTCATAACCAATAATACTCTTTCTAGTACTTTTAAAGAAATAATGCTTTTATTGGGTTGACCGTTTTTTAAGATGACTGTTTTTGTTCATTTGTCAGTCATTGATACATATTTTACAAGCTTAAGCTTTCATGGTAGTACTTCAAGTTAAGATCACTATGCACAGTTTATGAGCAACCCCCAGGCTTGAATATAAAGTAACTTGGCTCAGCCAGAACATAGATCAGACAGTCAATGTAACTGGTTTCTCTACAGAAGAAGCTTCCCACATAAATATGTACTTTAGCATTAACTAAATAGCACTAAGATCTGTTAGTCACTGCTTTATTGTTGTGATGAAATACCTGAGAAAACAAATCAGGAAGGAAGGATTGGCTTTTGGCTCACAGCTTACAGAGGTTGGCTCTGCTGCTATTTGCATCCATAGGTGATGAGGAGGGCATTGCAGAAGAAATATTCTTATTGCATGACAGCCAGGAAACAGAAAGAAAGACATACACACACACAGAGAGAGAGAGAGAGAGAGAGAGAGAGAGAGAGAGAGAGAGAGAGAGAGAGAGAGAGAGAGAGAGAGAGAGAGAGAGAATACAATGAGTGGGCACGAGAAGACACACCTCCAAGTAACCCCCTCCCTCCCACCAGATTCTGCTTCCTAACTGTCCAGCCACCCGTGTATTCCTCAGTAAACAACTCCACCAATGATGTTAGATCCATCCTGAACCAATAATCTCTCAAAAGCCTATCCGCAGGCAACCAGAGCTTTAGCATAGGAGCCTTTGCTGGCCAGGACCACTCCATGCCCAAGCCGTAAAAATACACACAGGTGTCTTCTTCAATAACTCCCAACCTTGTTTTTTTGAGATAGCTTGTCTCACTAACCCTGGAGGTCACTAATTTGGCTACACTAGATGGCCAGCAAGCTTGAGGATCCTGCTGTCTCTACCTCCTCAGTGCTGGATTATAAGCACAGGCCACCACACCCGGCTTTTTACAGGTGTGAGCGGGCTCCAAACTCAGGTCCTTAACTTGCATGCCAAGCACTTTGTTGACTGAGCCAGCCCCTCAGCCCCTTTTCCACTTTCCTATTTGGCTTTCAGCTTGAGAATTGTGAAGACTTTATGTATCGCGTGTGGTTTTCACTAACAAATAAACATTTCTATTCCAGTTGTCTTTTGTTGTGTGTTTTGTTTTGTTTGCAGTGCTGAGAATCAAAGCCAGATTATCCTGAATGGCTAGACAGAGATCAGCACCAAACTGTGCCTCCTAACCCCTAGCCAGTTAGTATTATAAACATTAAACTATGCAGCGTGAAGGTATCTGAGAAGAACTTGAATGGAGGAAAATTATAACCATCTTCGTGAAGACACATAAGGTCAACAGTACTTACCAGGTGCTTAGTACACGTAAGTCACTTGTGGTGTATTCAGTACAAAATGCTTCCTTCTTCTCCACTCACAGGAATCATGGGGTTGTAGCTTGATTTTTCCGCCTTGCCCACAGTCAGGACAAACCTCTGTTACCCGCCAGTCCCACAGCCGCTCAGACCCAACCAAGTAAATACAGACACTTATATTGCTTTCAAACCTTTTGGCCGTGGCAGGCTTCCTGCTAACTGTCCTTATCTTGCTAACTGTGCTTTTATCTTAAATTGATCCATTTCCATACATCTATACCTTGCCATGTGGCTGGTGGCTTACTGGCGTCTTCACATGCTGCTGGTCATGGCGGCGGCTGCAGTGTCTCTGGTCATGGCGGCCGCTGCAGCCTCTCTGGTCATTGCGGCGGCTGCAGCGTCTCCTTCTGCCTTTCTGTCCTTTTATTTCTCCTCTCTGTTAGTCCCGCCTATCTTTCCTGCCTAGCCACGGCCGATCAGGTTTTATTTATTAACCAACCAGAGCAACTTGACATACAGACCATCCCCCAGCACAGCCAAGTGCAGACCATCTCAAACACCTGCACTCAGGCCCATGGTCCTAATCATCCTCTATACGGACCTGCTGGGTAACGCTACAAAGAACCTGAGAATGGGCTCCCACAGGACATACAGAACATCCCACAGCATGGGGTCATGTCAAACATCCAAACATGAAATACAGAGAAGAAAAACATAAAGCGTTAAGTGAATGATCACATAGCTCAGCTCCACGTCTAGTGAGAGCATGACTATGGTGAGCTGTGTGCTCAGGTAAATCCCACCATATATATATATATATATATATATATATATATATATATATATATATATATACAGTTAAGGTAAGACTTGTGGGTGGTTTAAATGGAAGAAATGAAAGTAACGTCAATGTGGAGGTATTTCTTGGAAGAAATCATAAAAAGCAAGCCTAGGGGCTGGGGAAAGGGCTCAGCAAGTATTGATGCTCGTTGCCTAGCCTGATGGCCTGAGTTCAATTCCTGGGACCCACATGGTGGAAGGAGAGAGCTGACTGCTGTAGGTATTCCTCTGACTTCCACATGTGCACAGATGCATATGTACACACACACACACACACACACACACACACACACATACACACACACACTTTAAAAACTTAAAAAGGAAGTAGATCTGAATTCATACTGCTTTCCTAGGAAGTTATGACTAGACCACCCCTGTAGTGAAGAAGACCTTTAATGTCTGTCTAAAGATCTGGAATCTTAACAAGTTTTCATCATCGTGGTAGATAATGAAGCCTGCCTTTAGCACCAGCAGTATCAGCTATCACAGGGGTTCATATGAAGAATGTTTAAAATAGAACTTATTTTATTGTTTCACTACTCGTTAGATCTTATTCCCAGATGAAAGACCCCCTGTCAACTGAACAGGCCATTTGGGGTCCAAATGTAAAGCTGACTTCCCTGTCTGTATCCAGCGGTAATTGTATCAGTAGGTCTGCAGCTGCAAAGAAACAAAACCCTTTCACTGGATGGTTTCAATAAGTGAGGTCGTAATTATCTCACAGGACCATAGCTCAGAAGCAGGAGGCTGTTGGCAGTGGCTCAGAACCCCAGCTATGGCAAGGCCAGCATTCCAGCTCTTAAGCTTCTCATCTCACGGTCACAACTTGCCTGTTAAAGCTCCCAGAATCATATCCCCTCCCCCCAAGACAGGAGAAAGGGACACAGGATGGCTCCATCCATGTCTCTTCCTTGGGTAAAGAAAATACAAGCTTTTCAAACAACCTACAGTGGTATTGTACCAGGAAAGCAAGAAGGTTTGAAGAATATGAAACTGGGAAGAGTGGGGAGTAGAGAATCAAAAGCCAGTCCCAAGGTCAGCCACAGGCATGAAGAAAAGTAAAAGAATTCACTTCAACACAAGGAAGCTTCAGTTTGCCCAGCCAGATCACAACAAAGAACATGGATCATGATGCTCTGAAACCTCTGCAAACAGCTTTCAAATTTGAGTTAAATAAAATAATAATAATAATAATAATAATAATAATAATAATAATAAAAGCTCAGTATTCATATCATCCTGGCCTTATCATTAAATAAAATGAGAATTTGAGTACCAAAATCACACAGCTATTGTACAGGGTGCCCAAGACCAAAGACATTTCTTGAAAGGATATTTTTGGCACTGTGTTAGGGAGCAGAACCCCATAACTGCTTGCAATATTGATGAGGATATCTACAAAGAAGCAGAAGATGTGCCAAGAAAAAGCACATGAATCATCCCATCTAATAAGATGAGAATCCTAGGAAGCAGTCTATACAGCTCATAAGTGAAACTAGCAATTAATCATGGCATGCTTTATAAAAGCTTTGATTGCTTAACATTTCTCTCAATTATTGTATATATATTTAGGTTTGCTGTAGGCAGGAAGGCAGGACTGACAGTGCAGGAAACTGAAATTTTCTCCCCTCCAAAGGCCAACGTGTGCCAATGTGGACTGAAATATGAGGTGCATCATGATAGGAGATTAGTCAAGGGCGTTCACCAACATGCCCTTAGTCCCAACATGCTGAAGGAAGTGATGAACCGGCGCCATTGGAGACAGGGAGTCGTGACCAATTTATTGCTCAGTGCTGCATATGTATGCAAAGTTTCATTTATAAAGATAATTTATGTGGCAGTTGGGTTCTGTGGTAATCAGGAAGACAGTGTCTAAAACTGCACCATGTCATGCTATCGTGTGGACAGAAATTCTCATGCTAATTTACATATGAAAGCTTCTCAAGAAACTCACTGCAGCCAGTTACAGCCAACCATGCTCCTCCATTTGCTTTGAGGACAGAAAAGGAAAAACCTGACATTTCTAAAATGTACTGATATTTCCCCATGCTGGCCTGCATTTTGCTACAAATGAACCATGAGACTCTTATACTAATAACAACACTAGTGGTTGTGTTTATTTTATTTATTACCAATTTTCTGTAAAACTTTACATTCTGAGAGAAATGTGTAATTATAGGTTTTGGAAACCCCAGGAGCCAATTTCCCTCTCTGTCTCTGTCCCTCTGTCTCTCTCTCTTTGTGTGTGTGTTTATTATTTCTGAGTGAACAACATGTACTTCCTGCTCTTATTACTATCTCTGTGATATTAAAATGCATATCACTTTAATTATCAATGAAGCATAAAGCTCCAGAACTATGACAATATTCCTCCCAAACAACAACAGGAAAACAAAAGACAATTGAAGGACTGGAATTACTTAAGTTACTTGAGGTTTTTTTTTTTTTCTATATTTGCCTTCTTTCTGAGGTTTACGCTCATTTAACCTCCCATTTTTTATTTGTTGCCTTCCAGAAAAGCATTTCAGAGTCACTCGATGTAAGTATGATATAAAATCCCAAGAGACTGCAAGAACTTTCACAGCATTTTTGGTCATCCAACACCAAAAAAAAAAAAAAAAAAAAAAAAAAAAAAAACCAGCCTATTGTGAGATCCCACTCACTACACATTCACTGGAATGAGGAAAAACACGGCGACTCGGTGTTGGTGTTAGTGAAATGCAGAGCAAATTTCACTCTTCATCTCTGGTAGAAACAAAGACAGTTCAACCACTTGGAGAAAGAATCTGGAAGTTTGCAGCGGATTTGATGACAGACTCTAAGGAGCATAGGCTCTTAGGATGTGACTGAGATTAAAGACAGTAGAGATTCACTTGAGGAAACATTTGAGGTGAGAACCAGAGAAAGCAGGAGAACCTTTGCACGATGATAAAGGCCTGGCCCTCATGAAAGAGAGTCAGCTCAAAGGCTTGATGGGAAAACCCTTGAGCAGATCTAAAAGGTCTTTGTCAGGAGTTCTCATTGAAAGCTCCTCCTATAGAAATCCTACATCTCACACACTTGGATGCTGTCTACATCCACTGCAGCCATTGACTGGGAAGCATGGAAGGAATCAGGGCAGCATGGGCTCTGTACAAATGTGGAGTTGGATGCAGCATGTGTTACTGTGTTCCCCACCACACGAAGCACAACTTCAAGACAGCCAAATCCCCAGCATTTTCAGCCATTCTCATGACAAATGCAGTTGTACAGCCTTGTTTTAGACAGTAGCTTCCTTCTCTGTTATTCTTCACCACTTCACTGACGCACAAGTTATAAAATTCATCAGCTTGTGTCATTGTTGGTTGCTATTAATCTATTTCCATTTATTGGATGTGAGGCCCTTGCAATTATATTTTTAACCTTTATTATCTTAGTTGATTTTTCAGTAGTTCTCAATAAGTCCACATAGAGTCCAATGTAGAGTTTTTATAGGATGTTTATAGGATATCAACTAGGAATTGGTATTAACAGTGAGTAATTAAATATGCAAATTGTGGGATAGCCCCACCAGGGATTAGTCCTCAGAAGTAAGGTTAACTGCTGATATACATGATACCATGAACAAATCAGAAAACATGTGTTCAACAATAGAAACCAGACTCAAGACATTATACACGATATGATTCTATTTACTTAGAATTCTTCAAAAGAAAACCCAAACTACCACGTAGCCAGAGGCTTTTCTGTGTCCCTCCCAGGCTTCCAGCCACTTTTCAAATAATCACTCAGAGGCTTATATTAATTGTAAATGTTTGTCCAATGGCTCAGGCTTATTACTGACTAGCTCTTACAACTTAAATTAACCCATTTTTATTCATCTATGTATTGCCACATAGCTGTGGCCATACCAGTCTGCTGGCACATTGCTCCTTGGGCAGCTGAATGTCATCTCCCAGACCCCGCCCTCATCTCCTATATCTCTCCTGAATTTCCCGCCTGGCTATAACCTGTCTTACCATAGACCAAAGCATCTTCTTTATTAATGAATGGGAGCAACACATATTTATGGTGTGCAGAAAGTCATCCCACATCCCACATCCCTAAAAGAAAGCATATTGAGGTTTGCTGCAAAGGGACTGAGTACAACTTTGAAGGGATGATGTCCTATACCTTTGTTTTTGTTCTTTTATAATTCTAGGCTGGTATCTAAATCTAGAAATCCTTTTATCTTCTTCTATCTGCTTCTAAAATGCCAGGATTTCTCTGTGTCTTTATATGGTAGAGGTTGCGTGTGTGGATGTATTTCTCAAGCCTCATTGAATCATGCTTGTAAAGTCATTATGTTTTCTTGTTTAAATTATACTCAAAAGGTCAGTTTCTAAAATGGACCACAATTATATATAATAAGATTTTCCAAGCTTACTCTTTTGTTAATATGGAAAACTCAAGATACTGAATCCTCAAAAATATGGAAGATGAAAAATTTAGAAGAGGTTATTTCTTCATATTTGGTCATACATTAAACATGGCTATATAAAGTGGTTTTATTAAATATGGTATGATTAATAATTTCTCCATATTTATTGCAACTGTTGAATCCACCAATACCACTTAAAATTAAAACAAAATAAAGGAACATTATGGTGGCTCCTCCTATGAGACAAGCAGCTAAACTTCAAAATTATTGACAAATATATAACAGAAACACAAAAGTCATTCTGTCTTATCCATGAATGTCAAGTCTTACACTTTTGTTTCTCTGTTTAAGAAAGAATGGAAGGGGCTGGAAATGCAACTTTTGTGCTTTTCTATCGTGTAGGAGGCTCTACTTCCATACCCAGGACCATATAAACTAGGTGGTACATGGTTGTAATCCCAGCCACTCAATAGGTGGAGGATGAAGGATCACAATTTCAAGGCCACCTAAGCTTCATAAGACCTTGTCCTAAATAAAAATAAAGATAGCAGCAGGGGCCTTAAGTTCCAAAGCAGCAAAGAGGAGATGTCTGTATGCCTTGCAGAGAAGTTTCTGAGCACATATTAGCAAGTGTGTCCCTTGATCCCTAATCAGTGTGTTACTGGTATGTAGTGATATTTTATTTGTGCACCCCAATAAAACTTATCTGTGGGTCAGAGAACAGAGCCAGCCACCAAATAAGACATAGAGGTCAGGCATGGTGGCACACACCTTTAATCCTATCACTCTGGGAGGCAGATATGTCTGGATCTCTGTGAGTTCAAGGCCACAGTGGAAACAGAGCCAGGCGTGGTGGCACACACCTTTAATTTGAGCACGTGAGGTCTCATGCCTTTGCTACCAAGTATTTGGGAAGCACAACACACCTTCAGTCCCAGCACTAGGCAGGAAGTAAGATGGCAGGGCACAGAAAAGTCTGAGCAAACAGGAAGTCTCTTCTCTGGAGGCTGAGGAGTTGGTAGGGTGAGGTTGGCTATGGCTTGTTCTGTTTTTCTGATCTTTCAGCACTCACCCCAATATCTGGCTCCTTTTTTTTTTTTTTATTAATAAGACCTTTTAAAATTTATGTTACCCTGATAGATACCAAGAAGCATATGGGGGCATAAGAGAATATGGAAGAATCTATAGCTCTTACTTGAGACAAAACCATGTGACATCTATAGTTCACTGGTTGCTGAGTCAACAGTCTAAATAGAATGTGAAGATGCTTGAATTTAAGAGTGTTCTAGGTTAACTGGGAAATTCTCCTATTTCCTCTGCCTAGCAGATGGTGAAACAACCAATACAAAAGAGGCTACCCAAGCCAAGGAAGAAAATTAGAAAATTACCACTAAATGTATTCATTCAACTATAACAATAGGTAAGCATTATTCAAGCAAAATGGCCATATTACTGATTAGATAAATGCAGAAAAGGAAATTATAAGAACATTAGGGTAGCAGAGCACGGTTGTGTTTCATACTTTCAAAGTATCTTAAAACATGGTGAATATACAATGTTGATTGTCTTTGTACCAAAAGACATATTGAATAATAAGTAAAATATTGTTCATGGATAACCGACATGTTTAATCCATGTTCTATTCATTTATCACTATCAGAAGCAGTTCACTTTTCTTCTCCTTTTTTTAGTCAGTGCAATTGTACACCTGATTTTTGTGCAACCCCAATGAAATCAAGCGATAACGTGGCTGTTCATTCAACATTTATTAAGCACCTGATATACTCTGCTTACTGGAGACAAAATGAGGCTCTATGTAAGGCATCTTCTGTACTCTAAGGTTCACCATTAGAACAAGGAGGGAAATAGAATTGTGACAAGTGCTGAGAGAGACAGAGACAGAGAGCTCAGTGGTCTAAAGACAAGAATGACAGTGGGTGATCAGAGAATCCATCTAAAAAGCACTGCTGCATCAGAGAACTTAAAGCAGAAGGCATTACTAAGTTGGGAAGCATTGGGGTTTCCAGCCAGAGGTAAAAATGATTTTCAAATGTGGTAAGAGAAAAGGCCAGGGTTTTGTTGTTGTTGATTTTCTTTTTTTAATATAAAGGTACAGACCCGGAGCTCAGGCAAAGAATGAGTGATGCTAGGACAACGTGAAATCACACAAGGATTTTCAGATTTTAAGAAAGAGGTTTCAATGTCACCGTGAGTGAGGGGGAGATTCCTTGCGGATGCTGAACAGGTAAAGCGGGCGTGGTTTTGCTAACGCTGTGATAAGGTCACTTTTCCTACTGAGTGTAAAGTGAGTTAGAGGAAGCAAAAAGTGGTGAAGCTAATCTCAGAAAGCTGCTGGAGGCATTTGGGAGACAAACAATGGTGGGCAGGGTTCAAGTGATAACGGTGGAACTGTAGAAGAGAGAAGAGGTCGCTCTTAATTCTGCGGCAAGAGGAAACAGGATGGCTGATAGGGCGGGACTTGGAAGAAGAAAGTAATCGGCATCGGCTTTCCAGCATCTGTTTACAACAATAAAGCAGATAGTCGTTGTATCATGGAGATGGCTGAGGGGATTCAAGAGTGGGGAGGAAGAATCCAAGTTTCTCCTTTGAGTACGTGGAGTTTGTGCCTGGAAAAGTGAATTTGGTACCCAGTCTGGAGACATGCCAACATTTGTATGTATAATAAGGGAGAAGCCGGTCTCATTTCAAGGCCAGTTATGAGGAAGAAAACCAAAGGAGACTCATGGCCTCTCTGCCAACGAAAGATTGTGTGTCAAGAAGGAAGGTAGCAAAATGGAGGACAAAAGCGAGATGTGGCATGTGCAGGTGACCTTGGAGAGCTTGACAAGGTCACTGCCATGGACTAGTGAGCTAAAGGCTGGGATAGGTGTGGGGGAGGACAGATCTGTGGGAAGAACTTCTCAACATTTACTTAGTCTGGAAAAAAGATTTATTTTTATTCTTTAATTTTTGAAATAATTTTATGTTTTTATACTACCTTCACCCCCTCCTCTCCCTCTCCATCTATTCCCCTACCTCCTTCCACTCCCTCTCTAATTGATGACCTTCTATTACTTAATTATTGTCATACAATGTGTGTGTGTGTGTGTGTGTGTGTGTGTGTGTGTGTATGTGTGTGTGTGTGTGTATTTCTGAATTTATTGAGTGTTGCTCATATGCAGAGAGGCTTAGGAGTTTTTTTTCTTTAAAATCTTGGGAATTCTTTCTTGATAAAGTACCGCAGCACAGTTAAATGCTGGTGTTAATTATCAAGAAGAAAGTTGTTGAAAATAATGCAAGAAAACTACAGCCATCAAAGGAATAAAACCCTCGGGAAGGGAGCCTAAGACAGGATCAGACCTTCAGCAGAAAGAAAAAAAAATTCTCCACTGAGACAGAAGAAAAAGAAGAAGTTGAGTCCTAGCATGGGAAAGCTTTATGTATGGGGTAGGTTAGAAATAAGACTTTGCTATATTTTCATATCCCATTTTCACAGGAAGTTAGTATTTGTCCGATCCTAAGAAGGATGGTTAAAGTTGCATAAGCAACAGACTACTTCAGAGTAGTCACTCTCTGTGAGACTATCTCTAGTTACAAAGGAACTACTATTTTGTAGAAAATTAGTAGATGCAGATCACAATCAATGTTCTGAAAACACTTGTTTTTTGTGAGTAAGATTATGTAACTAATAGAACCCAACATAGCTGCTACTTAGCACACACAGCAAGCATAATAATTATCTGCCACATACATCAATTGACGGAAACACAGTTTTCATGTACTTGAGTCACAGCGATGACACAATATTACAAATATCAATTATATTGCCAGTATGAGTAAGAGGTCACATCCAAACAGAAATCACGGGTTTGATGATATTGATTCACAGCTGAACTCCTCCACTTTTCAAAACCCGTTTCCTCAGTAGCCCATTGCTAAATAAAACAAGTGGGACCAGTCTCCCAAATCTGGGAACATGGGGAATCAGGGGAGAGGGGTCTATATCAGGAAAAACTAATTAACTGCAAGATAAAACTAAGATTTTTTTTTTTAGACTATCTAATTCCATGTTTCACAGAGTTTCCCACAGTGTCTTTATTTTCTAGGAAAATCTCATGTCAAACAGATAAGAATGATTGGATCCTGATGGGAAGCCTCCCTGACATGTTTCCCAGTGATCTGCTAAAGGAATCATATGGTTCCAAGGAATACAGTTTTATAACAATGGGTTAGTCCAAGGAAACATGGCCATGTTTGCAGATATGATAAGGGAAAGAAAGAAGGAGAAAAGGAAGGATAGAAAGAAGGGGAAAGGAGAGAAAGAGAATGGGGGAGTCTGCTGATGACAATAACACTGATATTTGTATCAATCAAGAAGCTTCAACTATGTGGAGTTCTAGGCATATAGACCCATCAAAGTAGGCCAGTCAGCTTGAGAGACTCTAAATATTTATATTGGCACTGGGACATTGACACCAAGAGCAAAACTGTGCTGTCTAGGATGCCTCCAACTCAGATCCTGTCTCCCATTGACCACTTGATAGAATCCTGCTGTGTTCACCCATTGAGTTAATCTTCCAAGTGTGGGAACCCAAACAAGGAAGCAGCCAGTCACCTCCCTGTACATCACACAAGCACTATGCTTGGGCACCATGGGGAAAATAGCTTTGGAGGGACATTTAACTCTCCATTGAAAGCAAAATGGAAGGAAACTAAACATTTATATTTTATAGACAATATACATTAAAATGTTTTAAAATGTAAATATGTGAAGTGTAATTTAACTATAAAAAGATTACAAATGTATACATGAAGTAGGAAGACATGATTAATAGTACTTAAAGCCACCATAGGCAGGCTAAATCCTAGCTCACTGATAGTCACTATAAGAGAAAAGTCTTTGCTCTGTAACCCTGAATCATTATGTCTGCAGGGGTATGAGGTCTCTTCATTACTTTTCTTTTACTGTGGTAAAATACTCTGACAAAAGCAATTGAAGGGGTGGGGGGAAGGGTTATTTCAGTTCACAATTTCAAGATATAGTGTGGAAGGCCTAGTAGCAAAACCTTGAAGGGACTGGTCCCATTGTATCCACAATCAGGAAGCACAGAACAGATAATGATTGTGTGTAGCTTTTGCTTTCTCCTTCTGGTGAAGTTTATGATTCCAGCCTATGGAATGATGCCAACAACAGTAAGTGGGTCTTCTCACATCTATTAACCAATTCAAGATGGTTCTTCACCATCTAGGCATATCTGTCAGGTAATCTTGGATCTTATCAGGCTGATAATGCAGATTAAGCATTATAGGAATCTACTCCTTAGGAGAAGTTGTATGAAGTCTCCAGGAATCCAAGGATTTAGGGCAAAATCAAGAAAAGCTCTATGTTCTAGAGGAGCTGTAATACCATCTTGGGTATCAGGCTTCATCAGGAACCATCAAGTCTTCATCCATGAGAAAGATATACCTCAGGAACACTGTTATTAGAAACTTTATTACCAGAAGTAACACTGAGGCTGATACCAAACTGGCCTGAAGTGGAAGCATAGGATGATATGTGCTGAGTATAGGTCTTTTGTTATTGCTTTCATGTTAACACTCAAATAGAAGGCACTGGACATTCTATTATTTGTACTATCTTTTGTGAAGTTATGCTATTGTTACTCACTCACACATTCATGTGTGTCCTGTAGAGATCACTGATTTTGGTTTTGGTTTTGGTTTTGTGTGTTTGTAGTAAGTAGTCAGTGTGAGGAGGTGAAGAGAAGTCAGGCGGTGTTTTTGTGACCAGGAAAGAAGCGTTTCAGGATGATGTCTCTGGGGGTTTATGTGAATAGCCTTGACAATGGGGAAGCCAACAAAACAAATATCACAGGAAAGACTGGGAAGGTGCAAGATCCACACTCAGGGATGATTCAGGTAGGCATGTGGGTGTACTCCTTTAGTCCCAGAACAGCACAAAGATGAGACTTCAAGGCCACCCTGGGCTAGAGGGACCATGTCTCCTTAATATAACATGAAATGGTAAATAATACAGATGAATAAATCACTTGGCAATACAGAGGTTCTACAATATCCCCTCTGACTGTGCCTCCTCTAGGCTGTTTACACAACTGTGTTTGACATGTGATCCGAGGTATACATACCATTGCCATTTTGTCAGAATCAGTAGGTTCTTCCCATCATAGTTTCTGATTGATCTTCATTATTGTAGAGACTACTAAAATAGAATTTTGTGTTTCTCAGTAGCCAATCACTCTCTCAAGCAGACTGCAAAAAAATGTAAAAATTACAAATGTACAAAATAAAATACACAGTGAGGTATAAATAAATACACTGTAGGAAAATGAAGATCTTTTGTGACAAGAAGAAAACCCTTCCCCATTTATCTTGTTCTCAACACATCATAATACATTTCAAAGAATCTTTTTATATTCCTAAGGGTCTTAATGGTAATTTTTGAAGATACTGTACAATGTATGTTATTTTAAATCAACAAAGTTTATCTATGTGATTGATTTCTGACTTACCACAATTGTTAAGACATATTTTTTATTTTTATTATTAAGAAATTTTCTATTCATTTTACATACCAACCACAGATCCCCCTCTCCTCCCTCCTCCTGTCCCCCAGCCTCTCCCCCCAACCCACCCTGCATTCCCACCTCCTCCAAGGAAAGGTCTCCCATAGGGAGTCAGCAGAGCCTGGCACATGCAGCTGAGGCAGGTCCAAGCCTTTCCCCCCTGCACCAGGGCTGCTCAAGGTGCCCCACCCTAGGCACTGGGCTCCCAAAAGCCTGCTCATGCACCAGGGATGGATCCTGATCCCTCTGCTTGGGGGCCCCCTAACCAGCTCAAGCTAAACAACTGGTTGAGACATATTTTTAAAAAGCCCAAAGTTAGGCCTGGTGGTGCAGGCTATAATTCCAATTACAGAGGAGGCTACCATGAAAGGAATGTAGGTTTAGGGCCAGTGTAGACAATTTAGGGAAAGCTTTTCTCAAAACAAAATGATTAAAGAAGGCTGAGGGTACAGCTGAGAGGTCTTCCTCCCCAGCACAGAGGCTCTATGTTCAATCTCAGTAGTGAAAAAAAAAATCAAAAACAAACAAAACAAAGCCCACATGCAAACAAACAAAAACAAAAACAACCTGAAAAAAAAAAAAAAACCACCAGTGATGATCATGAACGTAACTTCAGACTCCAGTAGTCATGCACATTCTGAGACAGGCTAGCAGACCTAGATGACTGGGAACTTTACTTTGGGAAACATTATGCTAGTGTGGGCTAGTAAATAAATAGAACTTGAATATCTACCACATTTCTTCAGGTCATAGAATAGACTAACAAATCAGCTAAAAAAAATTGCATCCAAGTACTATTGAAACTAATATAGATGATCTCTCTAATCTATTTTTCTTTCTTTATTTACATGTAGTATCTGTCTGTATCTATGATTCACTCTCTTACCTGAGAAGGTAGAAAAGGTCAAAGTTATTTGGCCATTTTTACTCACTAGTTAAATATGAGCTCTGGCGTCAGGAAAATTTGGATTAGTGTCTATGGTAGACTGTATTATTGTTTAGAAAGCATTCACTTCTCTCTGAGAAAGGGTAAAACTTCCAACCCAGTAGACAAGAAGATTAGTTTCACACTAGCTAATGAAACATGAGTGCAGGGCATTTTTCATTTCTTAGTGGAAACTTAAAGAGCCAGCACATTGTGGATTGTCACGATGACCTTTTCTGCTACTACCTGGAAATGTTTTAGATAAAGCATCTGTTCTATGAGCTTGGGCTCCCTGGTAAGTACCATGGAAATACAAATAGCCTGCCCTGTGCTGGGAATATGAACAAGAAATGAACCATGGTGACTGTCTACCACTGAGACCTCAAGATTGTTTATTATTGCAGAATCATTCAGCCTCGGACCTCACTAGCTGTGTAACTGCTGTGAGAACTTTTATCTCTCCCCTTGCCTTACTTTCCCATTTTTAAAAATGGAAGCAATCTATGCAAATGTGATTGTTTAAACAAAGCATCCCAATGCCCAGTGTATAGTAAGTTAAATACATGTTAACTTACTAAATAATACTAATACAAAGCTTGCCTCAGGAGATAAGGAGCTTGGCAGGAAAGTCAGACTAGAACAAGTAGCTGTTGCAATGAGATAAATGCTTCCAGGGAGTCCACAGGTGCTTCCACATCAGGGACATTCTTAACTGGTTATTCAAGAAGAGATCCTAAAGTACATCCTTTGAGTGAGGGTTAATGGGTGGAGCTAGGAAGATAGCTCCATCAAAAACTGCCTGCCTTGCAAGCATGAGGACCTGAGTTCAATCCCCAGAAGTCATATGAAAATAAACCCTGCAATGGTGGTGCACACCTGTAATCTCTGTGCTGGAGAGTTAGGAACCAGTATATTATCTGGGACTTGTTGGCCAGCCACCCTAAACTTTTTAGTAAGCTCCAAGCCAGTAAAAGACCTTGGTTGGTTGGTTGGTTGGTTGGTTGGTTGGTTGGTTGGTTAGTTAGTTGGTTGACTGGTTGGTTTTAAGATGGATGGTGCCAAGTAATGACACTTGAAATTGTCCTCTGGCTTCTGAGTAAGAACACACACATGAAGAATTCACGAATAAAGATAGGTGTGGGCTCATAACTGTAATCCTGGGGAGACTAAGGCAAGGTGATTACCAAGAGTTTAAGGCCAGAGTGGGATGCAGAGTAAGATCCTGACTCAAAGAAAGGCAGGCAAGGAGAAGAAGGGAGGCAATCAAGGGAAGGAGAGGAGTTAGAGGAAGGAACTAAGGAAGTGTAAGTTTTTTATGCAAATAAGAATAAAGCATTTTGGGAGGAAGCACAGGAGCATTTCTGAAAATGCTTGGCTCCCTGTTGAGAATCCTAAGTACTTCTCATTTCCAAAAGAGTCAAATCTTGAGAGACTGAATATGTCACTTGGCTGTTTAGTCTTTTTCCTTAGATGATAAAATCCTATTCAATTAAACAATTAAATCCATCAAATCCCTGGAAAGTTAGAACATGGCATCGTGTTGCATCTCATATCAGAATGAAGTAAGCCTTGTAGCCTGTAGAGCACATTTGATGCACTGATCTATGGCTGAAGTTGCAACATATCCCTCTAATTGAAGAAAGTGTGTGTATAGGATCACATGCAATGCAGAATGTCCAATCCAGCTTGGTGAAAGGGGTAAGCACCTTCTTTTTACTGTGTGATTTGTTCTTTTTGTTTTCTTTGCTTATGATTTCATGGAATACTGTTTGAAAATAAGTATGGAGTTTCCAATGCTATCATAGAAGAAATCAACATGACACTCGCTAGTTCTTAGAATGACTTGCAGGGGCCAGATGGATGGCTTAGGGCTTAAGAGCATTGAATGCCCTTGTATATAGCCTGGGTTTGATTCTGAGCACTCACATGGCAGCTCACAGTTATCTGTAACTCCAGATCCAGGGTATCCAACACTTCCTCAGGCACCAGACACATATGTGATGCACAGACAAACATGCAGACAAAACATCCATATGCATTTTCTAAAAAGAATTATTTGTGTCTATAATGATCTAAGTATAGAAATATTTTCATGCTCAGAGCATTCTGGAACAATTGGACATGTTGTTGTTTGGTTTGGTTTGGTTTGGTTTGGTTTGGTTTGGTTTGGTTTGGTTTGGTTTGGTTTTGGTTTGGTTTGGTTTTGGTTTGGTTTGGTTTGGTTTGGTTTGGTTTTGGTTTGGTTTGGTTTGGTTTGGTTTGGTTTATTGAGACAGAGTAGTTTTGGTGCCTGTCCTGGATCTCACTCTGTAGACCAGGCTGACCTCGAACTCACAGAAATCCACCTGACTTTGCATGCAGAGTGCTGGGATTAAAGTTGTGCATTACCACGGCCCAGCAAACAGTTGGATATGTTTTGATGAATGGTAATTAGTAGTATTGATAAATGAATAAGATAAGTGATAAACAAGGAAAACAACATCTAAAATTTTGTATTTAAGAATCTTTATTTACTTTTGTTTAAGACATTAGTAGCTTTTAAAAGATTAATTAACTACTATAAAAATATACTCTTACATAGTTTGAATGATACTGAAGTCCTCTGATACAGAGTAAGACCTAATTTTTCATAATGACAGGTTTTGTGTGTGTGTGTTTGTGTGTGTGTGTGTGCATAATATGGGACTAACTAAATGCACCATGCATGTTCATAGAACTTTTATATGTAAAAACTATTTTTGAGAGAGGCCTGCCCCTTGGTCCCATCCCCGGGCACCAGTCATTCCGGGGAAAACCTGCCCAACTTGGCCCCAGGTTCTGGCCATCGGACAGGACCCTCCCACCCCCACTGAGAAGGTTCCCCTTCTCCAAGACCCCCAGCAGACCCTGCAATCTCCACACCCTGCCCCCGTGCCCATCTGCCCGAGACCTCAACCAATGCCTGAGACTCAGAGACTAGCCCCCAGCTCCCATCTGGCCCAGAGCTTCCATCTGGACCAGAGAGAGGCTTCCTGAATCTGTCAGTTCTGTCTGGACCAAAAGCACTGATAAGACCAAGAACAAATCCACAAGGAGATGCGCAGATGTCAAGGCAGAAGTACATACAACAAAATGAAGAGCAATACAGCATCACCAGAACCTAGCCTACCTCCAACAGCTAGACCTGAACATCACAAAATGGAAGAAGCAGAAGAAAGCAACCTTATGAATAACATCATGAAGAGGCTAGAGGCTTATACAGAAGAAATCAAAAATGAAATTGAGGAAAAGACAAACAAAAAAATGGGAAGAATGCCATTAAAAAACGAGAGGAAAGAACAAATAAAGCAGAAGAAAACAATAGATCCCTGAAAGAAAATCATGAAAAAGCAATGAAACAGATGAAGGAAACAGTCCAAGACCTGAAAAGGGAAATAGAAAATATGAAGAAGACACAAACTGAGGGAATGCTGGAAATAGAAAATCGGAGTAAACGAACAGGAACTTCAGATGCAAGTATAACCAACAGAATGCAAGAGATGGAAGAGAGGATCTCTGGCATTGAAGATACAGTAGAAGAAATAGATTCATCAGTCTAAGAAAACACTAAAGCCAACAAAGTCATAACCCAAAATGTCCAAGAAATTTGGGGCACCATGAAATGACCAAAACTATGAATAATAGGGATAGAGGAAGGAGGAGAATACCAACTCAAAGGCACAGAAAATATATTCAACAAGATCATAGAAGAAAACTTTCCCAACTTAAAGAAGGAAATGTCTATGAAGATACAAGAAGCCTGTAGAACACCAAACAGAATAGACGCCCCCAAAAAAAGTCTCCTCACCACATAATAATTAAACAACTAAACGTACAGAATAAAGAAAGAATATTAAGAGCAGCAAAGGAAAAAGGCCAAGTGACTTATAAAGGCAAACCTGTCAGAATAACACCCGATTTCTCAATGGAGACTTTGAAAGCCAGAAGGACCTGGACAGATATAATGCAGACACTAAGAGACCATGGATGCCAGCCTAGACTAATATACCCAGCAAAACTTTCAATCATCATACATGGCGTGAACAAGACATTCCAAGAAAGACAGATTTAAACAATACTTATCTAGAAACCCAGCCCTACAGAAAGCACTAGAAGGAAAATTCCAACCTAAGGAAGTCAGATACACCCTCGAAAACACAGGCAATAGATAATGACACAGCAGTAAACCCCAAAGAAGAAAAGAACATACACACTACCAACAAAAAATAAAAGGAATGAACAATTACTTAACATTAATATCCCTTAATATCAATGGACTTAATTCACCTATAAAAAGACATAGGCTTACAGAATGGATATGAAAGCAGGACCCATCTTTCTGCTGCATACAAGAAACATACCTCAAACTCAAAGATAGACACTACCTAAGAATAAAAGGGTGGGAAAAGTCTTTCCAATCAAAAGGTCTTAAGAAGCAAGCAGGTGTAGCCATCATAATATCCAGCAAAATAGATTTCAAACTAAAATCAATCAAAAGAGATCAAGAAGGGTATTACATACTCATCACAGGAAAAATCCACCAAGATGAAGTTTCAATTCTGAACACTTATGCCCCAAACACAAGGGCACCCACATATGTAAAAGAAACATTACTAAAGCTTAAACCACTTGTAAAACCCCACACATTAATAGTGGGAGACTTCATCATCCCACTTTCACCACTGGACAGATCTCCCAAAATGAAACTTAACAGAGAAATAAAGGACTTAACTGATATTATGACTCCTAACAAAAAAGAATATACCTTCCTCTCAGCACTCCATGGAACCTTCTCTAAAATCGAACACATACTTGGCCACAAAGCAAATCTCAACAGATATAAAACAATTGGAATAACCTCCTGCATTCTATCAGACCACCATGGTTTAAAGTTAGATTTCAACAACAACAAAAACTACAGAAAACCTACAATCTCATGGAAGCTGAATAATGCTCAACTGAATCACCAATGGGTTAAGGAAGAAATAAAGAAATTAAAGACTTCCTAGAGATCAACGAAAATGAAGACACCACATACCCAAACTTATGGGACACTATGAAAGCAGTGCTAAGAGTGAAATTCATAGCAATAAATGCCCACATAAAGAAGTTGGAGAAATCTCACACTAGTGACTTAACAGCACACCTGAAAGTTCTAGAACAAGAAGAAGCAAAGTCTCCAAGGAAGAATAGAAGCCCGGAAAGTATCAAATTGAAAGCTGAAATCAATAAAATAGAAACAAAGAGAACAATAAAAAAGTAATGAAACAAAGAGTTGGTTCTTTGAGAAAATCAACAAGATAGACAAGCCCTTATCCAAACTAACCAAAAGACAGAGAGAGAGCACACAAATTAACAAAATCAGAAATGAAAAGAGGAACATAACAACAGACAATGAGGAAATCCAGAGAATCATCAGATCATACTTCAAAAACCTCTACTCCACAAAACTGGAAAATCTAAAAGAAATGGATAATTTTCTGGATAGGTACCACATATCTAAGTTAAATCAAGACCAGATAAACTAGTTAAAATGTCCAATAACCCCTAAGGAAATAGAATCATTCATTAAAAGTCTCCCAACCAAAAAAAGCACAGGGCCAGATGGTTTCATCACAGAATTCTACCAGATCTTCAAAGAAGAGATAATACCAATACACTTTAAATTGTTCCACACAATAGAAACAGAAGGAACATTACCAAACTCCTTCTATGAAGCTACAATTACCCTGATTCCTAAACCAAACAAAGATGCAACAAAGAAAGAGAACTACAGACCGATCTCCCTCATGAACATTGATGCAAAAATACTCAATAAAATACTGGCAAACAGACTCCAAGAACACATCAAAACAGTTATCCACCATGATCAAGTAGGCTTCATCCCAGGGATGCAAGGGTGGTTCAACATATGAAAGTCCGTCAATGTAATACACCATATAAACAAACTCAAAGAAAAAAAACACATGATCATCTCACTAGATGCAGAAAAGGCATTTGACAAAATCCAACACCCCTTTATGTTAAAGGTCTTGGAGAGATGAGGAATACAGGAAACATACCTAAACATAATAAAGGCAATTTACAGCAAGCCAACAGCCAACATCAAATTAAATGAAGAGAAACTCAAAGTGATTCCACTAAAATCAGGAACGAGGCAAGGCTGTCCACTCTCCTCATACTTATTCAATATAGTACTTGAAGTTCTAGCCAGAGCAATAAGACAACATAAGGAGATTAAGGGGATACAAATTGGAAAGGAAGAAGTCAAGCTTTCCCTATTTGCAGATGACATGATAGTATACTTGAGTGACCCCAAAGATTCAACCAAGGAACTGATACAGCTTATAAACACCTTCAGCAACATAGCAGGATACAAGATCAACTCAAAAAATCAGTAGCCCTCCTATATACAATGGACAAAGAGGCTGAAAAGGAAATCAAAGATACATCACCCTTTACTATTGCCACAAACGATATAAAATACTTAGAGGTAGCACTAACTAAGCAAGTGAAGGACCTATATGACAAGAACTTTAAGTCCCTGAAAAAAGAAATTGAAGAAGATGTCAGAAATGACAAGACCTCCCATGCTCATGGATAGGCAGGATTAACATAGTAAAAATGGCAATCTTACCAAAAGCAATCTTCAGATTCAATGCAATCCCCATCAAAATACCAACACAATTCTTCACAGACCTGGAAAGAATAATACTCAACTTAATATGGAAAAACAAAAAAAACCAGGATAGCCAAAAGAATCCTGTACAATAAAACAACCTCTGGAGGCATCATGATCCCTGACTTCAAGCTCTACTATAGAGCTACAGTAATAAAAACAGCTTGATACTGGCATAAAAACCAACATGTGGACCAATGGAATCAAATTGAAGACCCTGACATTAGTCCACATACCTATGAACATATAATTTTTGACAAAGAAGCCAAAACTGTACAATGGAAAAAAGAAAGCATCTTCAATAAATGGTGCTGGCATAACTGGATATCAACATGTAAAAGGCTGCAAATAGATCCATATCTGTTACCATGCACCAAACTTAAGTCCAAGTGGGTCAAAGACCTCAACATATCCAGTTACTCTGAACCTGATAGAAAAGAAAGTAGGAAGTAGTCTTGAATGCATTGGCATAAGAGATCACTTCCTAAATATAACACCAGTAGCACAGACACTGTGAGAAACAATCAATCAATGAGACCTCTTGAAATTGAGAAGCTTTTATAGAGCAAAGGATACAGTCAACAAGGCAAAGTGACAGCCTACAGAATGGGAAAAGGTCTTGACCAACCCCAGATCTGACAGAGGGCTAATATCTAGAATATATAAAGAACTCAAGAAGTTAGACATCAAAATGCCCAAAAGTCCAATTAAGAAATGGGCTATAGAACTAAACAGAGAATTCTCAAAAGAGGAAGCTCAAGTGGCTGAAAGACATTTAAGGAATTGCTCAACATCAATCCTTCATCAGGTAAATGCAAATCAAAATGACTCTGAGATGCCACCTTACATCTGTCAGAATGGCTAAGATTAAAAACACTGAAGACAGCTTATGCTGGAGAGGATGTGGAGCTAGGGGAACTCTCCTCCACTGCTGGTGGGAACGCAAGCTTGTACAACCACTTTGGAAATCAATATGGCACTTTCTTAGAAAACTGGGAATCAGTCTCCCCCAAGACCCAGCTATGCCTCTCTTGGGCATATACCCAAGGAATTCTCAATCATACCACAAGGACGCTTGCTCAGCTATGTTCATATCAGCATTGTTTATAATAGCCAGAACCTGGAAACATCCTAGATGCCCTTCAACTGAAGAATGGATAAATAAAATGTGGTACATATACACAATGGAATACTACTCAGTAGAGGAAAAACAATGATATCATGAGGTCTGCAGGCAAATGGATGGATCTAGAAAAAAATCATCCTGAGTAAAGTAACCCAGACTCAGAAAGACAAACATGGTATGTGCTCACTCATAGGAGGATACTAGATGTAAAACAAAGATGACTAGACTTCTACTCACAATTCCAGAGAGGCTACCTAGAAAACAGGACCCTAAGAAAGACACAGGGATCGCCCAATGACAGAGAAATGAATGAGATCTACATGAACAACCTGGACATGAGTGGGGATAATGAAGGGCAAGGGTTGAGGGAAAGAGAGCTTAGGGGAGTGGGAGATCCCAACTGGATCAAGAACAGAGAGGAAGAACAAGAAATAAGAGACCATGATAAATGAAGACCACATGAGAATAGGATGAAGCAAAGTGCTAGAGAGGTCCACAGAAATCCACAAAGATACCTCCACAATAGACTACTGGCAATGGTTGAGAGAAAGCCCGAACTGACCTACTCTGGTGATAGGATGGCCAAATACCCTAATTGTCATGCTAGAAATCTCATCCAATGACTGAGGGAACCAGATGCAGAGATCCATGGCCAGGCCCCAGATGGAGCTCCAGAAGTCCAGTTGGTGAGAAAGAGGAAGGTTTGTATGAGTGAGAATTGTTGAGACCAAGATTGGAAAAAGCACAGGGACAAATAGCCAAAAAATGGATAACATGAACTATGAACCAATAGCTGAGGAGCCCCCAACTGGATCAAGCCCTCTGGATTAATGAGACAGTTGATTAGCTTGATCTGTTTGGGAGGCATCCAGGCAGTAGGACTGGGACCTGTCCTCAGTGCATGAGCTGGCTGTTTGGAACCTGGGGCTTATGCAGGGACACTTTGCTCAGCCTGGGAGGAGAGGACTGGACCTGCCTGGACTGAATCTACCAGGTTGAACTCAATCCCCATGGGAAGCTTTGCCCTGGAGGAGATGGGAATGGGGGGTGGGCTGGGGGCAAGGTGGGGTGAGGGAGGTACGGGAGGGGAGAGGACAAGGGAATCCATGGCTGATATGTAAAATTAAATGAAATTATTTTTAAAAAAACCTATTTTCATCATCACAGTAGTCTCTAATGTCACACATGGCAGTGATCTCCATTTTATGTATAAAATGAAAATACTGAAAGAAAAATTATTTCCTCCAGTTTCAATAGAACATGCTAAGCCTAGGATTTGAATTTTGTCCATTAGTTCCTGATTCCAGACTCTTCTTAGCTATGTCTGCTTGACTCCTCACGTTTTTTACTAATCAGAATGCACATATTAAAATGTGACATGATCTGGGGAGAGAGCTTATCTGGCAAAGCACAAGCATGGGGACCTAAGTTTGGATCCCCACCCCAGCACCTGTGTGAAAACCAGAGCCTGATGGAACATTGTCTGTATCCACAGTACTGGGAGTGAATGTGCAGCTAGCCTACCCAAACTGATGAATTCCAGGTCCAGGACGAGACTCTGTCTTAAAAAAAAAAATCAGGTGAATCATCAAGGAAAACAATGGACATTGACCTCTGAGCAACATTCAGAAATTAAAACAATAAAATATACGAGTAGTATGTGGACCTTTGGGCTTGGAGAGAAAGGAGAGGAAAGGACTAACAATATTATTACCCTATTGTTAATAAAGCATCAACTTAAACTCAAATAAGAATCACACACACACACACACACACACACACACACACACACACACACACACACACACACCTTGAAATCTAATGGAGAAATGAAGGGTGACTAAGAGGAATCTGCTTGACAGCATTGAAGAGCCCCAAATTTCACCACAAGTCCAGACTAATGAGTGGTCAGAGGTAATGTGCCAACAGGTAGACAGATGTTCATGACGGGGGACGAGGCTGATGGCAAAGCAAGAGAACAAAGTCTGCAAGAGTCACCGCCACCATCTACAGAAGTGATGAACAATTCTCCCACTTGACACCTGTCATCTTGAGTGCGTCTGCAGGGTTTTCTGGTTGTGGTGCTGATTACAAGGACTAAAAGAATGGAGATCCTCTCTCAGGAAGGAAAAAAAATGAGCTCTAGCTCTCTTAAAATGATAACATAGTCATATTAGCATGGAATAAGGAGAGGAAACAGGTGTGATGGAAATACTAAGCCAGTGACAGCCCTCTGCTTCCTGGAAGCTCTAAGCTCCCTGCTTCCTGCTTTCCCTGTGAACTGATTGATGACTGCTCTTTGTCCTGCTATCTGTCCATATCTCTGTAATTCTGTTCAGTTTGTTGCTGGGCACCAAAATCCCCTAAGCAATACAAATACCATCCACCCACTGCCTTCCCCTCTGACTTGGCTCTCAATCTGTTCTCTTGTTCACCAACATGCCACATTTATTTGCAACAAAAATCTCATTCTTCCACTATCTCTATGATTTGGAACCTGTGGACAAATAGATTTCATTTGGTATTTATTTGTTGTACATATAGCAATGGTATTCAATAAAGATAATTTTTTCCAAATATATTATATACTTGGGCAATTTTCACCCTTACCCCAGAAATCATTTGATACTGAAGGCCTTTGTAAATGCAGATGTACGTGCTAAAAAATTCTTTCTGTATAGTTCCTATCTCCCAAAGTTTTCACAAACCATGGTTCTACATGCAATGGGAATAAATAGATGTCAAACTGAGTTATAGTCACCCACTATTATCCTATTTTAATTATGTGCAATTTATTGAAAATATACATTCTCATAATTGGAATCTTGTTCTTTCAATGCAGTGAAAGTATCATTAACAGAGAAACTTAAGCAAGACCCCAAGATATGCATCTTCCTAAAAAGAATACTTTAAACATAGATATCATTTGGATTCACCCTTACCTCAAATGCATATAGATTTTCTTTACAACTTAAACAATATATAGAAAAGAATTATGACATTCCTACATATTTACACTTTCCGGTTGGACCACTGAACACCACTGAATGCTTCAAGACAATAAATTTTCAGTTACTCTATCTTTAGTGAAGCAAAAGCTTAAACTCAAATAGGAAGCAAACATACACACTTTGAGGTTTGATGTAGAAACAACCAAAGCTACTTATTCAACAACTCAGTCTAGGATCAGAAGGTTTTTTTTTATATTAAAAAAAAAAAAGGTGACAACACAAAACATGAGGTCTGTGATATAATAATGGGCAAGGTATATTTACCCCCAAATTTTCAGTTCTTTCAACTGTAAAATGAAAACCTGTAATAACTCTAATGTACAGCATTGTATTAAAGCAAACTATACAACAAAGTCACTAGAGTGTTTACTGCATATCTTAACACAGACATCAATAATTTTGGAAGCAGAAGGCTGAGGCAGAACTGACTTATGTACTTTCCTTATAGAAAAAATCATTCTGACTTCACTCACGAAAGTCAATTTTTTTCTTATAAAAATTATTACATACAATAAATATAACTAATCAAGTTATGGTTTGTATTTAATTTTTACAATCTGAGTTATTTATTCTTTCTGTGACAGTGTAAGAGAAACAAGGTCAAACCTTCTTAGGAGAAAGTTCCACACACCTGGCTGGCACGCAATGGCTCCCCACTGGCATTTATTCTTTATTGATGCCATAGTCACATGTAAAAGCTGAGAGCAGGACTCCTACCATTTGCTAAACATTGAGGAAACACATGTAAAATTTATTTTAAAGAAGCGATCCAGGGGCTGGCAATATGATTCAGTATGTCAAAACATTTCTGCCAAGCCTGATGACCTGAGTTGGTTCCCTGAGACTTATGTGATGAAAGGGAATAATCAAGTTTTACAAGTTGTCCTGTGACCACCATATTCAGGCCCTGGCATGTGTGCACTCACACACATACACACGTAGGAAATAAATAAATGTAAATTTTCAAAAAGAAGTAATTAGGAGCTCCCAAAGCAGTTATCATAAAAATACAGGAGAGCACATTTTTGTAGACCATGAAGACCAATATACAATAGGAATGTGCTGTGTATACTATAAAAAGCAGAGGACCTGGACTTAGGTTCAAATCATGGTTTTGCCTTCATAAGTTCTACTAGCCTCAGGAAGTAATTTATTAATTCTGCTGTTATGGGGCTGAAGAGATGGCTCAGCAATTAAGAGCACTGATGGTTCTATCCAGGTTCAACCCCCAGGACCCAGATGGCAGCTCACAGTTGTCCGTAGCTCTAGTAGCAGGGGAACAGAAACTTCCCATGGCAAAATACTAATGTGGCGGCAGCAAAAAAAGCACCACTAATGCACATTAAATAAGTCAATAAATAACTCTGCTGTTACAGCTGCCAACTGTTAAAAAATATTAAAAGCTACTTAAAAACTTATTTTTGAGGACTACTCCCCCATAAAAAAATATGAAACACCTATCATAAAGCTGTACTTAGTTCATTTTGTACAAAGGTGAAAAAGAGGTAAATATACAATGTAGAATAATTATTATTCATTAATTAGAAATGGATAGAATGTATTTAAGCCCACAATGAAAAGAACTTAAAGGCAAACTCTTGGCTGACTTGATTATTTCATTGTATATACATATAAAATCACCAAAAGATATACATTAGGAATACACAATATTATGCACCAAGAGAGATAGCTTATCAGTTTAGAATACTTGTTGCTCCTGCAGAGAACCAGGGTTTGGTTCCCAGCTCCCATGTAGCAGCTCACAACCATTTGCCATTCCAGTTCTAGGAGATCAGATGCCCTCTTCTGACCTCTGCAGACACCAGGCATGCATCTAGTACATGGACATATTCATACACATAAAATAAAGTAGATAATTGTCATTATGCCCAAATAAACCTGGACAAAAGCATAGGAAAACATACTAATAACAATGGTGAAAGACAAAACATTAATAACCTTCATGTATGAAGATTTTCTAAAAGTTAATACAAAAGAGTTGGACCAAAATTACAGACAACCTGAAGAAGGTAAATATGTGATAATAGATGTGTTTGTGCATCTTAATTAAAAACAGGGACATGGTATTCTCACTTGTGTCATTGACAAAGATTTCTTAAAATTGTTGTGCAGTACTTATTATGGGATGAAATTGCAAGCTACTGGGAGAATAGAAGTCTGCTGTATCTTGAAGGCAGGTAGGTACTCTCATATCAAAGCTACAAACTATTATTAATTCTTTAATCCAGGAATATTACTGAATATATTCAAGAACTAACACAAACTAACACAAACTATAATCAGTTGGAAATCTCCTAAATATTTTGTTTACTTAATTCTGAAACTGTGAATTTTGTTTCATTCACTTAAGTGTTATATGTTACATTGCATAATTCTAAAGAACCAAGTTTGGTCCTAAAAGTGTGGGCAAACCATAATGTTCAAGAAAAAGAAACAAACTGAATAGCAAGCATTGTATATCCCAATCTTAACATGATGCCTGAGACTGGGCAACTTATTAAAAACAGAGATCCATTCCTCTCTGTTCCATAGGTTGGAAAGTCCACGGCTGCAGGGCCCACAGCCGGTGAAAACATTCTTGTGCCAACCAATGTCAGAAGGCAGGAAGCAAGAAGGTACATGTATTTACAGACATTCGAGAAAGAGAAGGCGAGCGCAGCAGGAGGCAGAACTCGCTTTTGTAGGAAACACTTGTCATAGTGGTATTCATCCAGTTATGAGGAGAGGCCTTCCCATTGTCTACTAAACTCTTAAAGGTCTCACTTCTGTTTATTGCTGCTCTATTCACTGTGGCAAGTAAATGGACCCAACCTAGCTGTCCATCAACAGATGAACCCAAAAGGAAAATTCGGTATGTATATAAAATGCAATATTGTTCACCTCCAAAACAAATGAAATTGCAAAATTTACAGGAAACTAGATTGGCTTGGTAGGTATTGTATTAAGTGAGTTACTGAATCTCAGGAAGAAATTAGCCACATGCTCTCCCTCATATATGGATGCTACTCTGTAATATATACATGTATATAAATAAACATATGTGTGGATATATATATATATATCATTTAGATAGTGAACAAGAAAAGATAATAGAAAGGACAAAATGCTTACTAATGAGTTCACTTAATGTACTTTGTGTAAGTATATTGAATGCACTCCCAAGGTACCACACATATTCAATGCAAAATGAGTTCATAAATGGGCAGTGTCCACATGTGATTCCATGAAGGGCTGTTACTTTATGGCAAAAGACGAACTGCAGATATTTTCATTGGACATTTCAATAGAATGTAGAACTACCACACTTAGTGAATTTTATTCTTTAATCAAAACTTTTAGCTATTCAAATTATAGAGTGTGAAGCTTGCTAGAAAAATGAGTAGAATATCATGACTTTGAAAACCCTAAGAAGACCTGTGAACACTGATTTATTGTTCCTAAATATCAATGAGTGACATGCCAGCAATATGAAAACAATGGAAAATTGTTTATTCACTGCATGTCATAATTCTAAATTGTACTACTGTTGATGAATAAATGAAATGCTTTATTTTTTTTGTAGATTTACTTGTCACACTGTTGTGTTGAAGATTGATTGTTTTTAACACGCACACTTCAGAGGACATATTCAAACATTTAGCAAATGTAATAACAAAGAATGGAAAGGGAAATATATTTTGATAACTATAGGCATAAGCAAAGAATATGATAAAAATGACATGACCCCTATTTGGGACAATTATTCTCAATATTATTTACTATAAGATGTGTAAAGTATACTTTTGATAAACTTCTATTTGCCTGAGATCTATTTATACACTTCGTCATACAATATTATCTAAAGACCCTGTGTCATATCTATTTAACTCCAGTCTTGAAGATGGAGAAACCAAGCCCATCTGATCCAGCAAAGTCATTCTGTCAAAATAAGAGCCATCTTTGTCACCAGTGAAATTCCTATGAGTCCAAGGCTGTATCACTTCCCACTGCAACAAAAGCTGCCTCACTTAATCCCCATATGGCAGTAAAAGAAGTCAACTGAGCATTAAAATATAGTATCATTAGAATTCTATTCTGAACCTTGTAGGAGCAAGCCAGCATATCATTATTTTTTATTTCATCGAGTTTTTTTAATGACAAATTTTGACTGCAAACTCTTTTCAGGGTGGATAGTTCAAATTAAAATGTCAGTTTTGATTCAGTGACGATGCTTTGCTTTCAAAATATTTAAAGAAAATATTTTCATTAATGCAAAGATGATTGGATGTTAGAGTATGTACATGTCATGATACATTCCATCATCTAGTAAAAAGATGTCAGGCCTTTTTACACTAATCCCAAAACTTGATAATGCGTGAAAACTCCAGTCTCAAACATCTTCGTGTTCATATGCATATTTGCATAAATATTTAAAACATAGTGCAAAGAGTTCAAGCTATTTGCACTTTAGTTTTTCTGGTGCACACAATAAATAATTCAATCTGCTGATAAGCAGCCTCCAAGAACTACTGACACCAGCATCAATTAGACATCTGTAGTCTGATATCGACCTCACTGGTAAACTATACTGTTGTACATTTTAAGCCTCATGTCTTTTTTTTTTTTCTCATTATATTTCTGAGGAGTGGTAGATTTGAGACAGAATCTCACTGTGTAGCCCAAACTACCCACAAGCTCACAGTCCTCCTGCCTCAAACTCCGAAGTACTGAGATTATACGCATGTCCCATCATGCCTGACTGAAGCCTTGTTTCTCTCCATATATCTATATTTAACTCTTTTGTGATTTTTTTTCCTATAAGAGATCAAGCTAGACTACTGAGGTTCATTTTAACCTAGACCGACGGTTTCCAAACGCAGTGACATTTCTATGGATCCCCATCCTTGCTCAGAAAAATCTCACGATTTGTTCCATCTTCCACCCTAAAGTGTCTGAACATCCCCAGTCTATTAATCAGTCTTCATATCAGTATTTATCCACAGCCCCTAGCTTGATGGAAATTGCTTCAAAAATTAGGCAAAAACCTCTACTATCTAAAGAGAGGGTGCCTCTAGACCAGTTTGTTTTGCTTCTTCCTCATCTATCTTTCAACCAAGATCCAGAATATTCTTTACTTCACCCTTTTTCTCTCAAAAACACATTTATTTGTCTTCATTTTTCTCAGAAATTTTCAAAAAGGGCAATTTGGAAAGGACATACTTCATCCCCCACCATCCTCAGTATTTTGAATATTCTTCAGGCTACAGGAAGCTACATCAGGGTTGTAAGCACTAACTCTTGGAGGATGGAACAAAAGCATATGACACACACATTGTCCCTCCTATTGTTTCATTATTTGAATTTACTGCCGTCTAATTAAACAAATAAGTCTCCAAACTGTTCGCCTGGCTTTCAGGTTTTTTTTTTTCCTTTCCAACTCGTTTTTTCACGTTCCTTTCTTTTATTGAAAATAGATTCTTGCCAGGCAGTGGTGGCACACACCTTTAATCCCAGTACTCAGGAGGCAGAGGCAGGCGGATCTTTATGAGTTCAAGGCCAGCTTGGTCTACAGAGTGAGATCCAGGAAAGGCGCAAAGCTGCACAGAAAAACCCTGTCTCGAAAAACCAAAAAAGAAAAAGAAAAAAGAAAAAAAAGAAAGAAAATAGATTCTTTTCTCATATAATAATATATTCTGATTATAATTTCCCTCCTTCTATTCTTCCTAGTTCTTCCCCACCTTTTCTCTCCTCTAGACTCTCCTCTCCACTCTGTTTCTGTCTCTCATTAGAAAAGAACAGACTTCTAAGAAATAACAAACAAGCACAACAAAGCAAACTATAATAAGATGACACAAAAACTGTTATATCAAAATTGGACATGGCAACCTAACAGGAGGAAAAGAGTCCTAAGAGCAGGCACAAGAGTCAGAGATCCACTCTTTCTCACAGTCGAGCATGCCATAAAAATACTAAGCTAATAACTATAATGTGTATACAGAAGGCCTGGCAAAGATCCATGAAGGCTCTTTACTTGCTGCTTCGGTTTCTATGACCTTGTATGTGACCTGCTTACTTGACCAGAGGGACTTGTCCTCCATCCCCTCTGGATCTTAGAGTCTTTCTACCTCCTTTTCTGTGGGATTTCTTGAGCTCTGAGGGGAGAGACCTCCATTTTAGACTCTCTCTCTCTCCCTCTCCCTTCCCCTCTTCCTCTCCCTCTCCCTCCTTCTCTCTCTCCCTCCTTCTCTCTCTCTCTCTCTCTCTCTCTCTCTCTCTCTCTCTCTCTCTCTCTCTCTCCATAATGTCTGGCCATGGGTCTCTGCATCCTCTCCCTTCTGCTGCCAGAGGAAGCTTCTCTGTGATGACTGGATAAGGCACTGATGTATGAGTATAGCAGAATATCATTAGGAATAATTTTATTGACTTTTTTTTAGACCAGTAGTGTTTGGTTTTACCCTGCCCATCTGGGCTATCTAGTCTCTGATTCTTAGTTACCCAAGCAGTGTCAGGTATGGGCTCCTTCTTGAGAAGTGGGCCTTAGAAAATCAGACGTTGGTTGGCTACTGCCACACATCCTGTGCCACCATGCCCCTAGCATATTTTTCAGGCAGGACAAATTGTAGGTCAAAGGTTTTGTGGCTGGGTTGGGGTCCCTGTTTCTCTTTTAGTAGCCTGCATAGTACCTTCCCATACCAAGAAGACTAGAATGTAGGGGTGAGGTTTCCATGTTGGCACCAACTCAACTGCTCAATGTTCAAAGAACTGTGTGAGTGCTATCCTTTGCAATGGGGTCACACTGGCAGATTGTAGAGGGCAGCCTTTTGTCTAAGGAACAGCCTGGGTTGTTTGGGGGATTTCTTTGGAAACGCCTTGACCTACAACTCGACTGAATTCATCCTAGTCCCACCACTGGAAGCCTCACCTAGCTACTAGACACAGCCAGTTGTGATTCTGTGTCCGCCATTACTAGGATCCTCATTAAAATCACCTTCATAGATTCCAAGAAGTTTCCACTGTACTAGGTTTCCACAACACCACCAATTGCCTCCCCAATATCAACCATCTCTCCCCATACTCCCTCCCTCCACCCTGTATCCCCCTTCACCTGATCTGTCTCCTATCCCCACCTACCCCCAATCTGCCCATAAAAATCTACTCTATTTCTCCCTCCCAGGGAGATTTCTGCATCCCCCCCAACCCCTCCCCTCTTTACTTAATGTAATATCTATGAATTTTTGCTTAGTTATCATTTACTTAACAACAAATATCCCCTTATAAGTGAATACATACCATATTAATCTTTCTGGGTCTGGGCTACCTCACACAGGATTTTTTTCTAGTTCCATTCATTTGCCTGAAAATTTCATGATGTAATTAGAGGGGGAAAAAAGCTTAGTAATACTCTGTTGTGTAACTGTACAGCAATTTCTTTATCAAATATTCTGCTGGGGGACATCCAGGTTGTTTACAGTTTCTAGCTGTTATGAATAAAGCTGCAATGATTGAGCATGTGTCCTTGTGATTGGATGGAGTATCCTTTTAGTATAACTGCTCCTAGATTGACTTTTTAAATGAAATATCACATAGGGGGTTTCTTTTTAGATTTATTTTCTTTTCTATTTTATATGTGTGCATGTTCCATCTGCCTCTATGTATGTGAACCATGTGTGTTCACTTCCCAAAGAGGCCAGAGAGAACATTGGACCCTCTGAAATCAGAGTTACAGATGTCTGTCAGCTGCTATGTAGAGACTGGAAACCACACCTGGGTCCCCTTCAAGAGCAGCAAGTAATCTTAACCACTGAGTCATCTCTCTGGCCCTTAAAATTTTGATTGCAAACTTCTAGTACATAACTATTCATTCATTCAATTACTAGTTGCCAGGACATACTAACACTGGTCAGTAGTCTAGATGCAAGCACTACAGCCCTGAAAAGCTGTAACAAACCCCTTTTCCACAAGAGTCACAAGCTAACTTATCATACTTTACAGGTGAGTGTTCTCCAATTTTCCCACACTGGAGACCAAACAGTGTAAGGAAGATGAGTAATTGAATCCTAAGCTATCTTTTTTTTTTTGAGCTGAGGACTGAACCCAGGGCCTTGTGCTTGCTAGGCAAGCGCTCTACCACTGAGCTAAATCCCCATCCTGCTTAAACAGTTCTTTAAGAAGAAGCAAACAGATGAGCACAACAAGCTCCACTATGTGGAAAATAACCTATTTCATTATTTATATGGTTTTGGAACCATATAAATATTCTATATAATTATAAAACAAAATTAACATCAGAAAATAACCTGTAAAAATGGAAACCAGGTAAATGAACCTTTGTGTATAGCTCGTTGCTATTATAACCAGCAGAAAACTTTTCAAAGCAATATCTTTTGCTGTGTGGGAGAGGAAACCCAGGGGCTCACACCAAGAATGTGAAGGTCTTGCCACCAAGCAACTCCTCAGCCCTCAAGAAACCTTTTTTTAATGTATTCTGTAACTTTTAGATCACATTTTTACTTGTTCTTTGATAATTCATACATGTATCCACTGTATTTTGATCATATTCACCCTCACTCACCCTTTCAATTCCTCCCAGACATTCCCTACCACACTCTTGTCCAACTTCAGGTCCTCTTATTTTAAGCCACTGAGTCCTGTTGGTGTTGCCTGCATGTGCATGGGTATAGGGCAACCCACTGGAACATGAGCAACCCTCAAGAAACAGAGGAAATTGACTGTGCATTTGACATGGCATAAAGTCTAAGACCAGAAAGATTAAAAAAGACAAAACAAAAACTCACTAACAGTGTTGTCAAACTTAAATTTTATGTGTGACAAACAAGATAAAAACATTGGTTCCTAATAGATTATTGTCAAGCAAACGACAAGCAAACATTCCCACCGTCACTGGGAACGCAAGGGAAATAAATTGTCAACATAAAATAAAACCCTATTATTCAACTGGAATCGAATGTTTTAGTACAAATTCTCAATTTGCTGCTATCCAAAGAGCTGATATCTTGAGCTGGGAATATCAGGGCAGTGATAACATGTGCCAGGCCCTATAGAGTTAGAGACAGAGATAAGGAAGGGGTACAGAAGGAGGAAGAAGACAGATAATAGACACAGGTACACAAACAGATAGATGACAGACAGATGTATCTTTCAACACAAATGCTCAGACACATTTCTCTGCTGCAAGGAAAGTCACTAACATCCTGAGTGTATTTTATTACACAGAAAGGTACCAAGGCACTTGGAGAAATAACTGCAGGTTTGGAGCCAGAAATGCATAAAGTAATCCTGTGAGATCTTGTCAGGTCAGGAAGTAATGTCTCACACAAGTTAGGGTCAGGTCAAAAGAATTTAGAGACTAAACTTAAAAGGTTCACATCATGTCAAGGAAGAACACAGACATTCATACACTGCAATGAACAGACAAAAATGTCCCCAGTATGTTTAAATCCATGAACTGAAGAGGGTACTTGCTGAATAAATTTTACCCCACTTCATGATACTAATGAAAATTCATTATTTTAAAAAATTGGTAAACAAGAGAAAAAAATCATTGAAAATGAGAGAGAAAGAACATAAAGTTGAGTGGATAAGGAGATGGGAAGAATCTTGGAAGAGTTGGGGAGTGAAAAACATGATCTCAAAATGTATTGTATGGAAAAACATTTTTAAATTAATTTCTTAAGTAGAATCCCACAACCTGCCTTTCCTATTAAACTGGACCACCATTTCCTCGGTTAACAGATGAGGGTAAGGTTTCTTTGCCAAAGTATAGCGGCAAATAAACAAAGTGAAGGTAGAATATTGTGATTCATTAAGCGGCACTGTTTGCTCTGCAAGAAAAGCTATGAGGCACGACAAAACCCACTATGAGAGTTTATTAAGAGAAGGAACAGAGGGGAGTGCTTAGGCCTATGGAAATGGTTGTGCAGGAAGAGAGGGGAGGGTGGGTGGGATCTGCCTTTTTTGGACTCCTCGTGCATGCACACATGTATGATGATATTTTATTTGTGCTGAAATGTGATTTTATTTGCATGTTAATAAATAAAGTTGCCTGGGGGTCAGAGCTAATAGCAAGGGATTTAGAAGAAGTCTGGCAGTGGTAGCACATGCCCTTAATCCCTGATCACATGACATGCAGAATCAGTGTGTTCAAGGACACAGCCAGCTTGGTGATACATGCCTTTAATCCCAGTACCAACCATAGAGACCTGAAGGTCTGTACAGACAGGCAGTGACGAAGAAGTCATGTGGTTGGGTTTAGAACCAATGAGAAGGCAGAACAGAAAGTCAATAAAAAAGTCCAGACACACAGGAAGTAGTTCTCTTTTCTCAGGGGAAGGACAGCAGCGGCTGGTAAGCAAAAGGCTATTGCTAGTGCTCTGACTTCTTGGGCTTTTAACTCTTTATTTGACTCTGTGTTTCTTATTTAATAAGACTGTTTAGAATTACATCTAAACACATGGGCTTATGTAGCTACACCACGCATGCGCATAGATTATGTGACCACTCAGCACATAGATTATGTAGGACATAGGCCCCCAGAATGACTAAGAGTCTTGCCAGCACATGGGCAGCCATGGGGGCATTACTAGAAATCTTATTAAATATCAGCAACTTATAATTTTTATTAAATTAATGGATCTGGACATCAATCACATGGGTGACTAACATCTCAAGAAATTAAAAAAAAATAGATATTATATGCCTCCTACTGAAAGAATACAACACATGATCTATAAAATGATCTTGTACAAAAACACAACCCCTAAATTTTACTAAGCCTCCAGGTCCAGTTACCAAGAGATAACTAGAAATGTGTCAAATGCCATGGAAGGGAGACAACTAGCAAAATACAGATTTCATAAAAGAAATTCTTATAAGAGAAAGAGAAGAGGGAAGGGGTCTGGGTCATATCCTGGTCCTGATAATCTGTATAAAAAACAAAACAGACAAAAATAACAACCTTTACATATTCCTGTGTACATTGATGAAGTGGTGAAATCCAGAGCACCAATTATTTGATTTGGATTTTTTAAATATTTTATTTTCCGGGTTCCGTAAAGGTATTATGACACGTTTAAATAATGTCGTAGAGATGTGTACTGAAATGTTATGAATGAATCATTAGAATGCATGAGGTTTCCTCCAAAGTGACTCAGAAGTTGGAGGAGTGACAGGGTACCAAGGTCAACCCTGGATGAGTTCACAGGCACTAAAGTGGGACAATGGTTTCATTCACTGTTAGGATCTGCCAAGTTTGTGGACACTAAATGTTATCAAAATAAAGGTTTGTTTGTTTTTTTTAAGTATCTATTGGTACAAAACATTCCCCGCACCCACCCATATAAATTCTAACATAATTGACCTGGATCTTAGGGAAGGAATGACGGCAGGGAGGGAGGGACAGAGGGAAGGAGGAGAGAGGGAGGAAGAAAGGAAGAAGGAAGGGAGGGAAGGAGGGAGAGAGAGGGAGGGAGGGAAATGGGGGAAAGGCAAAAGGGAAAGCAGTTCATAAGCTCCACAGGTCATTTTGCAATATGCCTGAGGTGAAAACCAGCCCTTTGTTCTCAACCTAGAGGGAGGGACTAACTATTCATCATCTATAGAAAGAGCAAGTGCAGACTTCATCATTCCTATGCCTTACTTTACTGCTTCCTTCTGCCCTGAATGTCTGTCCCTTGCCTTTTCCCAACTCACACCTACTCTAAACCAAGTTCAAAAACCTCTACCTTCCAGGGCAAGCCCCATGCTCAGAAGTAGTTGGCCAACATAAAATTGACTCCAGGGTTTTTGTGAGCTTTTTATTTTGGTTTGTTTGGTATTGTATGTCTTACGAGTGTTTTGTTCACTTGTTTCTTTTGTTGTTGTTTTGGAGAGGGGGGACATTAAGTTGGGTAGTTTGGGAGGAGGAAAGGCTTGGGGAGGAGTTAGGAGAGGGGAAAGAATCTGCTCAAAACATAAAATTTAAAAATTCCCAATCAAAAAAAAATTGAGTATTCCAAAGTGTACCATATATCAGTGACTAAGAGAATTTCATTGTAGGGGTATTGTTATACATTGATTTTTTTTTCTTTATTAAGAATTTTTTTATTCATTTTACATACCAACTACAGATACCTCTCTCATCCCTCCTCTCACTCCCCAGCCCAACCCACACCCCATCCCTTCCTCTGAAAAGGTAAGTCCTCCCACGGGGAGTCAGCATTCAGCTGAGGCAGGTCCAAGGCCCTCCTTCTGCATCAATGCTATGCAAGGTGTCCCACCATAGGTAATGGGCTCCAAAATGCCAGCTCATGCACCAAGAATAGATCCTGATCCTACTGTCAGAGGGCCCTTTAAACAGGCCAAGCTACACAACTATCTCACTTTTGTAGAGGACCTAGTCCAGTCCCATGCAGGCTCCATAGCTGTTGCTCTAAAGTTCTTGAGTTCTCACTAGTTTGATTTGGTTGTCTCTGTAGGTTTCCCCATCATGACCTTGATGCTCCTTGCTCATAGAGTCTTTCTTCTCTCTCTTCGACTGGACCTCTGGAGCTAGGCCTGGTGCTTGGCTGTGGATCTCTGCATCTGCCTCCATTAGTTACTGGATGAAGGTTCTATGATGACAATTAGGGTATTCACCAATCTGATTACCAGGATAGGCCAGTTCAGTCACCCTCTCCACTATTGCTAGTAGTCTAAGCTGGGGTCATCCCTGTGGATTCCTGGGAACTTCTTTAGCACCATATTTCTCCCTATTCCCATGATGTCTCCATCTATCAAGATATCTCTTTCATTGCTCTCCTGATTCTTAAGTGTCCCCTAAAAGCTTATGTGCTAACAGCTTTGTTCCTAATCCATGACACTGGTAGGAGGTAGAAAAAAATTCAGTGGGACATAATAGTAGGAAATTAAATTACCAGGAATATGGCCTTGAGAGAGCTATTGCAAACCAACTGCTTCCTCTCTTTTTCTTGCCCATGTCCCCTAGTGAAATTAGCATGTCTTCCCCCATCACATGCTATACTTGATGGCATGCTTCTTTGTGAGAGGGTAAACAAATTGGCTTCTTGATCATGAACAGAAGCCATGAGGCAAAATAAAAACTTTCTCTTCCCACTTGAAAACAAACAAACAAATAATCTCACCCCCCTCTCAATCCTAATACTGGAAGAAATGATTCCTTTTTCTTATGAACTCTGTGCTTTCCATTCACACAAACTTGCATCTGTTTGTGCATGATGTCTGCACTCCGTTATGCAACAGTAAGCTTCTTTAGGTCAAATGGACTCTTGGAGTGTGTCTTTGCAGTTTAGACATTATTAAAGCATATGCTAAGTCAATAAATCAATGAAGACATAGCAGTTGATGGTGTCTAGAGTGTTTGTACCTACCTTGTTCTCGGAAGGGATGGTTAGCATAAGCACATTCTACTATTCTACTCTCAATTCATGGAGAAGCCCATCTCAAAAGAATACATCTCCAAACAGGAAATGCCTAAGTGTTTCTCAAGAATCGGCTATAAAACCTTGAATACTTTCTAAATCAAAATACCAAGCTTACCATTTTTACAAACTCAAGAAATTGGTATAAAGAAAACTATTCTAAAGTACTGTTTTACATATAATAAGTACCTCCAAAAGGTGCTGAAAATCCTGAGCAGCTGGGTTTTATGACATTATAAATAAATATGCCTTTATTTTTAAATGCACTTCAGTTTTATAAGGCCTCTAAAGACAAGTGATATGCTTTGATAAAGACCTCTACTTGAGATTCCTGAAGCGGAAAACCAACTTTCAACTTTGAACAGAGTTGTATCATTACAGGTTAATGGATGGCGCTGGCTGAGTGCTCACTGTGCAGCGGTAAGCAGCTTTACGATCCCCTTGCTGAGCTGTCTCAATGACACCCTTGTAAGTCAGGGTTTATGGAAGGCCGCAGAAGGGTCTGGAGGGGTGGAGCACCTGCCCAAGGGCTCAGGACTGCACAACTGGGACCGTTGTGTATTGAGAGTAAACAGAGGCTGGTCAAGGCAACAGCAGGACCCAAAGAAGAGAGAATGGATTAGAGGAGGAGGGAGGGACAAGATGATCTGCAGGCCTGGGAGTTAGGAGAGCTCACACCTCACCACCTTCCCTGCTTGAGCTCTCTGGTCCTCTGGTTCTTTCTCTATAAGCACGATGGGATGTTCGAGCAGTAGTGAGCACTGTGTGAGAGGAGGCATAGAGGCCTATGCTTAACAAATGGGAAAGAGTGGTCTTATAGGCAGTGTCATCGGCTCTGGCACTGTCACGAATGGGATGCCCCAGTGGGTTCCTCTGCACTGTGTCACCATCTCATCAGTGACGCGCACACACTGAATGACTGTTCACCCTGCCCAGATGCTGGTGAAAACCCATGGCTATAATCCGATGAAGTTGGATTACATTGTTCATTGAGGAATTTTCTTACCCAACATCTTATAATATTGTGCATACAGAGAGTATAACAGCCAAAATGCTATTAGTTTTACCCAATCCCAATCTATGAACTTCAGCTGCTGTTAGCCATATCTTCTCTCTATGTGGTACACAGATAGAATACTCTACTCAGACCCAGAAAGGGTCAACAGACCATGTCTGCTGTGATTAGCCTCTCCAGGAGCACTCCCCCAGCATGCTTGGTTTCACATAGAGATAATGAGGGTCATTATTTTTTTTTCCCTAGAGCAAACAGTCCTAGAGAGCTCAGACCTGGCAAGAGGGAATGGTTCCAAGACACCACACCACTGGAGCACCCAGCCTGAGCTCTTCCTCACTCTATGGGTCTGTAACTTGATTCCTACCCCCAGAGTGTATTTGCATAAGTCTCCACCTCTTAGGATGCCCAAAGTAGGAAAAGACCCAATCCTTTTTTGAATGTCATCTGTACCATTTATGCAAAGGGGTTAGAGATGAGAATTTATGAAGCCTGTTTCAAACTCCTCTACCTTCAAACTGGTACAGAATTTAAGGAATAGAGTCAGTGGCCAGGTGTGTGGCTGTGGCAAGAGTCTTTAATCCTAGCACTCAAGGCAGAGGCAGGCAGATCTCTGAGTTTGAGGGAAGATTGGTCTACAGAGTGCAGTCCAGGACGGCAGGGGCTACACAGAGAAACCCTGTCTCAAAAAAAAAAAAAAAAAAAAAAAAAACAAAGAAAGAGAGTCAGTAAGCTGAGGTGTTGAGGGAGACTGAGTATTGTGGAGAACTATCTCTTTATTGACCCATTATGGCCACAGATGTCATTGCAGAAGAGTGTTGACAATTCCCACACTATGTGTGAGAAACAGCGTTAACTCATGAAAGCAACCTGCAATTTGTTGTATTTCTATGCAGAATCATCAGTCCAAAGCCTGAAGTGTTTCACTCACGTTTTCCTAAATGTGAATAAAAGGAAAACAGTTATAAAATTAAGTGTCTATTTATATCTTGGAAATAACTTTACAAATATTTTGACACAATGATTCAGAGACTCAAACTAATGAGCATAGTATCCCCACCCCAACAAACTCAGCTCTTCTCATACCTCACAATAGCTAAACAGGCCTTGCTTTCTAGGGCAATCACTTACATACTAATTTATGGAGATACTTTCATTCTGTTTTTATTCACAGAGTCGGGAGTGAAGAGCCTACCCTTTTAATGCAGCACAAACATTTCTTAGTACATAAGGCCATTTATATTTTTCCAAAAGATCTGTTCAGATGTTTATGCTTTTAATAATACAGCTATTTTTACATAAATACAGAAAATGTAGGACATAAATACAATGTTAAATGAACAACCTTGCTATGGAGCCAGCCCGAAAATAGGATTTTTTATTGTTGAAATCTTCCTGAGTGCACTCCGCATTTATGAGATTAAGCCACTGTGAAGTCTGTTTTATCTGTCCCTGAAATTATTTTGTCAGTCTCTTTAACTATCTAAGTAATTTTTACTGTTGGAATTAAAAACCCAACACTATCATTAGTATTCTTATAAATCTTTGGAAGAAAACCTATATACAAAAGAAGGGAAACTGAATTTGATTTTCCTTAAGTGGGAGATTTCTTACAATCAGAAAACAATTGTCAGTCAGGCAAATTCCACATTTTCCAAAAATTTATATTTTCCCTGTTCAAATGACATGGGGGGGGGAGAATTATGATCAAATATGCAAGGCAAGCCTGGGCACACACTCACAGATCCAGGGAGTAAGCTTTCTTCTGTGCTCCTGTACAATGGTTGCTGAGTAACATTAGCATAATCCTGAATTATTACGAAAATTAGGGGTCAGATTTACTGTACCGGAGAGCTCAACCTATCTGAATCAGGCCTGAGAGGCCAGAGCATTCCAGATGTGAACCTGGGGGTAGGTGTAAAGTGCACCACATGGAGAGAATGTGCACAGTAAGGAAAAAGACAAATTACTCAGAGCTATTACCGTCATTAGCCCCATCAGCCTGCGAAGCCCCCCCACTGCATTTTCAGGGCAGTGCGGAGAGCGGTCCTGGGGCTTATCACATCTTGCAGGGGGGCGTCTTCTGCCAGGCATAGTCACATAGCTTGACATTTCATTTAAAAAAAAAAAATCTGGGCCCTCCTTCCCCAGCCAGGCATCTGTTTCCCAGCCTCTCCAGCAGTAGCTAAAATAAAGGAAGCTGGCCCACCAAGGGCTGTAGTCATTCATCTGGGCACAGAATTGCATCCCTTCCCGAGGTGCACTGGGTTCCCTCACACAGTCAGTTTAAAGGTAGGGGCAACAAGCCTACACTGCCAGAATGTTCCAGAAACACATTGGAGGTGTTGTTTCACTGACATGTTGACTACTTCTCCATAATTAAAAGATAAGAAATCTCTGCCACGGGGAATGTTGTGAAATAATGAAGCATGTGTGATAATAATAAATGCAAAACTGCATCCAGACGGTGAAATGGTGAAATCAATCGGTGACAATCAATGCTGAAAGGCAGTTTTTTTCCAAGACATTTGTGATTCTGGAAGTACACAGGGGTGGTATATATTACAAGAACTTATCAAGAATAAAAAACAGACATATATATATATATATATATATATATATATATATATATATATATATAAAATGTGACTATATATGTGCTGGGATTTGTGCCTGTGAAACATACTGTGAGGTATTTTTGTGCTAGGGTGTTATGACTTTTAAAAACTGTCTTGCATTATCTCAAAAATACCTTCCATGGTGCATATTCTCTTTAGTTAAAAAAGAAAGTCATTGGGTCACGTTGCCCAGCCTTAATACATGGTTAGTGCTTAGTCTTACCACAACTCGACATGCCATGCTTTGTTGATATGGGAGACCTGCCCTTTCCTGAACAGAAACAGAGGAGGGTGGGAAGCGAGGGATTGAGGCAGAAGAGGGAGGGCAAACTCCAGCCAGGATGAAAATAAATAAACAAACAAACAAACAGTCATAAAAGCATAAGCACTGAAGCACTCTCATTAAGGAAATAATGTCAACACTGCCAGGCAATGGTGGTTCACACCTTAATCTCAGCACCTGGGAGGCAGAGGCAGGTGGACCTTTGTGAGTTTGAGGCCAGCCTGGTCTACATAGTGAGTTCTGAGAAAGTCAGGCTACACAGGGAGACCCTGTCTCAAGAAAAAAAAAAAATGAAAGAAAGAAAAAATGAAAAGAAAAAAAGGAAAAAAAGAAAACGACAAAAGAAAAAATTTAAATTATAAAGCATACCCCTCCCCCACCCACGTGCAAGTAAAAAGCAGAGATTCTACTTCAGAAAGATCCACTTTTCGAAAGGACCTTTATTGAAGACAGTCATACTTTCACACACTCATCTTAACCATAATAACAATATCCCACACGTAGAGTAAACTGCATAGAAAGGACACAGCAAACTAGCCCAAGGAGGGTTTTCTCCATGTAAAAGTAACAGCAAACCCAAGATCAGCCAGCACATGTTAATTCATAACCGTGACTGCCTGACTGCACGGCCTGAACCACTCCGATAACAGCCGTTGTCAGCCTACCTGTTCCTGTCCACATGCTGTCTATCATCTTTAAGAAGTACCAGACCATTTTCCTGTTCCTTCTCTTGCCATTACCCTTTAAAAAAAAAAAAAAAAAAAAAAAAAAGTGCAATTCCTTTCTGGCTTTAGCATTTTCACTCTCTGTTTATATCTGGTGAAGGAATAAATAAGTGTACAGTTTGCATTATGGTGGCTTTGGGGATGTCAAGGAAGGAATGGACACTTCCTTCTGGGCCTACAGACACACATACATGTAACAGGAACACACAGCTGTGCTGTGACAGCAGGCAGCTGGGCCCACCATCACCTGGGCTGAGAAAGAAGAGCATCTGAGCAGAGAAACTGAGCAATGCATGAGAATGAACTCCAGTAGAGGACCAAAGTGGAAGCAAAGGAAAACGGAACCAAGACAAACACGGTGCCTTCCCCCAAAAACGGAAGTGACGTTCTGTGCAAAATCACCCTGAGGACTCCATTTTAACAAACTCAGGCCTAACTTGAAAGTCCTGGATTCAAGATTTCAGAAATCAACTCCAAAAACTTTCAATTTTTTTTTCTGATCACGTGTCCGTGAAAGGAGGACTGCTTTGTGCGCACACATAGGCACACGTATCTAAGCATGCCCGCCAACACTTGGAGACCTTGCGCAAGTTATCTTGTCTAGAGATCACTTTCTTCTACAAAAATGGAATTTCCCTATTTTACATGTCTGTAGATGGCAATGAGAAACAATGTATCAGCCAGTTCTGTGCCTGGCACAGGAAGATAAACATCAAATGGCACTTATAGAAAGGTTCAAAAAGCTACAGATAAATTTATTAGGGTACACAATATTTTGGAGAACACAATATCACCTCATTTCCCCTTTTTTGTCTAAAATTTTAAAAAAGCTTATAACTAATACAAGAAAAATTATACACAGTCAAGATTACATTAACAATGTCTAGTCCATTAACATTTGACAGATTCAGATAAAAACTCCTATATATATATATATATATATATATATATATATATATATATACACAATGTCTAGTACAGTAACATCTGATAAACTCAGACCAAAAATTTTTCATTATTTATTTTATTTAAAACAAATAGTTCCTTTTTAAAAGTAGATTCCATAATCTCCCTTTTTATCTTATCATATCCATATTCTTTTGTTCTTTTCATAATAGATTCAGTAGTCTACCTTTTGTCATTTTTATATCTTCCCCTTTTTCTTTTCAGTGTAGATTCAGTGATCTACCTATTTATCCTATTATTTCTCAGTTTAGTGACCGAGATGACAGAGTTTCAAATCGTGAACGGATATTCAGGTATCTGATTATATTACTAGCAGCAAATTTCAACCTTGCCATTGATTCATAAACCTCCAGGATTTCCCTTCCTTTGTGATCCTTTATACTTTGGTTTGCTTGTCTACCAGACGACCTAACTATCTAGCTCAGGGTGGTCTAGAACTCTCACCCCTCTTACTTCTGCCTCTCTAGAGCTGATAGTACAAGTATAAGCTAACATGGTTGACTCTTTTATGTTTGATACAAGAAAGTGTTTTATGAATCAACTGCTATTGTCACAATGGAAGCCTTAATCCCCTTAGGATAAGCAACCTAAGGATAACCTACAACGTTACTAACAGAGAGTATCCCCAAAACTTCTCGTATGTTGCATGCTTCCTAGCCAACCCACCACAAAGTTTGGCTTATGAATGGCCTGCTACAGAGCTAATCAGTTCAGCACCAAGACACTGGAAGATTCCCCTAGAGTGGGCGGCTGCCACTAATTTATTTGAAATTGTATCTTCTGAGATCATTGTTATATTATGCTTTTGAAATCATCTCTATAAATTTTCAGAATATATGGCTATATGTACTTGTGAAAGAATAGTTAGTGACTTGAGCTGCCACACTAAGTAACACATGGCACAAAAAAATTATCTTCTGTCAATCATAAAAATCGTTTTTTCCATTGAATAAAACTAATCTTCTGAAAACAAAAACATTTTAGGGTTTAATGATTTTTTTTCTAGATAGTTAATCAACATTCCATCATTTAAAATGGTCAAGTAATAGTAAGGGGTAGGCAATTAACCCAGGGATAAGAACCAAATATACTTTGTGTATGGCATCCATTGAAGAACTTTTACAGAATGAACATAAATGTTAGTTCATTTAGAAAAAAATTAAGTTCAATTGGGAAATTGTTATATGCCAATTTGGATTCTACAAGCAATACAAAATCAAAACTTCTACAACTACAGAAACACCTTCGGTATTTGTAAACTTTAATACAGTTCCAAAATTAGAACTCAGAGCGGGGAGGGGAACCAGAATCTCTAATCTCTACCACTCTGCAGGAGTGAAAAATCTCAGTAAAGAAATCACCATGATTAACAATTTTTAGTATACACTGCACTTATTAAGTAACTTTGCACTGTCTTGGCATACTTGCTCATCCTACTTACTCCATAATCATTTACCTGTATATCAAGAAAAATTTTCCTTTGTAACTTCTTTATTGACCCTCAAACTCTTCATGTGTGTCTTTACTTCCTCTTTTTGACCCTACTTGAAATAAAATTTCAATATTTATCTTCTTATACATATTGAAAAATACTGGGTTGATTAATCTTTTGAAATTATTTTGAGCTCGCAAGAACACATAACCTAGTATTTCTATGTATGCTATTAGATTTAATAGCCACTTTCCCCAATGGGCCTGCCTTACAGGGACACATAGTTGTTACATCCACATTGTGCACAAAGAAATGAAGAGACTCTATACATTATTGTTGGTGTCCATCCCTAGAGAGGCAAATCATGGAAGGTATTTTTAGTGATTTTTCTCCTACCATGTATACCTCCTTGATACAAAACAAGACACCATCTCGTTCCCCAAGTTTTCAGACTGGCCCAGCATCTGCTGAATGTTGAGTCATTTTACAACATGCACAAGTGTTTTCCTTCTTGCCATCTAAATTTCTACCGCCCGTTGATTTGTTTGAATTTAATGTGATGTTCAAACACACTGCCGTTTTCAGAGCCTTTCAATAAGCTTTTTAATAGGATAATATACAGAGTAAGGAATATTACCTTCTGATGAAACAGCACATTTTAGCCTACTGTCAACAAAACCGAGCAAATTGCTAACCTCTCCAACAGTTTTACAACATGCCACACTTTTTTCTCCCTCCTAAATTTTTGCCTAGACTCTTGTAATTATTGGATAATTACCTCTCCCTCCTCACTTTCTTTTGACAGCTTAGTTCTAGCCTCTGGGAGTTGAACGTCTAATTGGTCTGTCTGCTTGGATTGTGGAATTTTGAGACATCTTGAATTTAGCCAAACCAGACAGCCAAAGCAGTGAGGGGGAAAATATTTTTTGGTAAGTTCTATCCTCCCCAAACTATCTAAAAGTGCTAAAGAATTAAGAGCCTCCGGTAGGTTCTATCCTCCATCAACCATCTAAAGAGTTAAAGACGTAAGGGGCTCTGGTACTTCAGCTGCTCTTTATGAACCTGGTAACTGGACGCAGTGGATACTTGGTTATCAAAGTAGAGCCCCCTAGAATCACTACACTCAATAAATGTCCAATAACAATGGTGAAGACTTAGATGAACTATATTTAAAATATTTCCCCCTTAATTCCCCTCCTAAATCTGGCTTCCATCTTTGCCTCTTTATGGTATCCAATGACCTCCATTCAGCCAAGTTCAAAGGCATTTTCCCAATCCTTATCTTCCTTGATCTTTCTGATGTGTGGGGTACAGCTTTTCATACCTGCCCCTTTGAAGGCTTCTGGCTTCAGTTCCTGAGACATTTCTATTGTCTTTTATTTTTCCTCACCACCCAGATCTCTTCACTTATTTCTCACATTTACAAATGTCTTTCTCTCTTCTTTATACCTTTCCAGTCACTTTTCTTCCAACAGATCTTTGGTGAAATTCTATATCACTTGTGTCCCCCTGCTTTTTTTTTTTATTCTACACAGATTCTTTTGTTTTCACTGTCATATAAGAGAATAACTTCCAGATTCCCCTCTAATAGTCCTCTATTTCTTTATGTGCAATCTGGAAACATCAAGAACAAATCAAAATTTACATACAGAGTTTCAGAATAAAGCTGATATATGCTTAAGTACTTAATTGTCACTTACTGCCTCTACCTCTTGAAAAGTATCTTCCTTACAGAAGCCTAATTTGATCTCTCTCTCTCTTTCTCTCTCTCTCTCTCTCTCTCTCTCTCTCTCTCTCTCTCTCTCTCTCTCTGTCTCTTCTCTCTCTTTTTTTGTTTGAATTCCTTAATAGCATACATATCTACCCATTATAATATGCATTTGTGTGTGTGTGTGTGTGTGTGTGTGTGTGTGTGTGTGTGTGTGTGTGTTGTGAATGCATCACAAAAGGGAATGCTCCATGAAGGCAAGAACTTTTTGGTGTGTTTATTTTCATTTAAACAGCACATAGAAGAGTGAATGACATGTAACAAACCCTAAATATTTAAATGCACTAATAAATGAAAGAGGAAGTGAACAAACACATGATTGGCAAAGAATCAATCAGATTCAATAGAATCTTTCAAAAGTACCAGTCAGCTCCCGGAGGGGGGCAGGCAACTTGAACTTCTTGCCTCCCTCGGTCCTCTAATCTATATTCAGTTACTCTAGAATACAGAATGAGGCTACGTGGATAACAGTCAATAGGCATCACCCACCAGAATTTCATGTTTAAAGAAAATAAGGATTCATTTCCCCTTTACATTTTAAGCTGAATGTTTTTACTTGGGAGCCAACTCAACTCCCAAGGTTACTTATAACATTTCTTATTCCGTAGTGTTACTCCATCATAATGCTTGGGGACTCTTATGGACTGATGGGTCAAAGCTGCACCATGATGGATACTAGACAACTGAAACGAAAAGGAGCAAAGAGGGAACACCGTCCCTGTCTCAAGATCGAAGTAAACCTAGAATAACCATCTCACTTCTTAGTTTCTCTTGGCAAGAATATAGCCATGTAACCTACCCCGCTTCAAGGGGGCCTAGACAGGCTGCCAACATATTTGCATAAGAAGGCAAGGGATGGTGGGACATCTCTGGCAGTGAAGTCCTTGCTGCAAGCCTGTAAGAATCTGAGTTCAGATGCACAGCACATACGCCAGGTTCAGTCACCAGGTACCTGAAACCCCAATTCTGGGAGTGGGGAAGTTGCAAGTGGTAAGCGCCTGCCTATAGCTCACTGGTTGGCCAACCTACAGTAAGAGAATTTTTGTATTTTTTTTTTATTTTATGCATACGGGTGTTTTGTCTGTACGTATGTGTGTCTGTGTACCACATGCATGCCTGGTGCCCACAGAGACCAGAAGGGAGTGTTGGATCCTCTGGTGTTGTTAGGCACCATCCAGGTACAGAACCTGGGTCCTCTGGAAGTGCAAGCAGTGCTTTTAACCTCTGGGCCATCTCTCCAGACCCAATCTTTAGGTTTTTGCCTTGGTTATTTTTCTTCTTGGGTTGCTAGCTGCACTGAGGAGGGGGAAGATATGGCTACAGGATGGAAAGGCAGGACAGAAGCAGGAGCCTGGCTGGTCACATCACACCTCCACTCAAGAAGCAGAGATCGAACAGGAAGTGGGGTCAGACTGGAAGGCTCCAACAAGGCTCCCCACCCCCTAAAGATTCCTTAACCTTTCGGAACAAAGCTGCCAGGTCAGGACTGAGTGGTCAATCAAATGAGCCTGTGGAGGACATTTTACATTCAGACTCAACAGCATGGCTTGAGGGATGTTTCCACAGGGCTTGAGCAGAGGTTGGAAGCCCCACTATGACTGTGAGAAGCATCAGTTTATGGCATGGAGTTCCTGACTGAATACTGAGTAAGAGGCAAAAGCTCTTCACATAGGTGTGTTTTGTAGTGAGTGGAGCTGCAGCATTCCTTGGTCTCTGCTTCCTGATTGTGGGTGCAATGTGACTAGCAGCCTCATACTCCTGCAACCATGACTTCCCTCCTACGATAGACTATTCCCTCAAAGGGATATAAACTCTCTTCCACACATAAGTTGCTCTTGTCAAGAATTCTGTCACAGTAATGTGAAAAGTAACCAACACACCTATCAACTATAACAACCACACTCATCTCACTAAACCATAATGGTTCTTGTCTTCCTCTCTTCCTTCTTTAGTCAGTCACATTCATATCAAAAGCCAGGTGACGTTTCCCAGATCATAGCTACCATATTGAATTCATTATATCAAAACAGTGTCAAGTTCCACCTATCTTCTATCAATAGTGTTTGGTACGGGGTGAGTGCTCAACACTTCCATAACTTTGCAAGGTTAGGTTCCAAAAAGGCTGAAGTCTCACACACTTTAAGAAGACCACTCAGCATACATGTATGTGCCTGCCCGTTCTAGAGTTTTGTTTTGTTTTGTTTTTTTACCATGAAGACTTGAAGTATTCATTATATAACATTACTTTTCCCCTTGATAAGATGGGCTTTCAGATGAATGTTTGATGAAAGAATTAAAAAGTCACATACATACAAAGACATATATATGTACATATATTCATCTATGTATATAATATATACATACATATATGCATATATATGTATAAACATACATACATATATGTTGGATATATATATATATGTATATGTATAATGGGGGATTTATCTTAAAAACAAAAACAAGGTGCTGGAAAGATGACTCAGCAGTTAAGAGGATTTTTTTTTTTTTATTGTTCTGGCAAAGGACCCAGATTTGGTTTTCATCACCCACATGACAGCAACTCACAGCTATAACTCCAGTGCCATGGGCATCAGTTATGTACATGGCATACACACACACATACATACATGCATGCCTACATACATACATGCCTACATACATGCGTACGTACATGCAAACCCTCACACAAAAAAATAAAGACAAATCTTTGTAAAAAGCCTCTATCATTAGCCCAATAATATCCACAATTAAATTTCCACAGGCAATAGTTTCCTATCATCCTGTAAAAGGATGTTTTAAGGCTGTGGTTCTCAGGATGTGTTCTGAGACTCCGTAAGAGAATTTTCCAGGGGTCTGTGAGCCCAAAAAAAAAAAAAATCTTCGCATATGTGTATTTCATAGATTCTGTTTCGGTCTGTTCGTTTTTTTTTGTGAAAGGGTCTTGTTTTGTAGCTCTGGCTGGCCTCGACCTTGCTATGCACCTCAGCTTAGTTTCTAACTTGTTGCCTTTTTCTCTTCTTCATGCTGGACTACAGAAATGCACCGCCAAGTCCAATCTGAGACCAAAACTCTTCTCAGAATAATTCTCTTATTCCATTTTCTTTCTTGACTTTCACCTTCTCACAAGTAGGCACAGGGTTCCAGAAGCTACAAGATGTGTCATCTATTAAACCAGACATTTTGAGGTTCACCAAGCCAGAAAATGATGCAACTCATTTTGCGTTTGTTTGTTTCACAAACCAAAGTTATTTTATCATTAAAAAGTTGCTCATCTCCAGGAGTCCAATTGGTGAGAAAGAGGAGGGTTTGTATGAGCAAGAATTGTTGAGACCAAGGTTGGATAAAGCACAGGGACAAATAGCCAAACAAATGGAAACACATGAACTATGAGCCAATAGCTGAGGAGCCCCCAACTGGATCAGGCCCTCTGGATAAGTGAGACAGTTGCTTGGCTTGATCTGTTTGGGAGGCATCCAGGCAGTGGGACTGGGTCCTATCCTCAGTGCATGAGTTGGCTGTTTGAAACCTGGGGCTTATGCAGGGACACTTGGCTCAGCCTGGAAGGAGGGAACTGGACCTGCCTGGACTGAATCTACCAGGTTGAACTTAATCCTCAGGGGAGTCTTTGCCCTGGAGGAGATGGGAATGGGGGGTGGGCTGGGGGAGAAGTCGGCAGGGGGGGGAGTGTTGGGGGGGGAAACAAGGGAATCCGTGGCTGATATATAAAATTAAATTAAATTATAAAATAAAATTTTAAAAAGTTGCTCATGATAAGACATGGTGAGTGCTTTTTTTTTTTTTTTTTTTGGTTTTTGGAGACAGGGTTTCTCTGTGTAGCTTTGCGCCTTTCCTGGATCTCACTCTGCAGACCAGGCTGGTCTCAAACTCACAGAGATCTGCCTGCCTCTGCCTCCCAAGTGCTGGGATTAAAGGCATGCGCCACCACCGCCCAGCCATGGTGAGTTCTTTAAATGAAATAATAGTATGTATAAATTTGCCTTTTAAATTTATCATAAAATAAAGAAATGCAAATGTGACTCACCCTAACAAAATATTTTTTCTAAGAGTATAGAGTGACTTTGAAATAAATAAATGTTAAGGCCTACTCCTAGCTGGGTGGTGGTGGTGCACGCCTTTAATTCCAGCACTCGGGAGGCAGAGGCAGGCAGATCTCTGTGAGTTTGAGACCAGCCTGGTCTACAGAGTGAGATCCAGGAAAGGCACAAAGCTACACAGAGAAACCCTGTCTCGAAAAACAAACAAACAAACAAACAAACAAACAAGATCCTACTCCTTTAAGGAGATAGTTGTAGGATTTTTGTTGTTGTTTTCTGTTTGTTTGTATTCATTTTGATTTGTTGTTGTTATTGTTTTTGCTGTTTGTGGTACCCACCCACTATCCTAACAGTATCTTCCTTGGTACCTGGATGTAAAGAAAGCAGTCATCACTAAAAATTCCCTTAAATAGTATCTGCTGACCTAATGCAGTCCTCACCTCACTAGAGTCACCAATGACAACATATTACTCCTTTGATGTACTGCTATCACGTATATGAAAGACAGGTGAGGAACCGAGAACTGTACTGAGAAGTAGGTACAGAGGTCACTGAGAAACAGGCCCTGGGAGTTCTCACGAATAACAGATAACTGTAAAGTGCTTTACAGATAGAGAAGTGCCGTGTCATGGCACAAACAACCATGCTGTGCCCGTGCTACAAAAGAAGCCAACTCTTTCCTTAATATCCTCTATTTAAAAAAAAAAAAGACCTAAAAGAGTCTTCGTCTGCAGAGTCCCTCCAGGAGATTTAGAAAAAACCTAAACAACACGGGTAAGGAGTCACATTCATCATTTATATCCTGGGACGGATGTTGTATTCAACAAAGTTATCAAGTGCATTCTCACACCACAGTGGTCTGTGCCTGAGAGAAACCTCTAGCCACAGCCAACCAAGGCTGCCATCATACACATCACAAATGCATGCATTTCTCCACCAGACTGATTTCATATAGCATGCCCCTAGTGCTAAAGAAACACAAATAAACAGAGCATCATTCAAAAGCCTGTAAATAATTCAATTGAAACCACCTCCTCTACGGAGGGCTTGTAAGCAGCATCTAGCAGCTTTGGTTCCAGATCTCTGCGGGAAGAAGCTGTGCTTTCTGTATTTGGCCTGCCTGTATTTTCTCGGAATACTGGTTAATTCAGGATTAGTGTTAAAATTCTAAAAGGTGTGGGAAATATTTCCAGACCTTTTTTTTTTTTTTGCTTCTATGAAACATCTTTTTTCTAAAGTAAATTCTATTTCTATCATTTCATATATTTACTTTCACTTGTGAGACTAGCATATCAACTGGGCCTAGATATGATCAAAATTACTTTGTAGATTGTTTCAGCCTCCGCAGACTTTCTATAAAGACGCTGTGGCTTGAAATCTCTCCAAGACCCTTTTTACACATGATACTCAAGGACATTTTCCAGTACACTTAATGAGACTTACTAGTCTCCTCTCACGGGCTCAGAGAACTAAAACTTACCAGAGTTTTCATTTCCAAGGTACTATACTCCATCCAGTATTTCCAATCTGGAACAACTGTACAAAATTTGAGAATGACTAACGAGTTTGATGTTGTAAAATAAATATAAATAAACACAAAATAAAAAAGAATACATGATAATCTTTAAATATTCAACATACTTTGACACAAGACCAGAAATTCTAAGCATCAAGCTCCAAAATATTTTCAGCTATTACAAAGGAAAATAAATGAGTGATTTCTGAATTTTCTAAGAAGTTTCACTATCTAGAAATTGATAATCCATATTTTCCACCTCTAATCTTTTTAAGTTTCACTCTCAGTGGAAGTATATTACCATATTTTACAAATAAAGTCATTCCTGTTGTTTTGTGAATTAAAATTTAAATGCTATTTAAGCTGCTTGGCCACTTTCCTTCAAATGTTTCTTTGTAGAAAAGCAGTTTCCCATTACCAAAATTCTTAGACCACTGAAATAAATGTTAAATAACTCTGGGCTACACATGACATTTTTATTAAAATGACAGTTTAGCCTGAGCTCAAAAGATTTTGTTCTTATTAATATTCAAAAAATATTGTTTTGAAGTTTGTGTCTTTTTTTTTTTTTTTTTTTTTACAAATTAAGCTTGTCACCTTCTTATTTTGTAATAATTCCACCAGAAATCAGATAGAGGTTTGCTTTTGCTAAACATATTTCAAAGTAAACTTCTCCTTTATTTAAAATGTTTACAGTTGTTCAGATGACTATTGTTAAAAATCTTTCAAACAAATATGTTTCTGCTGTTCTTAACTGCTATGATTTTACCAAAAGAAAAGTATTTAAATTAATTGAGAATGATATTTAAGTCATCAAAGTAACTACAGACTAGAACCTACACACGTAATATTTTGCAAAACTGTGTTTCCATTGAACGAGGACTAGTTGTGTGTTACAGACCTCTATGAGAAGGATGATGAAATGTATTGAAAATCATGAGTTAAAAAGACTATTAGGAAAAAGTAAGATCTTTCCTGACTCTTAAAACTGAATTCCCACCATGTTTTCCCTTATCATATTCAGTGGCCTGTCTACTATTATCTCCATATACCTGCTAAGTTTAACAAGTTTCAAGCAACACATTGTATTTGTGACAGGTCCTTATAAACAGTCACCTTTACCCATGAGAAAAAGATCAGTCAGGGCCCAGTTACTGCTAGGGATTATTTTGTGGAGAAAGAAATGGTATTCACTTCAAAACCTCCCTACTGAAACTGGTGCCTTTCATGAAACTGAATTTTGCCCTAGTCTATCTTATTTCATGAGGGTGCACAGTTCTTATACAGAGGACAGACAGGAAAAGGCTTGCATTTGCTGTCCTCCCCAAAATCAGGGAGGAGATGGTGTTTGTCTACATTGCCTTTAGCGATAATCCAGTAATCCAATTACCCTCACCTACATTTATGGCTGGGTTTACAAACAATGGCAGTATAATCAATCTCTAGCTCTATCTCTCTCCTTCTCTCCTTCCCTCTCCTCTCTCCCTCCCTCTCTCCTTCCCTCTCCTTCCTCTCTCCTTGCCTCTCCTCTCTGGGTCTCTCTCCCTCTCCCTCCACCCCACTAATTTTCTTTACTCCCTTTATCACCCTCCCTCTTCTTCTCCCCCAGCCTCCCTCCCCCTTTCCCCATCTCCCCCCTCCCTCCCGTCCTCATCAAGAATAGAGAATAAGAGGCAGCTAGAACCCTTTCTAACTGACTCTTTTTGAAACAAGAAAACAAATACAGAGGGAATGAGTAAAATGATAATTAGCTTAACCAAGTTCAATTAATTTGAATGCAAGCCACAGAATGTTTACCAATCCTCAAGGCTGGTTGTTACAAGGCATCCTAGGAGTGGACCCTGGAGTTCTCTTGTTCCCCAGCACATGGCAAGGCCAGCATCTCTGTGGTGGAAGCTAGTGAAGAAAGATCAAGATTTCCATGGTTTGCCCAGTGAAGTGCTCAGGAAAACACAAGTCATTTGTGCTAGCTGTAGAGAAAGGGCATTGGCCAAGCAGGAACACCCTGTCCAAGATGGTGACGCATTCTGCTGGGTACATTTGGAAAGGAAAGAAGAGCAGCTTATTATTGAACTCAATGTTTTTATTGATCGCCCTTGAGTCAGCGCCCACTGACCCTGCAAACTATAAATGGCTATAGCACAGAATTGTCATTTCCAGGCAGCTAGCAGAGATACTGGATTCTCCCGCCACTCTCTCCCACAGTCCCTCGGATCCTCAGCCTCCTGGGTGTACAGAAACAAGGAAAAGGCTTAGGTTGGGTTTCCCCAAGGCTCTGCTGGGCTACAGAGAGGAGAGGAAGAGAGAGAGAGAGAGAGAGAGAGAGAGAGAGAGAGAGAGAGAGAGAGAGAGAGAGAGAGAGAGAGAGAGAGAGAGAGAGAGAGAGAGAGAGAGAGAGAGAGAGAGAGAGAGAGAGAGAGAGAGAGAGACCGTGCGCACTCACACGCACGCACGTGGCACAGCTACCCAGTGTGGGGACGCGACCCACTCAGCCTAAAGCTGGACGACACTCCCACCCAGCGCTGGTGGCACAAAGCAGCCGGGGCGCGGGGGCCGCAAAGACAAATGAATGTTTTGCAGCATTCTCCATTAAACAATAAAGCAAGCTGTAAAGCCTCAGGTGCTGTGTTTGCTGTGCGGTCTGCGCAGCGCAGTGGCTCCGGGCCCCGGGAGCCGAGTGCATTGGGCCGGGGAGCGCCTCTTCGGCTGATTCCAGGGAAAGATAAGGAGCCGCCGAGCCACCAGCTCTGTCTAGACTCGCGACCTCACAAGTCAAGCGCCTTGTTTGGATTAGCCCTCCAGATCTGCCAACCTGATCAACTCCTGAAAGAGAAGGGCCCAGAAACACCCCCTTTTCCTCTTCTGGGCTACGACGATTGTCGCTCCTTTAAGGGATCAAGGGCCGACTTGCCCGCGGGAGTGGTGGGGCTGGTTAGACGAGTGTGAGGGACCCCCCCCCCCCCCCGCCCCCAGCAATCTTCACAACTGGCCGATTCCCCAGCACACAGGGAACAGACCCGTGGGAAGACCACTAGAACTTCATGCAGATGTAAAGTCAGTTCCACAAATTACATCCCTCAAAAAATGATGGTGAACTTTTTGATCAATAAAATGGAAACGGATCCCAGTCGAGAAATGGGTAACACTCTAGCTAAGTGAAATCTCCCACCAGACTATTCAAAAAGGGTGTCTTCTCATCCTACCTGATCAAAAGCAGTCACTACCCCCAACTGTCTCACAAAATTGGGTGCCCCCTTTCTGGAAAACAACAACAACAGTATTTTCTTTTTTATAAGTCATGTGTATATACCTGCTCCAGGTTTTTGTAGAGGTATAAGCAGAATTATATTGGTTTTATTTTTACTTTTATTTTTGTGGAAACAAGGAGTCTTAAGTGGTGTGCCGAGAAGAGACTGTACTCCTGAAGGCTCAGAAACTGACTTCTCCCAGCCAATGTCTGCAGCATCATAAAATTAAAGGATGTGTTTGTAACAACGCTCACAACAACCTCCCCTCCCCCTTCTCGGATGCCTGTGAACCAACTTCTCTGTCTACACTTCAGAAGTCTCTGGAGAGGTGTGGAAAGACCTTCCATCATGCTTGGGACATTGTAAGCTGTGAAGTTTATGTTTGTGGCGCCTGGGCTCAAACAGCCATTCAGTGGCTTGCTTGGTTATCAAGAGAACAACAATCAGGAAAGATGAGGAAACAGATTCTCTGCCAGAGCCTTGAATTAAGTACTTGGAGTTTGAAAACACCAAGTCACACTGTACACATTGCAGTGCTTTTATTACAAATCCGTCATAAGAATTGAAGGTTTGGAACCATTTTTCTAAAGTAACTTTTTTTTTAAGGCAGAGAAATACTTGGCCTTCCAATGTGCCCAAAGAAAATCTGACTTGCTTTGTTGTGACACCAGCTTAATTGTTAGTTGGGAGGGGGGGGGGGGTTCAATCAATAGAATTGAAACCTAATTTGGATTATAAATCTCCTTGACAAAAGTTAACTAAACTGAACTTTACAAATAAGAAAATAAACACTTTCTATTTAGTTTACTTATGTTAGGGACGAGATTGAAAAAAATCCAAAGTGGCTGGGTGTCAAATAAACAACTATTTGGAGGAGGAGTGGGTTGAATTAAGAAACTTTTCACTTCGTTTTCTCAGGGAAAAACAAAACTAAGTGATCCCTAGTAGGAATCAGAAAAGTTATACTTCAATGATCAAGTTTGTTTGTAGCTTTTAAGTGCAAAGCATTAAGGGAATACACCGTATTTCTAAGGCAACCTGAACACACATTGTCATTTTGGCTGGCAGTCAGAGGGATTAAGACTGTTAATTAAGACTGTTAAGAGGTCAACAAAAAGAGTTTAACATGCTGATGGGGGTGAATAGCAAGGGAGCATCACAAAGTTGGCCCTTGAATACTGAACACCAAGAAAAGTTGTCCATGGGCAACTGAGAAACACCACACACACACACACACACACACACACACACACACACACACACATACACATACACACACACACACATACACACACACACATACACACACACACACAGAGAGAGAGAGAGAGAGAGAGAGAGAATTATAGAATTATAAATAACCAGAAGTGTTATTGCAATGGGGAGGTGGGGGGAGAGGTCTTCAAATATGATTCTAACTTAAAAGAAAACTTTTTAATGATAAGGAACATTGATCCCTTTGAGGAAAGGCAAACAAAGAGGAAACTGTATGGGGTAATAATATCTTCAGAAGTGTGGGAGCTGATATGAATCCCCTGATTTAAGAGGAGCATCCGAGATGTTTCCAATTGCATCAAATAATAGCTTTCAGGAACTGGAGGAAATGAGTCATAATACCCAGAATGAAGGGCTCAGACTAACAAGGGAGTGGGGGACACAGACCACAGCAAATAAGAGGGGTCTGATTAGAAGGGAGCTCGAAACTGGGTCTCCAGAGGTGTGCAGAGAAAAGGGGAGAGAGGGAACAAGGGTGGTTTGCAAACAAGAAGAAATGCCAGCTACTAATTTTTTTAGAACACATTTTAAGGAGGCTAGAAGGGGCAGACACATCTTTCTCATCGAGAGTTCAAGAACTCGACCCATCAATAGATTCTCAGCCATTGGACAACAAACATCTTGAATCCAGCAAGTGAAATCAAAATGATGCATCACGCTCTGCTAAATTACTTAGGTGCAAGCTGTTCAATTACTTCAGAACAAACTGACAGCTACATACACAAAATATCACAACACACACACACACACACACACACACACACACACACACACACACACACACACACCTTTAATCTCAGAAATCAGTGCCCAGAGGATGGAAGATAACAGAGATGTGTGTCTTGCCCCATTGCATGAAAAGTCTAAATAAAGTTGTGGTTGCTCATGTTTCTGTCCCAATGCATTGGAGTCCACCAAAGGCTATTGGTGGGAAAGGGACTTCAGGGATCCTTTCCATCTCTCCCTGGGTTTGCATAATCAAGTTACTTTCAGGCTTAACTCCAAATTCACATTGTACCTGCCACCCTTGAGCATGCTTATTTGGTAGCTTTCCTAGGTACAAGGTGAGAGAAGGGGAAATCAAAGGGCAGAGGATTCAATACATCAGCCAGGAAACTAAAAAGAATCAACTCTGGTGATGGGAGATTAGAGACCCTGACCGAGAGGGGGGGGGGGCGAGAAAAAAAAAAAGAAAAGGAACAGAAAGGAAAAAGAAAAAAAGAGGTGATGGGGGAGAGCCCTTCATGGAAGAAGATCCTTATGAGATAAGACAGAACCCTTGTTTTTCCCAGCAAACAACTACAAGTCATTATTACCGCCCGCCAAATTATTACCCCCTCTGTCAAGAATTAGACACAACAATCAAAGTAATCAAGGGCATGTCTAATGCACTGTAACATTTTCAATGCAAAGTTTGTTTTCTTTCTGCCCTCATGGTAGAGCCTGTAATTAACCCGTTATGTAGAACGATGCCAAACAAAAGCCTAATTGAGGCTCGCTTCCCGACTTGCGCAGGTTTGGAGAGGGTGAAAGCAAACTCAAGAGCTGCTGCGGGCCTCGGGCATCGCTCGGGGTCTCCAGCCCAGCCTCCGTCCACCATCCTGCTCTGAGTCAGGGGCTGCAGAGGATAAGGCGCCACACTACACACGGTTAGGGTACTTAGCTTTCGTATTTATTAAGTTGTCAGATACTGAAAATGGCATTACACTCGCGCATACAAATGAATCTAGTTTCCAGAGTCAAAGAAAGATCCTGGCATGGGGAATGGGAGGTGGGAGGGGGGAAAGAGAGAATGGAGTGGTCCTGACCCTAAAGGAACTAGAGGCCAATTTGAGGCAGGGCTTTGTGTCCACCCCTGGGTTCTGTCGCAGGCAGGTGAACCTTTGCTAAACGCGCGGCGTGGGTGGCGGCGGCGTCTGAACCAGAGCGCTTGTCCCCCCACCCCCACCCCCGGGACTACCATAGGCTGTGGGGGAGCCCGCAAAGGGAAGAGCCAGGTCCCTCACTCAAAAAAAAAAAAAAAAAAAAAGGCGGTTCCAAACGGTACGCTTTCCGCGTTTCTCCCAAGCCAGCCACCCTTCTCAAGGGTTTGAAATTAGAGATGGGAGGGGAGGGGGGTGGGGGTGGGGAAGTGGAAGAGGTAAGAAAATGCAGACACCTACAGTTCTGAGAACTGCTGAGAGAAGCCTTTCCTCCCTTCTGCGCAAATAAAGCGGCATTTCTCAATCAGCCACCACTAGTCCACAATGGCCATCCTTCACCGGCTAGGCAGAAGGCCTCTTCAGCAAGAGTTTATGTTTGAAATGTGGGTAATTTCCATGATCCTAAGCTGAGACTTTGGTATAAAGCACTCCGGCGCTAAGAAAATAAAATAGTGATTCCCATCAAACCCATTCTCAAGCAGACCTTCTTCCTTTGGGGATTGGATGCAGGGGAGGGGGTAGAGGGGAAAGACAGGGGGGAGGGAAAGGAAGGGGACAGAAGAGAGAACAGCATCTCATTTTCAAAAAAAAACCTGTAACATTATCACAGCGGAGAGCTAAAGGGCGTCTTCCAACCAACTTCGATCCAACTATTGAAATCGAAACTTGCAAACCCGACCTGAACTACTTGCAATACAATATCACAGCTACTGTACTGTATGTCATTTTAACCCAATTCACATGCAGTCAGTCCTTAATTTCAGACATGTTCAAGACTTGCTAATAAACATATCAAAGAGGGACCCTGAATCATTGCGTTTATTTATTTATCTATGCCAAACGTTTATTAGTGAAATAGTCCTGCAGATATAATTCTACATATGGCGCTTTGATTTCACATAATATTTAAGAAAAAAAAGACAAAACACATAAAATTAGACATATAATTCAAAGACCACGGTACAACCTTTATCTTTTTTTTTTTTACTTCAGCAAACAAAAATGTCAAATGACATGAAAAGTGGCAAGTCTCCTGACAATAAATAATAAATTACTTTATAATTTTTGCAATGCAAGAGCAAACAAAAAAAAAAGTTTCCTTTTTTTCCTCTTTATTTCCAGAAAGAGCGAAAACAGTCATTTTAACCAATAACTATACACATCTTTGGGGGAAAAGTTCTTGGACAGACACAAGTCAAACACAATCCCGAGACGCTTGTGGCAAAATAGAGGTAACCTTGTTGCAATGCTTTATAAGTCGGTTTTTAAATCTGAATTCAAAAACCTTTAAAGTCGCTTCAGACTTCTTGATAGAGGATGGATCTCAAAAAAAAAGTAAAGAGAAATAAAGAAAAGGAAAGAGAAAAAAAAGTGGGAGAAAAAGGCAAACGTAAAAGAGAAACCAGTTACAGGGCATGCTACAGAGACCCAGAATTTCAATTAACCCCTTCTCAAAGTCAACTAAAAACATAGCAAACCAACGCAGCTCCGCCTTCCTGAAAGGACTCTTCCAGCCACTGAGGGCCAGTTTCTTCCGCCGTGCGCTGGAGCTCCTGTTTGGCAAGGCAATGACCAATATAGAAACAGCACCATTCAGAATAGGATGGACTAGAAAATTCTCTATTTCTGCTTTTCCTCTAGGTGTACAGTGAAACGAAAATGCTTTTTTTTTTTTTTGAGATCCTTGAATATAAATCCTCTACGTTTTAAAAACGTCTTTTTTTTTTTTTAATTATTATTCTTTTTCAGTACTCCTAATGTCACTGAATAGCATATGTTGGGCTTGGGGCTTTGTTTTGTTTTTTTTAATTCTAGTAAAATCCCATGATTGTCTTCACAGTGTTGCTACCATATCACCTTGTCATTAAAACAGACTTCGTGCACTTCATGGAGCATTCATTTCTTGATTCAGTTTTCATTGACTGGGTCGTTAAATACTTTTTTCTTTCGGAGTTCAACATAATTTCCCACTTTCTCCAACAGGGAAAAAAAAATACATCTGAATGAATGTTCCTCAGGCCTCAATGGGACTGGCTACCATGCTGTTGGGTGTATCTGGGAGCTGAGAGGACATCGATGCTACTTCACTGCCGGTGGAATTAGAACCTGGTCCTCCTTCTGAAAAATTGACCTGCGTGGAAGGGTGAGAAGTAAATAAAGGAGGCTTCAATAGTGTCCATCGAAATATATGGGTATTATTATATTGTGTGTGCGTGTACAAGCTTCCTGTCAATAGACAGGTACCTCAACAACGATATCCATGCCTATCATGGAACTTTATAACAGGCTTAAAGGAGGCCTGTGAGGAGCACTTGGAATCCTCTCACTTTCCCCATCATCCTAAAGACCTCTCTTTCAACTCAAGCTGAATTCCCAACATTATGTCATGTTAAATTATGTAAGAGCAAATGTGTTTCCCACTGTAAAGTGGCATCACAACTCTCCCATGAAGGCTCAAAATAAAATTAGCCTGCTGGCTACATGTAGCCCTGGGAGTAGGCAAGTTCTCTAGACATCAAAGCCTTTATTTGTCAGGGTGGCTGGAGATTCAATGGAGGCTCCCTGGAACAATGAATCACTTTTTAGAGGGCTCCCAGTATGGTCTCATGGTCCCCCTTGTTCCCTTTACATGAGGGGACCCATACGCTATGCATGGTCACAATATAGATATGTGGTACTGTGCTACTCAGGAATCCTCCCCATAATAACCATGCCACCCACCCTATTGCTCTCACCTGACACTCAAGTTTCAGAAGGTACCAGTTCTTGGTTGTCTTGAAGCCTCTCCCTCCTGTCTTTCAATTAGTCAGATTTTGCCCACACAATATTTCACACGGACCAGTTATTTTATTCAAAAGAAAATTTCCCCTCTAGTTGCAGAATCTCTCTCTCTCTCTCTCTCTCTCTCTCTCTCTCTCTCTCTCTCTCTCTCTCTCTCTCTCTCTCTCTCTCTCTCTCTCTATTAAACTTTCCCCTTGAGAGGTCAAGGGACTTCTCAAATTTGCCTGTTCACTAGACTGGCCCATTTACACACACACACAGCCTGGAACCAAGTCCTTTTAACCACTTGCCTCTGGCCAATCACCCTTATAACTGTTGACACGAGAAAGCAAATGCCCCCAGGGCACAGGCGAGGAAAATAAAAAAAAAAAAAAGAAAGAAAAGAAAAGAAAACCCTATCCTCAACAGATGCATTAGCTTTGTTTCTAAAGGAAAGAGTGTTAGGACACAGCTTCCTGTTTGATAAAACAGGATCTATAGGGATGATTATATTTTAAGGCGAGGAAAAAAAAAACCCTAGTTATTTGTACCATATCAAAAAGGATTTTTTTTAACATTTTGTTTATCTTAACCTTCTATAGACAAAAATGAATTGTCTTCTATGGATGGATGTGAAAAACACGTTAGTGCTAAGCCAGGTTTCCACAAGTTAAATATACATTGTCTCTGACTGACAATGTTCATGTTCCTTTTGGTATCCATGCCGCATTGTCTGCAACTGTGTCTTATCTGTGTCATAGCTAAACTCCTTGACTTAAAAATGTTCAAGAAGTCCCATGCTTTAGATTAAGATATACTTTGAAAGAAACATGGCAACAACAAATATCACCCAAACTATTTGAATAACCATTCTCTTTATTGACATATAGGAAAACTGTGTTCAGACAACTGCCTGCTGCTCATGGATAACAGTGTTCTCTATTATTACACTGAATGTGTATTACAATTACTTTTACTCGAACCTATCACGAGATACAGATAAAGTAATAAACTTACTGATTGCTGACCCAAAGGCCAAGGTGATCTCGGAAGTCCCTGAAGTTTCTAACAGTCTGAGAGATGTGCTATTGCCACCGATTGTATCTCTGCACACAAAACTACTTAGGCACCAGGAAGCTCATCACACAAGACATGCCTTATTGGTAGGCAATCACCCTATACAGTTCTATTATACTGTCTCACTTTCAAACAAAGATTCATAAGAGATCTACTGTCTTTGCATTTGCTTCCTTTCTCTTCACCATCACCCATCCCTCCTTGCCTTCTCCCCCAACACTGGCGCAGGGAGCACCCTCCCCAAGTGGGTCTTTCCGTGTGTGTGTGTGTGTGTGTGTGTGTGTGTGTGTGTGTGTGTGTGTGTGTGTGACAGTTAAATCAGAATCCTCCTTTCTGTTGGGAATTCGGCCTTCTCTGTTTGGGAGCTGACACTTACCAGTTGCTGAAAAGCAGGCTGATCTATGTCACTCTGCAAGGCGAAGTCGCTCAGTACTTTCCAGGGCGGCTGGTAACTTTGCACCTCGACTGGGTTAGCCTGTAAACCACCATCGTGCCTCTCCGGACTAGCAGCCACCATGGGAGTTCCTGTCATCCCTTGGATATTCTGTGAATAACACCCCCATCGCAACATGTTAATTAGCAAACTCCCTCCCTCCATTGTCTGTATGTGCTAAGCAAATATACCCACGTATTATCTTATCTATATAGTGGCCCAGTATTGACTCAGTTAATCTGCTGCACCTATGGATATTAGTTAGAGTTCAGGTTTTTTTGTTTGTTTGTTTGTTTTTGTTTTTATTTCTGTGTGCTGGATTATTAGACCAGCTGGGATCATACTAAAACAATTCTACTACATCTATCACCTTTCCTTTCCGGCATATCTTATCCCCCAACCCCTCCCATCTGCCTTCAGAGGCCACAGCCTCCCATAAGTAGAAAGCTGAGGTCCAGCCAGGCCTCCATCAGCCTTCTGACACTGGTTTTCTAGGCAGTTGGGGTTAGCTGAAGATTTTCTCCAAGCACTCTTCCTTGCAGAGTCGGCCCCCACCCCTAAGTCTTTTGGGTTTGGCTGCTTCTGCACTATTATGCACTAACTGAGTACCCTTGCTCAGTCCTGGACTGCCTGCCAAGTTTAAAGACAACACATTTTATTGCATTTAAGAATAGGGTTGGAATAGTAAAGAGAAAGAAACCCTTGAGCTTAACTTAAGCAAGGGGGTGGGGGAGAAAGGGGAGTTTTGCCCAAAGTAATAGTGCCAAAGGCTGGAAGGAATCTTTGGGCTCCACCCAGAACAGTGGATTATCTGCATGGGCACCTTGAAGGGCTCCTGCATCTGCATCAGGGGACTCTCCAAGATTTGGGATGGGACCAGAATACTGGCTGGATGGTAAGCCCATTGAATCATGTTCTAGATCAGCACACAGAGTGCTATCTTTTACAATACTGGCCACTCTAAGGATCCCAATGCTTGTAAACACCTGAGTTGAGACCTCAGTGCCACCTATACTGGGAGGAAACCACTAGTTCTTTTGGTTCTAGGTGCAGTTCATGCTGAATGCCATGAGCCCCCTTTGGAACCAGCAATGGATTGGGGAGGGGGGGGATACTTCTCAGACCTCTGCAGTTTCTAACCAGCCAGCTCTCAGTCAGCCCTCAGTAGCCAGGATACTCGAAACACTTGGGTTTAGGTGGAGGTGAGGGGAATCTCCTTTGTCTGGGCTCCTTGCTGGTGCTAGGCTGGGTGGGTACCAATCTACCAGTTCAGGAGCGCGCGCCGGCCCCCCGATCTTCCAAGTTGTGCTACCATCCCTTGCTTCGCCTCGGGCTACTCACAGTTTTGTCGTTGGGCTGCTGCTGCTGGAGCTGCTTCATCATGATGCTGCGTTTCTTGTCCTTGCACCTCTTGTTCTGAAACCAGACTCGGATCACTCGGGGGCTGAGGCCGGTCATCTCCACTAGTTGCTCCTTCATGAGCGCATCTGGCCGGGGGTTGGCAGCGTAGCAGGTCCGCAAGGTGTGCAGCTGCTTCTCATTGAGCACAGTCCGCACGCGGGTGGTCTTCTCCGGCTGCTTGTGGACGTGAGGCCGCAGGGCTGGCTGCCTAGCGGAGATGGGCTCGGCTACGGGGCAAAGGAGCGTGGTGAGCAAGCAAGATCACTCTCGCGGGCTGCTGCCACCGGCCCGCTCCACTCCCTCCCGACCCGGCCCGAGCGAGCTTAGCACACCAATGGGAGGTGGGTAAGGAGGGAAGAGAAATTCGCTCCTTAAACTGTAGAGGACAATGCAGAGTGGTGGGGGAGGGGAAAGATGTGGCCCCTGCCCCTACTTGTGGCCACCACAGAATTAACCAAAGGAAGCCCCGTGATGTCTCCACCCGCATCAGAGATTTTTTTTAAAAAAAAAAAAAAAAACAGTACTTCCCCTCCTTCCTTCTTTTTCCTTATAACCAGAAGGACACAGATTATCACGACTACTCCCCACCTCCAGGCTTGGCTTTCCCTTCTGGGTAAAAACCGTAGAGGGTACCTGAAAATAAAACGCAGAACACCCCAGTGACAACCAGAGTCACTACAGGGTTGGACGTCTGCGACCAAAAGTCAGAGAATTCTGCCAGAAAGCCTTGACCTTCAATTCCATGGGACAGGCACACTTAGAAGCTTTAAAAAAAAAAAATAATCGCTGTATTCTGGCTATCCGAATGGGCCCCAGTCTTTTTAGTATTAAATCAGCGTGGGATGTTCCCGAGACCAGCTGACCCCAAGAACATGAAAACTGAAACTCTGTCGAGCTGTCTGGGCTGCAGATAAATGGCTGCTGGGGAACGTCCTTCCCTTCCCACCCAATATTTCGGCCTCTTCTGCGTTTCTCACCCTGGGCTTTGCCCCATGCCTGCTATAGCTAGAAATCCCCCAGGACAGAATTCCCAGAACAGCCAGAAAGAGGTGAGTGGGGCTTGGGGAAAAGCTGTCTTTTCCTCACCTCCAGTATTTAGTAGGGGCTGATGTCTTAACACTAAACGGGAGGGAGGGAAGGAGGGAGGGAGCTGTGCCTCTGACTGGAAGGCAGGTAGGAAACAATGTCCTGCTCTCTCACACACAGCCTTGGTTCTAGCCAACCTTTATGTCTCCACTTTCCTTTATGGGTCCTCTGATCTGAACGGTACAGGACCCACACCTTCCACGACCCCCTGGGATCAGGCCAAACACCTATGGGGGGTCAAGTCAGAGCTACAGACAGCTACGGGCTTGGAGATGAAATTCTCACCAAATCACGTAGAATGAATGGCTTAAAGAGGCTGGCTCCCTTTAAAAGGCAATTACTGCGGAGTAGGCTGTTGACAGTTTTAAGTTACAGCCCTGGGAGTGCTGCCGTTGCTGACTGACCGACACTGTATCTTTCAGGGGCCTGTTTTCTGACAAAAGCATAAAAAATAAAATTTAAAAACCTTTCGGATTGGAGAGTAAATCTCAAGGAGGAAAAAAAAAAATGTGGGAAGCTAAATGCCTCGAGGCTGCTTAAGCTTCCTTCACCGGGCTAGGGAGGAAACTCCTGGAGACCCAGGACTCCACCCCTTTAATTAGGCAGCAGCTTGGAGAAAACCTGGCAGAGAGCTGAAGCCCATTTTCAGTAAGCCATGGGTTGGAGGCCAAAGTAAAGCTGACAGTACTGTTTGGGCTTGTGTATACATGTGTGCACAAGCGGGGGTATGCTGTGTACCCATATATAGACAGACATGTGGATGTGTGCTTGTACATTCAAGGTAGACGATGGGTGTATGGAAACTTGCTAGAAAGGCTAAGAGCACATATTGTTTATTGCAGGCCACTTTCAGAACCACCCTGTGGTCCCCCAGGTTGCAGGAAGGAAGGGTTTTGACTTAGCCCCACCTCCCTTTCCCCAGCCAGGCTTCCCTCTGGGGGTGGGGGGAGAAGTACCTGCCATTTGCAGCGGCCGCGCGGGATGCAAGGGACTGAGAGGGTCTCCAGCGCCCAGGCTGGCCCTCTCCACCACATCGTGGTCCGCCCGGCAGAAAAGCCCATCCTCTCGCAACGCGAATTCATCTCCGGGGATGAGCTGTCGGCTGCAGGCTACACAGCGGAAACACTCGATGTGGTACACCTTGGAGCGGGCGCGCATCACGAAGTCGTTCTTGCTGAAGCCTATGCTGCATTTGGCGCATTTGATCCCGTACAACCTGCAAGGGACGGCCCGTCATGGGAAGAGAAGCACAGGGATAACAGGGTGACTTCAGGCAGGCTCTGGCCCAAGATGGGCAGCAACCCAGGCCATAAACCCTGACCTACCCCGAAAAAAAAAAATCAGCAGTAGTAAAGTTGGACAGAGTATAGAAACAATCTCCTCTCTTCACCTCTCTTTCTCTCCCCCTCCCTCTCTTCCTCCGCTGCTCCCTTTCTCCTTTACCCTCCCCCCACCCCCACTCCCCCACCCCCAGACCAGAGGAACCTCCACGTCTGTCTGTCTCAGTGGATGCCTTAGTTCAGACACTCAGCCCAGGGAAAATTCATTGAGGGATTCTAAACCTGGAGGTGGGCTCCAGGAACCAGTCCCAGGTTTGTTCTTGCAAATTCTAGGTGGGAGGAATTCAGGGGGCACTGGTGACCAGGAGCCCCATGCTTTCCCATTCTCTATTCCTCAATTTCTACTCCTAAACATATTTCTGAAGTTGCAACATCAGAAAAGGTGGGCTGGGGACCGACACCCCACTCCATCTATGGACGAACAATTACAGAACAGAATAACAAAATGAAGCCTCAGTGGGCTTCCAGATTCCCAAAACCAAAGGCCTTCCAGTATTTATCCAGCTTAAGATTTTCCACAGGCCACATGTTAATGGAAAGTTCTCTCTCCATTCTCCCTTTTATTTTAAAAACACAGCTTCTGTCTGTTCCCTCGGTCAGTCTTTCTTAGGTTCCCGAAGAAGCATCTACCTCTGTTTCAGTTTGACTGAGAGCCAAGGCTAGCATGGCAAATGAAAACAACAACAACAAAATTAAAAAACAAAAACCAAAAACCTCACTACTAAGATATTCCTTCTTGTTAGCCTTTCTTTGCCACCCAGCAGTCCCTGTAGGTTCCATGTACTGTTGCATTGCCGGGTCCCCTCTACACCTATCATTTATTCCGGCACAGAGAGTAGAAGAGATAAGACAGCATACACACAAAGGAGGGGGGCATATTGCTCCCCCAAGGAGAGAGCTCAAAATCAAAATGGTCACTTTGCCTTGCTTTTACAACTATAGAACCTCCAAGGGGGTTATGCATGAGTGTTCTCTTATGGAAGCACAGAGAGAGAGAGAGAGAGAGAGAGAGAGAGAGAGAGAGAGAGAGAGAGGAGAAAAGTAAAAGCAAAGCAATCGAGTTCTTTGATCTGCAAATAGACATATCCAGAATTAGGCAGCTCTGTATACACAACAAAGCAAAACAGCATCTCCGGAGGAGTCAGGATGCTTCTGGGGGTGGAAGTGGACTCTCCCTCTCCAGAATTCTGAGTGTACAGTCCAGCCAAGTAAACAATGAAGATGGTTTATTTGTCAGGGTTAGAAGGCAGACTTGAATTTGCCCCCCTCTGCCTCTCCAATGCCAGATCATCCGTTTTATAGGATGAAGACTTACTTTGCCTGTACCCAAACCACTTACAAAATCCCTCTGCTTTCCTGTACCCCACTTCCTCCCACCCTCCTCAAAGCATTAAAACAAAAGGAACAAACAAAACCCTCCCTCGAACGGACATTGTTTAGTTTTATCTATCAAATGTATACCCTCCACTCCGAGATTTAATTTTTTTTTTTTAAAAATGAAAGCTGACCATTGTGGGAGCAGAAGAAAAACGGGTGACCGTATTTTAAATCATAACTAAACTTTAATGAAAGTTCTCAAGCTCCAAAGCCCTTTACAGCTTAGAGAGGCCACTCACTTTCGAGTAGCTACTTCCAAATTTCAAATCGGATGTATTTCTGCTAACACTGAAGATGAGGAGTATCTTGCTTTGTATTAGAACTAACACATTTTTTTTTTCTTTAGAAATACTACCGGCTTTCTAAGGAAAAAAGTGGAGTTTCTGGTGTGTACACACAGGTCAGAGAAAACTTGAAATTAGCAAAATCATGCAAAGAAAGCAAGCTCAGTTCCTCTGTGGGTATGGTCTTGTCCCGTGGGGTGATTCCCTCATTTTATCAGTTACTAGATTTTAATGTGAGAAAGGAAGCTGTTCAATTACCTAAATATACCAATTGTTCACAGACAGATGATGGGCAATTTGATCTGCTCTGTCTAATTCATCAGCCCAGATAAGATAAGAAAGAAAAGACAGTTAGATATCACCAAAGGGTTAATATTTAAAAAGATTAAATTTCCGGTCTTTTTTTTTTCTTTTGTAAGGAATATTTTAGTTGGTCTTGAATTCTTCTACCAAGGAGGACTCATTCAAAAAAGTAAGGGGCGCAATGGTTGGACTGGTTTTTCAAAAATCCTTTGCTGAAACTTTTGTGTTTTTAATGGGCAGCTCCAAAGAATTTTTAAGTCAGTGATAAAACAGGAGAAAAAAAAATCAGATGTTAAACTATATAATGAAAAAAATATATTTAAAAAGTTTAAAATCCTTAACTTATGTTCCTTAATTTTGTTGGTGTCCTTAAAAGAGAAGCACGAAAAAGGAAAATAATTTCCGCATCGAAAAATTCCAAGAGTCACTAACAAACCTTAACAACAAAATGTATGAAAGCTATGGTGACAGCTCCCCACTCCCAGAGACATGAAATGAACAACAGTTTGATTTTTTTTTCAATCACTTTTGCACACTGGACCCTCTAAAGCAAACGCCTGAAAAGACAAAGCCACATCAGATGATAAGCCAGGAGAGACAGAGAAATCTCAGAAAAGAACGATGTGAAAATGGCATACCTGATATAATCTCTTTTACAGTAGGTCTTTCCATCCCTAACAAAGCATGTACAGCTCTCGTCCAAATACTGATTACACTCCGCACATTTCAAACATGCCGCATGCCATTCCAAATCCGGAGAAACCCTCAGAATATACTGATCGTGAATTTGATTGCCGCAACCAACACATAGGGAAATCAGACGTTTTTCTGAAATGAAAATAAATACATGATTGACTAACCGTTTACTTCCTACAGAGATAAACACACTTTTAGTGTCGTTCTCTTATAGGGTGTACTCTGGAAGAATTTTTTTTCTTTCTCCCCCCTTTTTTTCTTCTTCTTAAGGAGTATTGCACTTTGGGATGGTAATTGGAGTGTGCCATCAAAACCTTGACTCGCTTTTTTAAAAAAGGAGGTGGAATATATGTAAAATGCAGATTTGAATAGTCTACATTTGTAAGCCTAGCACGCAATCAAACCCGTTCATTTTGTGTTTTCTCCCCTCCTCCCTCTTTGCTATAATCATTAGGCAAGATTATGGATAAGTCAAGTCAAAGAAAAGGTTTTGACTAGAAGCGTTAAACCAACGCTGGGATGTCTATATTTTCCAGGAAGCACGTTCTTCAATAGCACAAGGGATGGATATTGTTAGAAGAGTAGACATCAATACAGTTGTCACTCGCTCTGTTTTGCAAGTCTAATGCTAATTCATATCTGCCGGTGTGGCTTGTGCGGGCAGACCTTTGCTACATTAAAAACCTTCTCCAAGAGCTCCGGATTCCGGAGAAGGAAATCACCGCTAAGCACCAGGCGGCTAGAGTTTGGGAGGGCACCCAGGCAGATTCAGACACAAGGTATGCTCAGTTTCCCGAAGGTCGGAATCCACATCCAACATGCAAGCGTGGCGACAAGGGAAAAATTAAAAAAAAATAAAAATAAATAAATAAAACACAGAAAGCAAAACAATAACAACAGCAACAACAACAAAAAAGAACCACCGTTTCTTCTTTCTCTCCAGGCAGTGACTTACAAATCCAAAGAGCCCTGGCACCAGTGCCCGAGAGAGAACCCCCGCACCACCACAGCACACCGAGCCCCAGAAGGTAAAACAGACTCTTACTTTTTGGTGGATCGCCCATGTCTCCCATATCTGTAAGAGGGAGTAATGTCCACAGTGAAATGGTGGTTGGACAGTCGGTGAACAGCCCACCGAGAGGATGCTGGTGCTGTGGCTAGGTGGGAAACAGTGGCCCCCGGGGTTGCCAAGGCTGAGGGAGCCGCTGCCCGGCTGCGCCGCGCCCTCGCCGATCCGGGAGTCCGATGGAAGCCGGCCGAGTTGGCGGAGCGGAGGCGCTGCGGCGGCGGCGGCGGACTCGAGCGGCTCGGGCCACCTCTCTCTCTCTTCCTTATCTCTTACTCAAACTTCTCAGCTCCAACTCAGCTCCATCGCCATTGGTCTGACGCAGTGCGCGGGGACGTCAGGCGAGCGGCTCGCCCATTGGCTGCGGGGCGCGCGGCGCAGCTGTTCTGATTATCATATTTCAGCCCCGGCGTCGCCCCGCGCCACTGCCCGCTCGGCGAGCCCGCGGGAGAGGATTAGGCCTTCCGAGGCCACATCGCTCCCCGGGCGCCCGATGGCCCCGGCCCCCCGGCCGCCCGCCTCCTTGTCCTCCGCCCCTTCCCTGCGCCTTCCGGGCCGCGCCGCGTCCCGTCGCGCTGCTCCTGCGCCCCGAGCTCCCCGGGTCCCCTTGGTCCGCTGGCTGCGCTGAGCGCGGGGCTCCTTTTTCTGCCGCCTGTGGCGTGTGGCTGGTGGGTAGGTCCTTCCTGTGAACCGGGTCCCTCCCGGGCGCTAGGAAAAAGGGGGGGAAACTTGGAACCGGCCGCTTTCCTCCCTCGGCTCCCACGCTAGCGCGCACAGCCCTAGGCTCCGTCGGCTTTGCTGCCTCCGGGAAGGATGCATCTCTTGGAGCTGGCAGTCCCTGGCGCGCTAGGGGACCCGACTCGGAATGGGACGGTTAGATCCAGAGGAAGTGGTTTTTTATGATTTTTGTTTTTGTTTTTGTTTTGTTTTACTGCGGCCCTGTTGACCCCGTCACTTCCCAATCTCAGCTCTCCAAAGACTTGGGGTGGGAGGAAAGGGGCGCTTCTCGCCCTAGCGGACTATCATGGTTGGAAACGCAAAGGTAAAACGAAGTTCACTCCGCGGTCGGCTCCTTTTCCTCCCGACCCCTGAGGTCTCTTTTTCAGTTTAACTCCATCATGAAAGAGTGTACTAACGTAGAGTCAGAGTGCGGTACCCGAAAGTTTACAGCGTGTCTGGGTCTGTGGGTCTCTTGTCCACTCTTTCTAAAAGCAAAGGTGTACCCCGCCCTTTGACGTTTTGGCAATTATAAGAGCAACTTTACAGGACTCTCTAGAGATTTTTTTTTTTTTAATCTGTTAGTCTGAAGGCGTGAGCAGGGAGGGTTTGTTGCAAAAGAAGAGTGGGTCGCCTACTCCCCTTCACTGAGGTTAGCTTTCTAATTTGTTTCCTCAGGGGAAGCCATCTGGAAAAGATGTTGGCTGCATCTCACCGGTAACTTTTGCCAATAATTTCTTTCGTGATTCCCCACATCTCTTAGAGTCTTTCAAAGGCGGCTATTAGGGGTCTCACAGAATCCCCACACTTCTCCCAGGGCTTCTACACCAGTCCTTTCTTATCTAGAAAGACGGTTTTATCAACAAAAAAAGGGGTGAGCTACAAACACAAACGTAGAAGATTTCATTTGGTGTCTTGTTGCCCCCGAGAAGACCCAGGGGGTTAGGAAACCTTTCTTCGTATCTTTCACCAGATCTAACCCTTGATAAAAACCTGTGAACCTTACCTAGGCCTCGGTGGCTGAGGTGAAAGGCATGTGACTTTTCAGAGTACACATTGACAGAACGGTTAAGAAGCAGGAGTGGGTTTGTTTTGTTTTTGTTTTTGTTTTTTTCTCCCCCTGACCCTGTGGGAACTTTACCAAGAACTCCAGTTTGGGGCTTGGTTTGCTTTGCATTCTTTCAGGAGAGAGCAGATGGGATCGCTTTCCCTTCCGTTTTTTTTTTTTTTCTTCCTTCATTTTATTTTTCACAAATTGCTTCGAAGTGGGAAGTGTGTGAGCAGGATGGGAAAGTTGTGTCGACGACGTAGTTTAAGTTTACCAGCTGTGTTTTGTTTCATTTTAACTCCTCTTTCCGATCTCTGGTATCCCATGCGTAGTCTTTTGTCAAGCTGCTTTTGCAGAGTCAAAGCCGATAACCGTCCTGTGCGAAGCAAGGGTATGTTATCCTTCCCTATAACCAAGCTGACCCCAGTTTAAAAATAACAGACAAATAGCACACCGAAAGTAAAAAGTAAATAGGGGATCCGAGCCAATTCTATTTCCTCACCCCACATTTGTAACCTGGCACTTAAGAGAAGCAGCAGAATCCACCACAAAGGACCCTCACTGTCCATCCTTCCAAACACACACAGGCGTTCACATACACGAACAGTGGTGTTTTAATTCCTCCAGACAATGCGTTCTTAGGAAGTATACTTTGCTGGTAGCAATTCCAAGTAGAAAAATCAACCACATAGGTTAGGAGCAAACTTGCAGGGTGAGCAGTTCGCCACAGTGTGGAGGACAGCGTGTTTTCTTTTTCTTAGCTCGGGATGTTATTGTAAAACAATCATTGTCCTTAGTTTTGAGACTGATTCAAGACAGGATCCGTGCAGAAGAGACTCCCCTCAAAGGGAGAAACTTGATGGAACTCAGTCATGATAAGGTCCCGTGGTGAGTGTGCTCTGTAGACCTATGTGTCTGTGATTATAGAATGTACATAAAAAAAAATCCAAGTTCCTGCAGGAGGCAACATTGTTTCCCTTCACCTGGAGGCTCTCATTTGACCCCAGATTTCCCCCTCTCCCTTGGTTGATTGCTGCATGTCTACTTAACAAATCAAGCGTATCTGCAAGGTTGTCAGTGTTTTTATAGAATACATAAAACTGATTACATAAAAGTGATTAGCAATATTTTCCCCCAGCACTTGATTGCAGGAGCGACCTCTTGTGTTCAATGGGGGATTGGACACTCTCCTGTCAAAATTAGACTCCTTTTGACCTTTGTATGTTCTCAGGTCAAATATATACCCTTCAGAACAGCAGGGGTGTGAATCTGGAGTTTGAGCTCTTTCATTGGGAAGATGAAGGAGTGAGTGAAGGGCGGAAATGGTATCTTCAGCCTCCCTTCCCCCATAGACGCGTCCAGTGCCTTAGTACAATAGAGATGCTAAGATTTAATAAGTTCCTCTGGAGTCTGTGCTACCTGCCCACATGCCCTGGGACACTCTTCCTGGAGTGTGGTTGTTACACCTAAGCTCTCTGGTGGTTCACTTAGATGGGTTTTGTTTGGCTGCTACCGTTTCCTTTTTCTGCTTCAGTCAAAACGGAAACATTCCTCATTATATTCAAAGCCAGACACGACACCGATTCCTGAACACCATGAAATCAGTTTTCCAAAAATCTAAATATGTTCTCATTGCAATTGGAAAGTAAAAAAAAAAATCACCTTTAGATCTTAGTGATTCCCTGATGTCTGGTAGATATAAGTGAATCCTAAGTGTTTCTTTGAGAAGTCTGTATAATGAGAAAAGCTGTATTTTTCCATCTAAACAATATGGGGCAGGGGGGTGGACCTTTGATCAATTTTCCTTAAGCCATGAATATGTTCACTCACTTATTCCCAGGAGCCAGAATTTGGTTTGAACTAGTAGAACAACTAGCCTGCCACTTTTAATGAGTAATTTCTCAGAAGGAAAAAAAATGCAACCAAAGGAAATACATAGTTCACCTTCACAAAGACATAATTTCAGGGTCAGAATGGAACATGGACACGTTTATTCAGCACTGAATAAGTACATGTACAGAACGCATATGTATGTACCCCGTTTCTTTTAACTTTTTCTGAGTAGTTTGTAATCTTGTAGAATAAAGTTATATGGACCATTGGTGTCTTCAATCATGTCCAAAGATCAGACAAAACAATATGCTCTTAAAAGGAATCAGGATTAGCACTTATGTTCCATGGGGAGCAGGATGTGGATGTTTAAAGCTAATTTATTTCGCTTCCAGTTGCCTGTGGCTTGTTGGGGATCTGGGGAAGAGACTTCTCTGATTTCACAGGGGGGAGGAAGAGAGAGAGAGAGAGAGAGAGAGAGAGAGAGAGAGAGAGAGAGAGAGAGAGAGAGAGATCCTCACATATCATGGAATCAGAAGAAAGATTGCCCTTTTATTCCTCCCTTTTTTTTTTTTTTATTATTTTGCTAAGAAAAAAAAAGCAAGGACAATAAAGGCTGCTGTTAACAGTAGCAAACCTCCATTGTGGTTCCCATCTTATCGCCAAGGACTCCTACTGAGAATGTAGTTGTGTTGAGTGCCAATTACTTTATTAACCTGTTAAAACAATCCCGGTGAATTAGCCAGAACCTTCGTCTCCAAGCAGAGGCTCCTAGCCTGCATTTCAGAGTTCAGGTGGTTGTTTCTGTCATTAGTGTTTCTTGCTCGGGATTCTTGGCTGGCAGGCGCCAGCTCCAAAGGCGGTGATCATGTGCGGTCTGTTGCTCGGTTCTCAGCCGGTTCTCAGCGGAGATAGAATTGCACATTCCCGGCATCAGCGAAGCCGCAAACCTCAGGTCAGTCCTGAGCCTGAGGATCCGAAAGCTGATTGCTGTGAAGAGCTGGGTCAAGTAAGGACAGAGATTTGCCAACCCCTACAAATCATGCCTCTGGAGGTATTTATTACTGTTTTCTCAAAATCGGGGGAACAACCCTTTTCAAATGAAATTCTTCTCTCCCCTTTCTAACTAATAATGAACGATCAAGACAGATTTTAACTGAGTTCTGTCTGGGACCCTAGTTTGGAACCAGAGATGACAGAGCTCTAAGAGGTTCGGCCCAACTCCATCTGGAACCTTTACCTTTGACAAGACTTTCACTAAGTGTATCCACTGTAGGCTAATGGATGTAGAGGGAGCCTACACGGTAAAGGAGCTTCTTGGGCTCGGTGGTTGGGCTGCAATCTACCAGATCTGCCCAAAGCACTCAAATCTCTCCCACCTTGCAGCCCCTGCTCTCAAAGAACCCTGGAGCAACGTAGCTACATCTTGCTGATGGAATTCATCAAACCCAGGTGATGGTCCTTTCAGAAAACTGAGATACTTTCCCCAGCCTGCAGTCTGTCTAAGCCACAGCTCTGAATTTAGAGCCTCTGTGTTGTTTTACCTTATCCTCCAGAGGTCTACAGTGAGGAGCAGGGGAGGGGGTACCTCAGAGGTCCGCCGGGGCGGAGGAGGAGTCGAAAATTACCAGCTTGGGCCCGGGAGGGAGTTGGCAAACTGGGAACCTTCAGGAGGGAGCAAGGCAACCTTCCTTTAAGTCTCCGATTCAGTGCTGGCAATCTGGTCTCCAAGGGCTGCAGTTTTCGGGTGGGCTGTGGAGGTGATGTCAAGAGTTACTGCTAGGTCCAGTGAATTAAGCTGTCGGCTAAAGCGTGTTGAGGCGGGTGGCAGAGCTGAGGTTCGTGAATGGAGCTGCTTTCTAAAGGGGCGGGGAGTCATTGGTGCACTTACCAGCAGATTCTGGGAGCCTGGAGGAGTCTTGGGACAGTAAAAAGATCTTCAAATCCTAGTAAAAGCTTAATCAGTTGGAAGAATAAGGTCGTAGGGACAGTTTTTAAGTTCGCTGTGTGCTCCGCCTCCAAGGAGGTAAATGAAAGGGTGAAACAGAGCTTGTGTGTTGAGAATCGTCTACATCTCCAGATCCACACTGATAAAACTCATCACTTGGAGATTTCACATAAAAAGGAGGATTTGCTCTGCCCCTGTCCTTGATAAATATTAGCAGGGAAGAGAAGAGAGCTCCAGGAGACGACTCCTTTAGAAATCAGCTTCAATTAATCAAATGGACTGAGTTATAAGCTGGCTCCGGGAAGGATCAACCTTGTCCTTCCCTCTGCACAGTTCCAGGATCAATCTCTCTACATAGATACCATTTTGTCCAAACCAGGAATGCCTCCTAATGTCAGATCCTCCTAAGGCTACAAACCCTTGGGGTCAGCTTTTGTAAGGATCCCTCACCCACCTATGTATGTTCAAGACAGGCTCTGCTGGAAATTTAGCCTGACCTCCATGCAGGAAAGAGAAAATCCCTAAACATAGACTGCATCCCCAACATCACCATGACTCCCCCGATGCCCCTTCCCAAAACCTCCTCTGGGCCTAATTTGCAAGTTGCCAACCTACAACCCGGACCACTCCCCAACCACAAATGTTGTGTGTAAAAAGGGCATTTTCAATTTCATCTTCCTCTGGACAAAAGTGGGAAAACAAAACAGAATTCACATCTCAGCTAATTCCTACTAGAATACAGGAGAAAAACGAGTGTCCTGAATCTGTGAGTGGAGCTTAGCCCAGGAGATGGCTACATCAGGGAATGAACTGGCTCAGGGGGCTGTGGTGTTGACTGGTGGGCCCAGGTAGGCTCCCAGAGGTCAATTTAATCGCCTTAGGGGAAAATTGGACGGGAACTCGCTAGAGGGTGCATAAGGATGTCCCTGCCCCAGCTGTGGTTTGTCAGATGGGAGACCCTCAGAATTCCCAGGCATGGAAAAAAGTAGAAACAGAAGCACATGCCCTGGTACTGTGAGCTCATGGGTGCTGCCCTCTAGGAAGGCTGGACATTCAGGTCTAGGTTGGCTTCAGACACATCCATGCTCAGTTACCCAGCTTTCCCCAAAGTGACCACACTTGTGGAAGTGAGTGAGCTGTGATAGCGTTTTAATTGCTGCACGGTCTGTCTTATTCACCTTTCCCACGACCCCTAGGGTCGCTGCTTTACCTGAGTGCCTACTTCCAGGAAAAACAGACACAAGTTGTCTTGGTAGCAGCCTTGGGAAATGATCTACAGTACAAAACATTTTCAAGAATGTCTGAATCCTCAATGCCTTACCCCAACATTGATGTCCCAAAGTATTAGTTGCCTCTTTCTCAGATTTATCCTATTCAGTTTATCTGGCAAATACTATCTTTAGGAAAGGAGAACTGTATGCCTCCCCATACGCAGATGCCAAGCTGCGTGGGTGTTGTGGGGGTGGGAATGCATGGTCTGATTATGCAGAGAGCGGACTCCTTTGTTGATTTCAGAGTTCATCAGCCAAAAGGCACCAAGTATCTTGCTGTCATTTTTCAGTTTTCTCTCAACATATCTGATACACCTCTATTGTATAAAATTCAGTCCAGAAAAAGGAAAAAAAAAAACAACTTTAATTAGGAAAGATACTAAAGATAACATGTCAACTTAAGCTTTAGCTGGTTCTATTTATAGGTTGTATATATCCCACAATGTAACACACAAAGATATCAAAAGTATGCAGCATTTCCTTTAACTGTAATTATGAAGTAATTATATGCTAATGATAGTGCCATTTTACTTTACAAGATAGTCCCACAGAGAAAAAAAAATCCAAGTGCTCTTTCTAATATGCATAAGCTTCTCTTTCCAAGAAATTAATTGGCAGGCTTAAAAATCATCTTCAAGGATGCTTTCATGGAGAAAATAGAGCAATATTTCAAACTTCATTAACCCAAGTCCAATCAAACAGGTTGGTCTAAACTTAGGTGTTAGGAGTGAAAGCTATGGAGAGATAGTCTTCTATTTTATTCTCATTTATACACACACACACACACACACACACACACACACACACACAAAATACACATTGTAAAGTCGTGTAAATGTCTATGTTACTACTGACTGTTCTGAACTCTCTAACCATATTGTATCAACAATAACTAAAACATGAATAAGTTGTAAATAATGCTGAAGGACGAACTATAGCTTGACTTTTGTTATATAAAAATATCATTATTACTCAAATGTAGTACTATAATAAAGTTAATATAATGCTAGATTTTATCACTTCATAATTTAAATGAAATTGACATAAAGTGAAAGTAAATATTACAAAAAAGTAGATATGCTGTCTATAATGCCTATCTATGTGCCCATTATTAAAATATAGTGATAATGGTAAGATTTCTATATGTAACAATTTGTTTCAATCACTACTATCAGATAGTTCAGTCTAGTTATAAGAACATTAAGGCAGACATTGGTGGCACAAGGTAGGCAAAGTCAGGCAGATCTCTAGTTCAAGGCCAGCCTGGTATACAGAGCAAGTTCCACCACAGCCAGGACTACGCAGAGAAATCCTGTGTCAACACACACACACACACACACACACACACACACACACACACACACACACAATCTCCAGCCTTTGCCGAGAGATAATGCCACCAAATAATACTATACCTCCAACTGTAGCTCTGTTGGAAGTTATATGATTATCCATAAGTAGTCCACAGGATTGCTAGCATTCACATAAACTAAGGACTTACTTTATAATCCACTGTTCATGTCCTTGGCCTCTGCTGTTTCAACTTCTTGGGCTGGCCTGGTCTAAGGACTCATTACTGCATACTCTTCTATTAGATGCTGCAGTAACCACTTGTGATAATGAGAGGCACTGTATGTAATATCACTAGTTTTGACTCTTCACACAGTATATGCAAAAGTAAAATTCAAATCTTTTTGGTCTTAACGTTGTGTTTCTTACATCCTGAAGTGTGGATCAACTATTCAAATCACTCAAGCAATGGAAGCTCTGTTTATGTGACTTCAGCTATACTTTGGTAGTACAAATATATTCCATTAGATATTGCTCTCTGTGAGGAAGAAACACAGGCATTGTATTCAACATGGGACAAGACTTAAGTGGATGGAAAAATCATACTTTTAAATATAGTGATGGAGGAAGAATTGAGTTTCTGTAAAGTTATCAGCCACTAGAAGAAAGGATGGAAGTAGAAATTTGGCTAAGATGAGAGAAGTATTTTGTTTTGTGAAGAGAAAGAGAAAGATTATCATGGGGAAAAAGAAACCCATCAGGTACATGTCAAGAGGAACAAAGAAAGGACCGGGCCTTGTTGACCCAGCTCGTGTTGGTACAGTGAGGCCTTAAGAGAGAAATTCAGATCTGGGACAGATTATAGATGGAGCCTGAAGAACAGACAGACTTTATAATCATTTTCATTTGATGCTTAAAACTTTAAAAAACCAAATTTAAAGGATTCCTTTCATAGGAAGTAAATTATTTGTGGGGAGGGGGATCTAAAAACGTTTATTGTAGATGTAAATATATTACACTTGAATCTTTATGAAAGGCATATTCACTATTGGTGTGCCACATCATCACAGAAAATATAAACAAGAAATACTGGAAATGCCATAACATGGAGTATTGTGATAGTTTCTGTACCTAAATTGGACTAACAATAGGATTCAGGACTCAGGGAAAAGACCAGATGTGAAAAAGAATTTTTAAAAAATGACTTCAAAGTTTCCCAGAGTTTTTATTAGCCCTTGCCCTTTTTGCAGATTGGATTATAGCACAAAGTGTAATTCAAATATTTGGCACTGCTTACTTAAACCACAACAGAAAGGGAAAGGTGTTGTGAAAACACTGCTCACGATCCAATTTATGCAAAGCAACTTGAAGAGCTGCCAGCAACCCTGTTATGTTAGTGGCTCTGATCTGGCTTCATGAGGCTCCTTACTCTGCTGTGAGAGGAACAGGAGATCAAAACCACAAGGAGGAGCATCATATACACCGGTAACTTGGGGTTGGGGGTGGGGGCGAGGATCGGGGTGTCTAAAGTCTTAGTTGTTCTCAGAGAATCTGTTCTGAAAGTCATAGGGTCAGAACGGCTGTGAATGTGCAGAAATCAACGGGTCCATAAAAGCCTGACAGGAGGCAATGGCGCTCCATAAAAGGTCACACCCAGCCAGAATCTAGCAACATTTGAGCAGCGTCTGCTATGGGGAGGAAATACAAGACTAACAGCATCACTGGCAGGGCTGCCCCAGCACAGCAGCCACAGAAGACAATTGGCTGGAGATTAATCATAGTGAAAGACCAAGCAAAAGAGACAACTATCCTCCCAAGCATGAATTCTCTGTTCCTAGGTTTCAAGAAATACCTTTAAAGCACACCCAGACCAGCCAACTTAATATTTGCTAGGCTAAAACCATGTAGAAGCTGAGGATATCCAATGGCAGATGGAGAACACATAAGGTCTTTTAAATATTAAAACCAGGTAATAATTCATATTTCAACAGCGCAAATCGTACCGAATAACACAAAGCAATCAACATTGCGTTCTCCGCCGTGCTCATGGCATGCACTTTGGGCTAATACCAGTTTATAAATATTATTGGTTGCTATTAGCCTGTGGCTCTCTGGGGCTGTACTTCTAATGTAATCCCCATTGCGCTTCTAGATTTAGCACTTTGCCTCATTTTATAGTCTCATCTCATTGAGATAATTTGTATAAGCAAACACTGGATACATGGCTGTCTTTGGAGGACTGAATAGGCAGCCACTAAAATGGGTAGTTTAGAACACTTTCTGTAAGGCCACCCAGACAGAAAGAGTAACTCCTCCACTGTCTATCCAGTCACCTCAGATCCCTCAAGGAAAGATTTACCTCTTTGACTATCATGAAGAGACCCTGTTTTTGTCTGTTGGTTTTTAGGTCAAATGCCAAAGCTATGTGTAGGTGATTTCCTTTTCAGTTCCTTTATTGTTTGTACCATTATGACAGTTCCAAAAATCAATGTGCCAATTAAAAAAAAAAAAAAAAAAAGGAGGGCCAGTGAGATGGCTTGGTAAGTGGATTTGATGCTAAGCCTTATGACCTGAGTTTGAACCCCAATGGTGGACCGAGTGACCCTACATTCTCTCCTACTTCTTTTTGCCTGCATATCCCCAATACCACCTGCTGATTTGAGCAAGTATTCTCTTGAACACATGGACGCCTTCTTGTGTTCCATGGCCTCTTGGCCCAGTGGCCAAGGAGTCAGTGAGATTCACATCCCAGGGTCTTCACAGCCCCTGGCTACTCCCTTCATCAGTGGACTGCACCCCAAGCTTTTCAGATAGCATTTGGTATTTTTGTCTTCTCTTAAAGGATTTCTTCTGAAGTCATAGAGCCCAGGATAATCTTTTTTCTTATGAACTCAAAGTCAACTGATTTTGAATCTTTACTATGTTTGTCAAAACCAAAATGTGATTGTAAACAAGAAAATTAAAAAATAGCTCCCTCCCCTTAAATATCCCAGAACTTTGTCATTCACAGCAGGCATATATGATTAGGCACAATGACTGTTTTCACTCTTCTCCTGTACCTATACACAAACCTTAATGTGTGTATTTTATGCATGTGTATATGATAAATCAGGTAGTTATATATTTATAGACATGTATATAAGCTTCTATATTTATCCTAAATTGTATAATAAAACCCATAGCATTCTGGTAAATCTTTTACATGTAGGTGCTTTTCAGTCTAAGTCCATTAAGAACATACTTACAGTTGGACAACTTGGGTTGATTGCTGATTGAACCAATGGCTGCATAGAGTTTTATGGCATGTCTTAGCAGAGACAGCCAGGAAAAGAACATATCGGGTAATTTTGTGGTTTGTACAATGACCTTGTTTTTGTCCTTTGCGTAGACAAAATTATGAAGTGGTCTTGGTTTTTGTATCACATATTCACAGCCAGAATGATCTTGTCTTGTTCTGTTTTGTTCAACAAGAGATTACTGGTCTCTCCCTGACAGCCTGACTAGCTCCTCTGGTAATACAGAGGCCCAGCTGTAAAAGTTGGTACAGTTCCCATGTCAGCGGCTGCTTTTTATCCTTCTTCTAGATGACACTGCTATTGAGAAAAAAAAAAAAGATACAAATGAAATTATATACTATTTTGTACTGGGGATAGAAGAATTATAAGATTCCTTTAAAAACATAACTATGAATGGAATAATGTAGTTTATAATTCCAGATTATTATTAATCACATTTCAGTTCTAACAAATGTCCTATGTTGGTGGAGTTCCTATAATGGTACATATATATCTGAGTAGATATTCAGGTATGTATATGGGCCATAAGACAACACAGGACATATTTTAATATATGTGAATATGTATACACATATATTCATGTATGCATAAACATAGATGAGAATAATTTTTATGCATATATTTAATATGTAATTTTTAAAATAAACCATCCTTAATTAATACATCCTGAATCAATATTAAGTTAGAACTCTTAAGATTTATCATGGTTGGTCTTTGTTTCAAAATTGTATAAAATAAACAGCTAGCTGCTGCTGCTAATATCAACATTTTCTAAAAATATGTTCAGTATGTTGTATCCTTCTAAATATTTATCTTTCAAAATAATCTCAATAAGCTATATTTTGGAAATCTTATTGGGTGGGCAAATAAATACTTCCAACCAAAACAACATGAACAAGGGCTCAATTCTCCCTTAGTATTTACAGAGATTCTCTTCCTAACTAGGGTTGTGAACATTCCCAGTTCAAAATAGACCTAGTCTGTAACAATTTTTCCTTCTAAATTTGGGGAAAGAGATTCAATTTAAGCAGTCAGGCTTGCTTCTGCTCTATAAGACACAGGGCCTTCCCAAACCCATCCTGAGTTCCCTATGGAAAAATAGGCACTTCTCAACATTTCTATTATTTTTCACTATTGCTGGTAAGTCTTATTTACACCCTAATTACAGAGTTATCTGAAAGGCAAGGTGAGTTACTGGCCCAATTTAAATAGGAGAATTATAATTTCTCTAGAAGAAAAGTCGGAAAATGAAAGCTATCTACTTGTATTGGATTTCACTGTTCCAGGAAGGAAATCTTCTATAGTATTTTTTTTTTTTTATTTTATGTGGCACAAAGGTGTAAGGTAAGCAAGACGTTGACCCTTTTTCCTGTCCTGTCACTCTGGGATGATGCTGCAGATTCTAGATTAGAGAGCATGACCTTTACTTTGAGGCTGGCTTGAGGTAAGTAGTCACCACAGATCAGCTTAGCAGCCAAAAGGGGCCAAAGTCAGTGTATGGATTCCTGGTCCTTGTTCCTGCCTGATGTCCCCACCCACTTGCTTTGCAGCTTATAATCTGAAATGTTGCTTCATATCCAAGTTACCAGTGAACCAAAACAAAAGAGAGTGGGTGAAGCTTATTCTTAAAAAGCTATGAGGAGAAAACTAGTTACTTTGGAGCACCCTCAACTTCTTACCCTCTTTGGCTGTGGGGCACTATGGTCAGGATGCCGCAGAGCCCTGCTCAGACATCCTAACCAGCTCTGAATTTTATGAGGCCTTGAGTCTGAGTGCTTGTGGTAAAGGAGCTCAAATACTCAATGTTTGGGGTAAACTCTCTCAGCTCCAGTTCATTCATTCAGTCTGGTCCCTGCCACTGTTGGCCAATAAGGGGCAATCACTTCTCTCAGCTGATGTTTCGGGTGGGTTAGCACACCTATTTATCAGTTAATATTTGCTGGTATTTCAGTCATCAAAGCAAGTTCATAAAAGCATTGTTTAGGCGTCAGCCTCATGTTTCATAAAGGAGGAAGGAAAAGTCTACTACCAGAGAAGTCAATGTATGCTTAGACAACATGGTTGAGACATGCATAAATCTAATTTTCCTTTTGCATCACTATGTACGGAAGCTATGTAGCTGTTTCTTTACTCCCATAGATTCAACTAACTGGAGGCAGAAAATATTTGAAAAATGATGGTGTGTCTCTACAATGGTTAATCTCAATTGTCAGCTTGATTAGATTAAGAGGCACCTAAGGCATTAATGAGGTCTACCTTTGGGTCTGTCTGTATGACTCTTTACTTAGGAGTTTAACTAAAAGAGGGAAAAATTACTGTGAAATGTATCATCATCCTGTATACCCTGGACTAAATAAAAAGGGAAAAAGGAGAAAGTCAACTAGCACTGACCATTGTCATCTCTGCTCTCTTGTCAATAATACCCTAGTCCAAGTTACTGCTGGTGCCATGATCTCTGCATTCCTCTGAACTTTGAGTTAAAATAAACCTTTATTAAGTGACAATGTTGTCAGATATTTGGTCACAACAACAAGAAGAGTAACTTATACAAAAACTTGATACTGAGCCATGGGGCCATGGCTGCTGACTATCTGACCACCTGGTTGTAGGCTCTGGATTTTTTTTAAGGAATTTTGACCTGTAGAATAGAGAAACTTGTGGTGGTTTGAGTGAGGATGATCCCATTGACTCGTGTTTGAATGCTTGGTTCCTAGTTGGTGGAACAGTTTTGGGGGGACTAGGAGTTGTGGTCTTATTGGAGGAGGTGTGGTTTGAGGTTTGAAATATCTGCACAAGAACCAGTCTCTCCCCCTCACTCCCTTCACCCCAACTGTGGATCAGAGTCAAAGCGCTCAGCTATTGCTCCAGCACCTTATCTGTCTCTCTGTCTCCATGCTGTCCATCATGATGATCATGGACTAACCCCTGAAACAATGAGCAAGTCCCCATATAAATGCTTTTATGTTATAAGTTGCCTTGGTCATGATATCTCTTCATATCTATAGAACAGTAACTAAGACAAAGCCTTAAAGTATTTAATACCCGAGAGACAGAGGCAGATCTTTGTGAGTTCAAGGCCCAACTTGGCTACCTAAAAGTTCCAAGCAAGCAAGGGTTATACAGTGAGATCCTGTCTCAAAGAAAAATAAAACAAAACAAACAACAAAAGAGCAGGTTATTCTGGTGGGAGCGAGGGATGTTCAAGACTAGAGTCTAGAAGTGTAGACAGTGAAGTCCCTGATTAAAATGCCTCAGTGAGGAATTTGTTGAAATTAGCCTAGAGGCCATTCTTGTTACACCCTGGCAAAGAATATGGTTACATTTGTTTGCCCTGAGACTTTGAATAAGGGTAAGTTAAAAAAAAAATCATACACTAAATTGCTTGGCATTATCTCCATGATGCTGGTTTTGCCGACAAGCTAGATAAAAAAGTGAGGGGTCATGGATGTTCGAAACACTGCTTCAGAATACCTTCTAACCATGCAATCTGCAGCAGGATCAGATTCCATACGTGGAGCTTCTGCTAGAGCTATGAATGAAGCTGTGAAAACGAGGCCTAATACTCCAGAATATTGGTGATATCAGAAACATGGATGCCTGCCACAAAAAGTTTCAGGCATCCAGTACAGCTAGCCCAGGAGAGAAACCATATTTGACACAAAAAACAGAGCTGGAGGCATGTGATTGTCTAAGGTTATTGGTGCCTAGATGATACCACTAGATTCTGGGCATGGAATGGCTTGCAGGATTTAATGTTAGCCCTGCTGGGTTTCTGTCTTATTCTGATCCAATCTTTTCTTGCTGTGACTCATTCTTCCCCTTTGGGATGAGACTGTTCACAGTATGATAGAAATCCAAAGCATTTAAAAAAAATTTAAAGGGCCCACAGTTAAAAGCTAGCCTGAGTGTTAGCAGAGGCTCTGAATTTAGACTCTTGAATAGTGTTGAAAGTGTTGAGACAGTAGGAACTTTGAAGTCTGGATAAATGCACGTTATCTTTATGACATGGCCATGAGTTTATTGGGGCTGGAGATGGAATAGCATGGTTTAAAGTGTATTTGGGTGTCACTTTGTCAAGTGGTAGATTTGTGATGGCTAGTTTCACTCATCAACTCGAATATATTAATAAACACCCAGAGCAGTAATGAGGTATATTCTTCTGAGGTTTAATGGAGGAGGAAAGACACACCATGGATGTAGGCAGCATCCTGTGGACCAAAGTCCTGGACTGAGTGAAAAGTGAAAAGGGAGAAAGGAAGCTGATCATTGGAATTCTTCTTTCCGTACTTCATGGCCAATGCTGTAGAGCAAGCTACCCTTGTCACCATGCCCTCCTTTCCATTATGGATTTCATTCCTTCAAATGCGAGCCAAAAATAAAACCTTTCATTCCTAAGCTTTTTGTCTGACAGTTGGTCACAGTGCCAAGACAAGTGGCTTAGTACTTGCGTAGAATTTAAATCGTATGACTTATTAGAAGTAATCTAGAGATGACTTAAAGCAAATGTGAGTCAGTGGATTTTATGCAAATACTCTTACCATTTTATTTGAAGGAGCTGGACAATCTGGAACTTTGGTATGAAGGTTTGAGGGGAGCCCTGGTATGGACTCTGAATAGATAATAAATAGCTATATGTTAATACATCTACTTGATGTAAAAAAGAAAATATGTGATTTGTAAATATAAAACAGATTGGCTCTGTAAGACCAGAAGGAGCACCATTATTGCTATAATTTATTATTATTATTGTTATTATTATTATTGTTACTAATGATAGTGATCATAATGGCATTAAGAAGGATAAAGTTAGCCAGATATGGTGGCACATTCCTTTAACCCCAGAACTCAGGATACAGGAGGACTATATCTATGAATTCTACACTAGACTGGACTTGGGTCACAATAGTTTCTTTGGTCTGTCATCATTTCCTGTGTAAGGTGATTAAATAAATGTTTGTTCATCTCTTCTTCCCGTGGGAAAGTGACACATCAGATATTGACCAAAGTTTAAGAAGGGGAAATGCATTAAGTGTTTAATTTCAACCTGCTGCTGATTTATTTTCTGCATGAATACACAGGTTCATTTTTTTACTTAAAGTTGCCAGCGAAATAATATTATTATGCATTAGTACATATAGAATATATTGTCTGTTATAGCATTAATACAAATGAACATATATTTGTTAATATACAATCATTTTGTAAATGTTACCTGCTATGGCTGCTAGGTATATATCAACTTGACACAAGCTAGACTCATTTTGGAAAAGAGAACACCAACTGAGAAAACACCAACACTAGGTTGATCTATAGTACATTTCCTTGATTGATGCTTGATGTGAGAGAGTCCAGCTCACTGTGGGCAGTGCTGTCCTTGGGATGGTGGTCCTGGGTCTGATAAGAAAGCTGACTAAGGAAGCTATGAGGAGCAAGTTGGTAAGCAGCATTCCTTCATGTTCTCTGCATCAGTTTCTGCCTCCAAGGTCCTGCCCGAGGTTTCTGTCCTGACTTCCCTGGGTGATGGTCTTCAAGATGTAAGAACAAGAGCGTTCATCCCCAAGTTGCTTCTGGCCATGGTATTTTATTACAGCAATAAAAACCCTAGCTAAGACATTTATAGTGTAATGTATAATGTAATGTTACAGTGTTATAATGTATATTTTGTATGAGTTATACTACAATAAGCATCAAGTTAAGTAGGTGTTAAATTTCTTGTCAAAGAATAATTATACTTATTAATTAGTGACCCATGCTTACCTCCTTAGCTAAGTACAGTTATTTATAATTGTGTAACAATGTTTAGCTGATCTTGAAAATGAAAGTATTCACACAAACTTGTGCACTTGAAGCGTATTATATTGTACTGTAAGCATCAGTAAGCCCAATGAAGGCATCTCAAGATTGTTCAACCAAATGGCAAGTACAGATAATATGGACATTGAATCTTGCCTCTTCTTAATATGCCTGTAGAAGTGGGAGTCTATATCACAGCTAACAGCATAAATTATAACATGAATGTACATATTTAATTGATTTTATTTTTTTACAATCCTTTGATTTCAAGCATTTTTGTTATGCATTATTTAGAGAGTAAAGTCTGTTCTTTGTTTCAGTGAGAATGCAGAAGGGACACTATTGTGTCTCTGAATATGAGCCTGTGTCATTTCCAGGAGTGCTAATGTGTACCGGGTTATTCTTGGTCCTCTCTTCTTTCTCCCTTATGACATTGATGAATGACATGGAAAAGAGAACAGAGCTAGTAAGATAGAAAAAAAAGTAGAGATAGAAAAAAAAGCAAATCAAAACGAACTTAATTCATATAAAAAATCACAAGCTCACTTGGTAGAGGAACTATGGCTTTATTTCAGCATCTTTCATCATATACTCTAAGAGCAGAAATTAATCTGTAGGATTTGCTATGTGTGAGATAAAGAGAGAAATTTATAATTTGTATGAAACAATAATTCAGCAAACTTGAAGGGACTGGTAGAGAGCTTAGAGAGCTGTGAAACATCATTTAGCCCAATTTATTTGATTCAATGAGCTGCGAATGTTTGCAATGTAAGTACATAACAGAAGTGTCTGTAGTAGTAAGTCTGTCCCAGTTCTTATTTTATCTATCTGTCTATCTATCTATCTATCTATCTATCTATCTATCTATCTATCTATCTATCTATCTATCTATCTATTATCTGTGTGTCTGTCTGTCTATCTATCATCTACAATTTATCATCCATCTATCTGTCTGTCTATCTATAATCTATCTATCTATCTATCTATCTATCTATCTATCTATCTATCTATCCATCCATCCATCTAGTTTGAAAGAATTAGTTGTGAAACAGCCTGGATCATGGCCAAGGACCCCTAAGCCTGCAGCTGAATATTGAATGCCAAAGCTGCTGAGGCCTCCTAATCCTGGACACCCTGGTCCCTCAGGCATCTTCTGCCATTTGGTGTTTTTCTGAAGAAGAAACACTTCTTTCTTTCTTTACTTTCTTCTGCCCCCCCCCACTGTGATGCTGGCGATTAATCCAAATACCTCACACATAGTAGACCAGTGCTCTAGTACTGAGCTATGCATCTCCAGCCTATGTATAATAGTTTTGATGTATCATAGGCAAAATAAACACTCTCCTGATGGGCACATGCATTTTAAAGATGGAATTTTATTTACCACTCATCTATTCCTGTAATGATCAATAATATCAGATTGTTTTTTTATTGCAGTGAATTATAAGAATTCATGAAATGTCTACTCCTTTTGCTTTGGATAATCAGAAGAATGACATGCCCATTCTTCTGATCTTTAAATTATATGTAGCATTTCATAAGTGCCATCTTTTACGTGCAAATGTGATCAACCACTGTTATGTACCCTTTGCTATTTTGCAAATGAGAAAGATTTTTTTTTAATGTAAGGGCAGCTACATTACAACTCAATTTAAAAGGTGAACTTAAACTTGAATTACCGATAGACAACTGATATAGTCTTAAATGACCTTATGTTTAGTTCTCCTTTAGAGGACCTCAAAATACTGTTAAGATTCAAGTATCTGAATCCTAAATCAATGGTTATAAAATGATACTCTGTGTTGAAGCAGATAGTGTCCTGACAGCACACAGATGGCACAGTCATGGGGCTTAGCTGGAGAATTGTTAAAGAGGGGACTCATTATGGAAGTGTGATCAAGGTGAAGGGAGCCAACAGGATTAGTTAAACACTTGAGACTAGGAGCAGCGGGCAGTTGTTGCTACTTGGAGTCTGGGGTCCTTAAGCTCCAGGAAGAAGAATGGATTTAGAGCTGCAAAGCACCAGCACCTCTTCAGGCTCTAGTGACCTGAGGGGCTCACAGGGGGAAATGCTCTCTCCTTTCTTCCCTGCATGCCCATTGCCTGATGGGGCTTTTTATTTCTCATCTCATCTAGAAGCAAAGATTTGCTTCCCATGGTGTGTTGTAGACCATGCTGGAAAAGGGACAGAGGGAAACAAATGGACATTGTACTACTTTTTATTCCTGCTACAATGGTAGGTTTATTGGACTAAAACTACGTTAAATTTATCATCCCACAAATGTGGAGGTCAGAAAGTCTCAACCGAACAAGCACCAGAAGTGCTGAATACCTTCTGGAAGCTCACGAGGGTGAAATCATTTTCCTCTTCCTACTCCCCAGCGCACACACACTTGCCTCCTAATCCCTGCCCGAATCACAGCTGAAAACTCTGACTCCATCATCACCTGCCTGACTCCAACTGTGGCCTTCCTGTTCCTTCCCATAAGGACCCTTGTGATTACATGTGTCCCACCTGGATAATCCCAGATAATCTCCTCATTTTAACATGCTTAATTTAATCCTACATATTGCAGTGTTTGGTGGTACATTCACAGGCTCTGGGGATTAGCATGTGGATATCTCTCAGGGAGCCACATATCAGGTCTAGAGATAGCAGAATGTTATAACTACTGGTATGAAAGAGGTTACTATTGAAATAGAAAGATTAAAGCTGGAGGGTATGTACAGCCTAAAAGGGCAGCTTTTAAATCCCACCCCCCTCTCTCATTGAGACTTTCACACTAGATAGTACAGGCTGGCTTCAAACTCATGGATACTACTGGTTCATCCTTCCAATTGCTGGAAATTATAGATATGTATCACTGTGGTTGACAGCAAATTATTTTGGAAATTATAAAATGTTATTTTACATATTATATGTACTCACATTATATATAACTAAAAATTATTTATTTATGTTTTCTTTTTTAATTGAGAGTTTCTCATTATATAACAGTGTTTTATATATAGTTAAGTCTTTATATTTTGAATATCTTCTAAATTTTCAACTTCCCAAGCTCGATTCTTTATAACTTTATGGCTATAAAAAGTTATAATAAATACTATGACATTTTCCATCAACAAGCTCACTTAGAAAAGACAGTTTCTAAAACTTGTTATTTTGATTTTCCTACTGATTTTCAGGTTTATTTCCAAATAAGAAAGTTCTTGTTACTTATATTTTAAAAATGATGAAAAAGAAATATGAGATTAGGTCATTTGCCTTAGGTAATATAACCATTAAGTGAATATATCTGATACCACTTTCAGTTTGCTTGTCCAAATCAGGATTTCACTCTTCATTGCCCTGCTCTGGGAAGCTGGATTTTTTCAAACAGAAGCCACAGAGCTCCTTTTCCTGGGTGTTGTGTCTGGCTTCTACCCATGGGGCATATCAACAGGACACTTAAAGGGGTAGAGGACAGAAACAGAGCTATTTTTTCTTATGAAAGCAACTGCCACCCTTACTCCCTCCTTGTCTTGTCCATTTCCTGGATGTGTTATTGTTGTTGTTGTTGTTGTTGTTGATATCTTTCCACTGTCACTCAATTATGCTAACAGTTTCTCAAATCCTATGGGTAGCAATGCTGTTTATTTTCTTAATTGCTTTTTTTTTTTCTGGTCCCTGAATGCTTTTTTCTCTTTCTCCCATTTAAAGTTATAAATCGATAAAGCATGGCAGGTCAAGTTGAGGTAGGACTATAAGATCCTTCCCTTGTATTAAGACTGGGCAAGGCAATCCAGTGTGAGGAATAGGTTCCCCCGAAGCCAGTCAAAGCACCAGGGACAGTCCCTGTTCCCATCACTGTTAGATCAAGCTACACAATGGTTACACATATGTAGAGGGCCTAGGCCAGTCCCATTTGGGCTCCCTAGCTGTCCGTCCAGAGTCTGTGAGCTCCTATGAGTCCAGGTTAGTTGTTTCTGTGGATTCCCTTGTGATGACCTTGATCTCACTCCCCACCCCACCCCAAGCTCCTACTATCCTTCCTCCCTCTCTTTACAGAATTCCCTGAGCTTGGCCCAGTTCTGGGCTGTGGATCTCTGCATCTGTTTGCATCAGTTACCGGAGGCTCTTGTATGACAAGTGGAGTAGTCACTAATCTGATCACAGGAGATGGCCAGTTCAGGCACCCTCTCCACTATTGCTAGGAGTCATAGCCAGGGTCATCCTTGTAGATTTGGAGGAGTTTCCCTTGTACTAGGCTTCTATTTCACCCCAAAATGTGTCACCTGTCAAGACATCTCTTTCATTACTCTCCCCCTTCATCCACACCCCCAACCCAATCCCTCATGTTTCCGTCCCCACCAGCTCCCAGTCTACCCAGGAAACCTCTTCTGTTTCCCCTTCCCAGGGAAATCCACTCATCTCCACCCCACTTCATAATTTTAGTTCTTTGTGTTGTTAACATGACTTTCATCCCAATACTTGGAGACCGGAGTGGCGGGGTGGGGGGGTTAGGGGCTAGGCAGATGGCTGTAAGTTTGAGGTGAGCCAGAGCTACATAGTGAGACTTTGCAGACAACATCAAAAGCAGAAAAGAAGAGAGTATCAGATCCCTGGGAGCTGGCATTACTGGCAGTTGTCTGCTGCCCAATAAGGGTGATGAGAACTGAACTTGGGTCCTATGGAAGAGTAGCAAGTTTTATTTTATTTTTTTTAAACCATGGAAACAGCCTTCTATCCCTACCCACACCATCACTTGCTTTAATCCCCCTCATCTCAGAAAATGATCCTTTTATTTGATTATTTATAGTTGAACTGCTCTGAATGTGTCCCTCTCCTCACTTTGGGAAGCTAGCTGCCATAAGATATTTGACAATAAGGCCTAAGTTATCTCACTATATTGTCTTTAATAAAAATATAGACCCAAGCAAATGAATTTATAATTTATAATTAATTAGTTATCTGTAGTCAATGACTTCTATGCTTGTTCTTAGTTATTGATTTAAAAAATAAATTTCAATGAATTAAGCAAATATTATAATTTTCAAAAATACATAGTATACTATAGGTTTTGTATAATGGGTAAATTCTGTAATAATTCTTAATTATCAAACTAGTATTTAGCCTGGTTACTATTCTGCTTTTAGTGAGCTTTGTTATTGAATCTAACCTGTCGGGCTTTGATGTCATACTTTGTAATGAGTTTTAATTTGATTCATTAACACAGGAAAATCATTGATCCTCAGAGAAGTGTGAAGTCTTATGTACCAAAATATACAATATACATCCGTTATTTCAGGGAATTCTTTTCACCATTCCCAAAGTGTTGCTGATGCCTGTTTCCTTGACAACCAGGTGATGTGAGAACTGAAATGAATGAGTGCATTCGAGGTGTAGACACAAAGCTATTGTAGGTGTGTAGAGGAACTATCAGAGCAACCTTGTTTCCTTTTGTGCACAAAGATGATAATGCTCACGAAGGAGCGTCAGCAGTTTCCATGGTGCCAAGTGGGTAGGTCCACGTGGCAGTCAATATGTGTATGTTGCAATTCTATATATGTTTCTTACTACTGTTCACTTCTTTTCTCCAGGTGTTTTCTTAAAAATTAAAAGCAATATGTGTGTGGTGTGTGTCTGTGTGTTAGCACACACATGACATGGCATACATGTAGAGGCCAGAGGACAACTTTAAGAAGTCCATTCTCTCCTTTCACTGGGGATCAAAACCCAGGCAGTCAGGTTTCTGTGGCAAGTATCCACTCAGCCACCTCTCTAGCCTGTTATTCTTATGCCACACGCACTCATCAACTAGCTTATAGTAGGAAAACTAAACAAACACTTGCTCTTTTTCCTTTCCTGTGTGACATACAATTAGGCATAGCATGATAGTTTCTAGTGGTCTTGGACAACAGCAAGAGCACGTAGTTCAAAATGTATTATGGCAATCAGGAGTCGTGCTACATGCCTATAAGCCTAGAACCCATGTAGCTGAGACTAAAGGATGAAATATTAGAGGCCAGCCTTGGATACATACTGAGACCCTGTCTCAGACCAAAACAGGTTATTAAGAGTATAAGGCTCAGCTAACCCCTAAATCTGAGGCAGTTACCAGAGACCATGTATACCACATGATCTGTAAGCCCAGGCTTGTTAAGGCCTTGTGGCCAAAAACTAAAGTCATGCTTACATTCAGAAAGATGTGTCTGTTATCTACAAAAATATGTCAGTGCTTCTTCCAAGAGTAGAAGGGATCAAGTGAGATCCACTGCTAATTTGGTTTCCTGAAGGAACAGCACCTTATTAGTGGCTCAGCTTTGGTCTCTGTGGCCAGCAAGTTGGAATTCAGCAGCAGCACTAACCCTCTCCACCTCTGTGAGTTGGAACCCACATGGATTGTCCCACTCCCCAGTTTATGTCTCTTATGCAATGTCATGTTGGTTGGTGACAGCGACTTTTCAGCTGGCCCAAGTATTCTATCTGTCAGGTGTCTGTTGTCTTTCCCATGGTGGGAACTGTCCACATCAACACTTGGAGAAGAGGACTGGGCCCACTGAGAAACTGGTTAGAGTCATAACAAGGCCCCAGTGAGGATCATGTATGAAATTTCCAAGAAACTATTGAAAAGAAGAACAAAACAATGGCCAAAAAAATTCAAATGAAAACATGTACTCTACTCACATGAATGAATCATCTCTGAGAAAAAGAGAATGCTCTGGAATTGAGTGGTAGAGAGACCTGTCACATGTAAGATTGTGAATCTGACCTCCAACACTTGCCCCCCCCCACCCAAAATACAAGCAAAAGCTTATCTGTCAAATCTCTTAGACTGTTGTGGGAAGAGAAACAATATGAGAATCAGGAGTTGGAATAAACATGAAAACTATACCTTACTACTGTCAATAGTAGCTTAATATAATTTTACACTTTAAAACTATCTATATTTCAAAATATGAATATCGACGATAGGTTGATACACAAGCTTCTTTTGGAAGATGAAGCACATTGACACTCTACTGATTGCCTAGAAATGAGAAATTTGTGTTACTTCAAACTCTACCAATGGAAGTTTTACTTCAGTTTCTGCTCAAATAGCTAATGCTTATCTGGGAGTTCTGCAAATAGCCTTTGATTAAGGTTTCTTATTTGTTCAAGACTAACCAGGGTCTGCACTTATAATCAATGTTAGTCCCTTAGGAATGATGATTTCCTGTGTTTTGAGTCAATTACCTATATTATATACATGTTAACTTTAAAGGCAATAAATGCAAATGAATAGATATGCATCTAGGATATTCTTAGGTTTAGCCTATAAATTAATTTAGATACCATAACTCATAATTTATGCACTTATTTGTAGATTTTACTCTTTTTTTTTAAAAGTGGGCATTTCAGAATTTAGAAGATATTTGTATTATAAGGACATGAATCTCTAAATTTGAATATTTTCTTGATTGGCATTACTTAGCTTTACGTAAAATGATACTGCATTTTCTCACCCTTACAAGGCTGAGGTAATACTTTCCAATTTGCCATGTTCGTCTTTTTCATTGTAAAAGTTAGGGTTTCACAGAGAATTATTACAGAAGGCATGTTAATTATTTATACACATATATCATTTTATTTCCTCCACTTTTTAAAACCTCTGCACATGGGTCTCTTTAAAAATCCCCTAGTTTGACAGTTGGCAACTAGTCAACACTGAGCCCACTTCCTGTGAAAGGACATTATTTTGCATGTCCTTGGAGACTGGATAATTAATGTGTAATGCTTTACTTAAAACTGTAATTAAGTTTAAATTAAAATTCTTTGGGTTTTTAAAAGAGAAGGAAGTATTTTGGTGCCCCTTTCACTTAAATGTAATATTTGCCAGCCTGTCTGGGCCAAACCACCTCCATTTATAGATACTTATATTGTTGTTTTAATGTTGGCATTTGGTCTGGAAACTGTAAGAAAACTTTGTTATTTTCTTCCTACCTTCAATTACAGCTGTTTCCCTTCAGTTTTTGGTAAGGACAATGTCAAACAAACTACCTATTGTCATTCACTGTTCATCACTATTATTATTGCAGGTAGAAATGTACTGGTTAATCTTTCCTAGAAACTTCAGTTACACTACAAAGTAAGGAACACCTCCGGGCTGTTTTCTTTCTGTTTGCCAAGGCCTTGGGTTCATTTGCAGATATTGCTCCTCAGGTATTCCAACATCCTACTCAGCTTGTCATGAATCAGGTTTTTATGAAGTCCTGCCTTATGGTTGTGAAGATTCATGAAAGCTCACCAGTGAACTCATCAGTCCAAGGATCAAAGACACATTCTGCTTTTTTTCCATCTTAGGTATACACCTCAGCTCCATCTTGTAGGGCTCTTATCATGTTCTGAACTCAAAATGTTTTAACTAACTCTCACAAAGGATTAAATCTATTGTTATTTTATTCTTCCACAATTTGTGAGTGACTGAATAAATTAAAAAAAAAAAGTAATACAAAACAAAACTAGCCACCAAAATTCTAGTCATGATCAGATTTGCCTTAATCAGTGGAGTTTTTCAAAAATTTCTTGAATTCTGTGATATTTTTAAAGTTGTGTTATGGCCTGAATGGAAACACATGAACTATGAACCAAAGGCTGAGGGGCCCCCAACTGGATCAGGCCCTCTGAATAGGTGAGACAGTTGATTGGCTTGATCTGTTTGGGAGGCATCTAGGCAGTGGTACCGGGTCCTGTGCTCATTGCATGAGTTGGCTGTTTGAAACCTGGGGCTTATGCAGGGACACTTGGCTCAGTCTGGGAGGAGGGGACTGGACCTGCCTGGACTGAGTCTACCAGGTCTATCTCAGTCCTTGGGGGAGGCTTTGCCCTGGAGGAGGTGGGAATGGGGGCTGGGCTGGGGGGAAGGGGAGGGGGACAGGAGGGGGGAGAACAAGGGAATCCGTGGCTGATATGTAGAACTGAATGGTATTGTAAAATAAAATAAAAGGAAAAAAAGAGTTGTGTTATGGCCGAATGTCCAAGTGAAAATAAGTGAGAAGCCCCAAATTAATGGTAATCTCTGCTAAAGTTGAAAGAGAATTTAAAGGACCAAGATAAATGGTGATATATTTAATGCACAAAGATATTGTTCTTCATGATCTATGTTCATACAGTTTATGTGACACTAGATATACTTCAATAATGTTGTCTAGACAAGATCCTTTTATTTTGAGTGTAGATATACACACAAATTTAAGGGGCAATTTTTTTTAATGCAATAGCAAGAGGTTTATTGGCAACTGTACAGAAGGGCAAACTCTGCTCCAAAGAGCAAGAGCCGCATCTTACTGCAGCCCCATGGGGGCTTTTTTTTTTTTTTTTTTTTGTATTTATTTTACAATACTATTCAGTTCTACATAATATCCACAGATTCCCTTGTTCTCTCCCTTCCTGCCCCCCTCCCCTTCCCCCCAGCCCACCCCCCCATTCCCACCTCCTCCAGATCAAGGTATCCCTCGAGGACTGGGATCGACCTGATAGACTCAGTCCAAGCAGGTCCAGTCCCCTCCTCCCAGATTGAGCCAATCGTCCCTGCATAAGTCCCAGGTTTCAAACAGCTAACTCATGCAACGAGCCCAGGACCTGGTACCACTGCCTAGGTGCCTCCCAAACGGATCAAGCCAATGGACTGTCTTACCTATTCAGAGGGTCTGATCCAGTTGGGGCCCCTCAGCCTTTGGTTCATAGTTCATGTGTTTCCATTCATTTGGTTATTTGTCTAAGGGGCAAATTTATTATAAAACATTAATAAATAGCTTGTAAGAGATTTATTTTGTATTTTCACTAAATTGTGTTTATGTGATCTACAAAGAAGGAGAAGAGATTCTGTATGTGTGGTTATTTACAAGCAAAGCATTTGATGTAATGAGGAACTTAAACATCCCAATTTGAGATTTGGACCTAGTCCAATTAATTGAATCCTACAGGAACCCTTTTGTGAACCAAAAGTATTGAGTATTTTCAATGCGTCATTGTTTTTCTAGCATGAGATATTTTATTTCTTTTAATTTCTATTTTGAAAGTGTATTTTCTTGTCTTAATTAAACATAAACTCTTGCTGTCATTGATCACATTGACTACTTCAGTTTGATACCACAGTATCTGTCATGCTAAATATACAGTGCCTTAATGTGTATGGTTTGGTTAATAGAGAGCTAATCATTTCTAATCATCATATCTTCTTTTATAAAATTTGGATTAATGGTTTATAATCATGATTTAAAAATAATCTATGTATATGATGTATTGTAAGTCTTCAGTTTTAAAACTGAAAAAGGACACATCATTAGCACACTTAAGACTTACACTTATGTATGTATTTTGAGTATCAATTGAAATTTAATTGTTATTATTTTATCCTATTTAAATGGGTTTAAAGATAAATGAGAATATGGAGAACTGGGAAGGACATTGGTGTAGAGGACATTCACTACCATGAGTTCTGGTGTGTTGCCAAAACCTCAGATGCATGATCTTCTGGCCAAATGCCTGCAGGTTCACATTGTTGGCACATTCATTGTGGCCCTGGGAGTTACTGCTTCCTGTAAGTTTGGCACGTCTGAACCCAGAAAGAAGGCGTATGCAAATTTCTACAGGAATTACAACTCCATGGAGGACTTTGAAGAGATGAGGAAGGCTGGTATCTTCTAGAGTGGGAAGCAACTTCAGAATGGATAGAAATTTTTGGATTGCACTCGATAGAAGTTCATTGCTGACCTTTGTTCCTGAACTATAAAGCATGAATATGTGAGCTAAGGAGTAGTTTACCTCAGTTAAACAATTAACAATTATATGGACAAAAAGAACATATATGAGAATATAAACACGTTAATTTAGTCTCTTAAATTTTCAAAAAATAAGAGACAATGTAAGCGATATGTAACTATAAATTTTTTAAATAAAAAGGCTTTGGTATTATGCTAATAATTATTCAGTGTGTAATTTAGATACCTTTAAACAGTGAAAACGTCTGTATTTTCATGTTAAATTGATTTTTTTCCTTAAAAACGACTAGTCTTTCTTAAAATTGTTAATTATCAGACTACTAGAGAATATTATATTGTAGATCTTTTTTTTTGTATCTAGGATGGATTCATTGGGAGTATGTATAAATTTCATTGTTTAGCTGCCCTATTTTCTGTGTTATTTCTTGATAACTTTTTCTCCTGTTACTATTATCTAGTTAAGTGTATTCAGTCTTTTGACTAGTCTCTCTTTTTATAGGTCTCACTTTTCTATTTTATTAATAAATTTTGTTCTTTGGCAATTTTGTTCATGTCTATAATTTATTGTGGTTATTTCTCCCCCTTATTTCTCTCCCACACTTGCTACACTCCTTCACCCTAGCAAATCAATTCACCATATTAATTACTTTTTGTTTTATTTTATGTTCCACAGACTTGAATTAGGGTCACCCGGGTGACCCTGTCTTTGGAACTACCTATTAGAGCCTGGTGTGCTCTCTCGTGGGTATACAACAGGATACTCTGCCAACTCTTCTCCATGAACCTGTTAGCTGCTAATAAGTCATCAATAAGTGATAGGGCCCGGTGAGCTCTTTCTTTTCAACAGCTGATTGCTACAAGGCCTTTATTTGTGTGGATCCATAGCCAATAGCATAACTACTGTAAGTTCATTAATTCCATGGCATTGCCATGCTTAGGAGACAGCATTTTGCCATCCTTCTCCTTATCTTTCAATTCCCACATTCTTCCCACTCTCTTCTGCAATACTCCCTGGGCCTTAAGGGAGTGGTACTTCTTGTTCAGGGCTGCCCTTTATTTTCAGCATCTTGTTTAACCAGGGATCTTTGTATTCACCCCTGACTCATGCTGAGAAGCTTCTCTGATTTGGGCTGAGAGTTGCCTTTTTATGTGGGCATACACGTATACTCAAGGTTGTTTGGGGGATATGTCAATTTAGCTAAGCCAGTATTAGGTTCATCCCTAGGAGCTAAGTCTTTGGTCATGGGTTTTTAGAATAGGTTTACCTCACTGGGCAGGGATTCCCTTTTATAAAGCAGGCCTCAAATAGAAGAAGGGAGTGGTGGTTGCCTCCTATGACTGTTCAACCACTATTGTAACAATGGACTCATTTCCCTTGGCAGATAGGTATTGAATTTCATAGAGTTTACATTTTGGTAAAACCATGATGTCTTTACACCCTCTTCGCCCATCCAGCACTATGAAAGCTATCAAACTGTAAACTATGTGGTGTCTTATCAACTAATTCTTTCAAATAATTAGTGGAATGGCAAGAGTCTATACTGCTTTGGCAGTTTCTGGAACACCAGTTACCAATAACTTCTCTGAATATATCCCATATAGCCCACTAACAGTTTTGTTTAGTGATCTATTACTTCTAGGAATGGCTTTGTATAGGCTCATTGAGTGTCTGCCTTCAAACACCTTGTCATGTCTTTTGATTAGGTTGCCAGATAGTAGGCAAATATCTTATTGGGTGATTCTGTTTTAGCTTACCAGGGCTCCTCCCTTCCATAATATATTCATAACTTCTGATTGGCTTTCTCATACCCTCACCTCACTGATTAACCCTTCATTAGCTACGTTTCCCAGTTCTCCTACCTCCACCCCTCGCCCTGTTGGAACATTTCTACTCTCAATATTCCTCTATCCTCATTTTACCTATGGACCCTTATCCATCCTCATTGAAGGAAACACTTACCCTGCTGTTCCCTTTCTAGTTTCCCAGCTTCTAGAAATATCCCAAGTTAAACACACAATACTGAAAAGTTGAGTCTAGAATTCGCATACAAAAGAAACATAAGACATTTCTGGTCCTAGGTTCCCTTGCTCAGTATAATTTTCCCAATTCCATTGATTTATCTGTAAACCCCATAATGTCATTTTTCTTTATAACTGAATACAATCCCACTAATGTACGTGTACTACATTTTTCATTATCTGTTTGTTACTTGATAGACATCTCAATATTTTGAGACCAGGTCCTCCTATGCAGCCCAAACTGGCCTCAGATTAGTGGACCCCATGCCTCAGCATTACAGAAATAAATGAACACACACACACACACACACACACACACACACACACACACACACACACACACACCACATGTGTATTGTATGCATATGGATGTACTCGCTCATTCTAATGTCTGTGTAGGGCAGAATTTCACATTGGTTATCTTATCTATCTTTTTTTTATCTAGTTTTTTGAGACAGAGTCTCTCACTGAATGTGAGCTCACTGACTTGCTAGATAGGCTGGCCATCAAACTCTGGGGATCCACTTGTCTCCACCTGTCCCCCAACCCCAACCCAGCATTTGTTTATATGTGTGTGCTTGCAGTCATGGCCAGCTTTTAAGCAGATGCTGGGAATGTAAACTCAGGCCCTCCATTTTTGCAACAAGCACTTTCTTCACCGAGCTGTGTCATCAGCCCCAGAGGAATAGTTTTTATGACAGTGTTGTTTTTATGTTTCTTTATAGATACCTCATTGGTGATTTTGTCTTAGCCTATGATGGCTTCTTCCTCCCATAATTTTTTTCTTTAATTTTGATATGCTACCTTCAGTTTCCTTAAGCATTTAATTCTTGTTCATTTCTAACCACTCTAGTATCCATAGTTTCTGTGGGATCTTTTTTTGCCATTGCTGAGTCTCTTGACTGTCATTTGTTCCCTCACATACTCAAATTTTCCCCGTGGATTCGTGTTTGTTGAGACTTTGCCTGCAGGACCTCTTTTCAAGGTTTAAATTATCACTCTCCCAACTGCTCAAAGCACTTGTCTGCTCTTAGGGAACTATTTTGACATGCGATTACTATATTCTCAGTTTGGGGCTTGGAGTTTTGGATCCTACATATGTAATCATTATTGTGCTAGGTCCACATGAGGATGACTTGTTGATAAGGAATTTCTGATAACACTTCTTTGTAAGTGTTGTCTAGTTTGGCCTAAATCAAATGACCAGAGGTTTCCTTCATCTCCCTCAGTGAGACGCTTTTTGTAGTTTTTGTACCAAAGTACACTTTTGGGGAATCCTGTATTCATGCAGAGTTTGCTGATACCTATATTTTTTTAAGTTTCTTTCATTATTAAGAATTTGATACATAGACAAGGACATTTGATCATATTGGCCTCCCACTTTCCCGTCCACCTCCTTCCATGTGCTTTCTGACATGTCCCCTTCCCAACTGTATATTTTAAAAAAACAAACAGCAAAACACTAAACACTATTAACATTGCCCTTGATCACCCACCATAAGCACACAGCAAGTCCCCATTGCTGAAGATTATAGATGAAATCAGTCTTAAACTAACCAGGAACTTCCTTCCTGCTGGATCACGTTCACAGCTCTAAAGAAAGCTCTGCAGGCTGCTGAGGGACCCAAGACATCAATGGTCTTACCCTGTGCTGCTGTCTGTTTTCATTCATGGAGGCTGACCTTGTCTTCTGACTGCTATGGTCCCTATTAATGGTTGCGAGGGGCACTGAAGATTGGCATATACGGCTATGAAATGCCCTGGCTTACAGAATTACTCTCTTGACTTTGAGCATTCTCATTTATTTCTGATTTTGGTAGAAATTCTTTTTTATCCACTACCATATAAAAAAAAAACACGTTTTCTAAAAGACTTTTTGGTTTATCCAGAACTTTAAAAAGAATCATTCTGATGTACCTTTTCCTGAAAATGGGAAAAATTACCTGTAATCCCATCGCTTGAGAGAGGAAGGCATGAATTCTCATCCACACAGAGAATTTGAGGCTAGTTCAATTATCTGAAATCCTACTGAGAGAGGGGGAGGGGACTAAAGACAGAGACAGAGAGAGAGAGAGAGAGAGAGAGAGAGAGAGAGAGAGAGAGAGAGAGGAGACTGAAAAACAGAGATGAGACAGAGTGTACAAAATAGAGACAAATATTTTGCAATAATTACATGGGCAAATTTTGCTGATTCAAAACAAGATCATTTAACATAAGTATGGACTGTAAATAGTCAAGATACACATCTACACTCTATCAGAAGTAATTTCCCCAAAGTTGACTTTAACTAGACCATTGATAACAAGTTTTAAAAAAAACCTTTTATTGTAGATTATAAACATATTGTTAAAAAATGTCCTTTAGATTATATTAGCACAAGCTATGCTTGGATACCATGAGTTCTACCACTAAAAGTGCTAAATTTTCAAGCCAATACCCTATCATTTTTTAAAATGGGTTTTCTTTGTATTTTACTATTACACTATAAATATCCAAATTTTCTAGGTTAAAAAAAAGATTGTATATTCAGCCAGCTACAAGAGAAAGAAACAAAATAAACCTTAATAAAACCACAAAATGGGCAATTATACCTGTGTTGTCATAGTAAATATTCTTGGTAACTTCTGAACAGAAAATACGTTTGCAACTTAATGTTATATTCAGACTTTTGTTTTAGGGAGGAAACAAATGCTCTGAAGACATCTGTCAGGGATTTAAGTCTATAACCAGGTCTTACCAGATTTACCATGTAATCTGTAGTTGCTGGAAAAGGTTGATTTACCATCTAATCTAAAAGATATTACTCCAGATTTCATACTGCAGCCAGAATTTCATGCATTTTGTGGTGTCCAGAAAATTACTAAGATATGCATGTATTTGTGTGAGAGAACTTTCTGCAGGTTTTTCTACTTATTTTAAAACTCCACATGAAAAGAAATACTCTAGAAAATGGGACCCCATACATTTAGAAACTTGACAGTTTTACATGTGTGCATACTAAGGATATTTATTCACTCTACTCATTATTAACTGTCTCCTTTAAGTTTATTTATTATTATTCGACATATATTCTTTCAAGAAAGATAAATTCCACTTAAGGGCATGAGATGATTAAATTTTGGCTGTTGCATAATTATTTGGTATTAATAGTGTGCTTTGTGTGCATCTTTATAGAGAGTTTACACTATATAATCAATTTCACATTATGTCTCATTTCCCTCTAAGTATTAGACTTGAAATTCTATACTTAAGATATGCCACTGCTTATGGCATAAAACAAAATCCCTGGAGTAAAGGAATTTCAGTGGTATGAGATTATATTTCATTTTATAATGTCAAAAGATACACAAAAATATTCATAACAGTTAAGAAGTCTGACCTTTAAATTAGTCACATCAAATTCCAGGCATGAACATTAAAATTAGCTCATGACCAATCTATTTCTGAAAAAAAAAAAAAAAAAAAGAAGGAACCGTGTGGTCATATTACAAAGGCTGTTACATTAGAAAGATCTTTAAAGAATGGGTTAATTATGTGGAAAACAAAATCAAGAATTCTAAGGTTTTGAATTAAGGATGAAGAATATGATATGTTGACTTCAAGTTCTTGAATGTGAACATTATCGTGATGTTCTTCAAATTGCTTCTCTAGTGCTGGTGGCTATAAACTTGAGCCTGTTGTGATCTCTCCCCTTGCCTTCCTTGTGATCAGAGAGTTTTCAAGTGAATGTTTAATGTGTGGCTAAAGTGTACTTAATAAATACACTGGAGAATTGACCTTGGCCAGATGGGCACATCTTTACTCCTTACCTTAAAACATTTCCAAAGCTCACCATTTCCCATCACCTACAGCTTGTTCCAGGCGGTTAAGGCAAAAGGACTTAGACAAACATGTTCTTAGCCACAAAGCCTCAGTTATCTGCTTTATTCCCCATCTCCTTTTTATTTTTGCTTTGCTTTCTTTCTTTCTTTAACTTTTATTACTTTACAAAGAATCAAGTTTCTTTATGGCATTTCCCAAACAACATTTGTCTTTATTGTTTCTTTCTTGACTTCTCATCTCCTCCCTCCGTGTGCTCTTAGCCCAGAAGCTTTCTCTGCACTTTCTTGTCACGTGAGACCTATTTATTTCATAAGTAATGATTATTTATTTCTGTACATTATAACAACCTTGCAACTTTGGGGTGATGCCAGCTTGATCTTGATGTGGGATCTTTGCATTTGTCATGTGTACCGAGCACTTCTGTACTCTCTCATGTCACCCTGTAATGAGTCAACGTTTTAGCAAGAATGACAACCTACATGCTCTGTGGTTTACTGGGTGAGGCAATTGGACCATACTTTGCTTTAGATCTGGGCTCCTTACTACTCATATATTATCTTAGGCTTCTCTGTAGCTTTAACATAGGATGACTGTTGGAACCTGTCAACATCTGTGCACACACAACTTGAATCTTCCTGAAGTCAGTGTCACTCTTGACAAATGTATGATGGGAGCTGATAGATAACCCTTGAGGTTGATAGTTATCTTATAATACTGTATCTCATACAGTACGTTCATCCTCCATTTCTGCTGTCACAAATTACCATCAAAATGCTAACATTTCACCTTATTATATTAAAATACTTCTATTTAAAATGAGCTTTCTCTGTTATGCTATATGCTACCACCATGCTTCAGCAATGTCCTTGGTGAAGATTGTGTACTCCATCACTGCAACTTACTTTTCCCCAAAATCATTTTCAAGAAGTATTTTCTCCTAAGAATCTCCTTGAATGTGGGGTTCAAAAGCACATATCCATAGTCACTAATAATTTAAGTATCAAGTTTTAAAAACAAATAGAATGGCCAGGCATGAAGGCGTACACCTTCAACACTGGAGTCAGAGGCAGGATTGCAAGAGGTTTAGCCCCACTTTGGTTATGTAGCAAATTCTAGGCTATCTTAGACTGTAGAGCAAGACTCCACATTCCCCCCAATTAAACTAAATCAACCAACCAAGCAAACAATAACAAAAACCCCAACTCTGAATGTTTTGAAGGGAAGATATTTTATAAAATGTTCAAACTTTTGATGAATGAGAAAATTAACAGTTGTCAAATTATATATATATATATATAATATTATATATATATATATATATATTATCAATCACTTGTGTTAACCTTGTTTAGAGCATAGAAGAGCATAGAATTAAACACTTGAGAAAGAAGTGGATTTTTTTTTTTTTTTGCTTGGGGTCTATGAAGCAAACTTCCTGTGTTAAGTTTCAGGATGCAACACAAGTGAGCTTGTTAAAATATATAAATTAATGCAGTGTTATTAGAAAGGTATGGTGTTTTTTGTTTTTGGCTAAGACAATATTGGATACTGCTATGTTAGTCCGGCATTATCTACTTCATATTACAAATAATAGATTGATCAGTTCATCTCTCTCTTATTATTGGTATGGCCTGATAATTATGTCTTTCAAAGCTTAAACTGTGAAAAACTGTCTCTGATAATGCCTAAGCCAGAAATATTTGCCCAAATAAAACCCCCTTCTCTTTAAGATCAAATGATAAAATTTGCTGAGTGGGCAGTAAATAAGTACACTAAAAATGTATTTCTAATATCAAAATCTTTGGTAACCTTAGATTAGTTGGATGTTGGATAAACTGATAAAAATTCAATGATTGATCTGATTAAAAAAAAAACAATGAATCATGTACGACATTGCTTTGCTAGCTCAATAAATGTGCCATGATTAAAGAGTCTTACTTAGGATTCCATTTGCTGTGATAAACACCATAAGCAAAAGTAACTTGGAGAGGAAAGGGTTTATTCCAGTTTACAACTCCCAGGTCACATGGTCTGTTATAGAAAGAAGTCAGGGTAGAAACCCGGAGGTAAGAACAGGTGCAGAGGCCACAGAAGAGTGCAACTTCCTGGCTTGCTCCTCATGACTTGCCAAGCTTGCTCTCTTAGAACACCCAGGACCACCTGCCCAGGGTTGGCACAGCCCAGAGTGAGCTGAGCTCTCCCACATCTATCATTAATCAAGAAAATCCATTGCAGATTTGCTTACAGGCAAATCTTCTTGAGGCGTTTTCTCAATTGAAAGTCCCTCTTCTCAAATGACTCTAGTCTGTGTCAAGTTGACATAAAACTGACCAGTACAATGTACAAATAAGATAATAAACTCGTAAAATATAAAAGACATGCTGAACACTTATGACACACATCAGAAACTATTCTAAAAGAGTCAGTCTATCTGAGAGTATGAATTTTAACCTCACATTTCATTCCCTCTCTTTGTAAACTGAAGGATGAAAATACGTTGAGTGACAGGTCACACTAGTTTTGGAGCTTGTGTATGTCTTGAATAATAATTCTGAAAATGGAAAAACTGTTCTGTATTATTGTAGCGAGGGAGCACCATTGTCACGTAAACAAAAGGACCTCAACAGTAATTTAACCTGAGTTACATACTTGACAGCTTACTCCCTTGCCAGACTTCCCATTCTTTCAGTATAAAAATAAATAATGGATTTTGCCTAATTTGCTTTTCCAAGTAGGACATCTATTTAATATAGTTACACATTACAAATGCATATATTTTATTACATACAAAAAATTTAACGTGGTGTTGTGTACCATGACGAATTAGGGATTAAGAATTAAATGCTAAATGAAGCAATTAATGTATGATAATATAGTTTTAGATTATATTTTGGTTGGTGTGCAAATATGTTACCCAGCCTATATTTATGGGTTTTGTGATTCAAATGAACAATTTGTATACAAGTACCATGTTTTTGTGCCAAGAGAATTCATTTTATTCCTTTGAATAAAATCTTTTCATGTTTGTCATACTGCAGTCAAAATTCTTTGGAAATAATACAATGAATTATTATAATAATCAACTGTGGAACTGATAAATATTCTTTTGTTAAAGAGAAAAAAGAAAAATTCAGGTGGAAGCACCAGGGATGAATATTATGTGTAAGGGAGAAATTATCTCTTTAAAAAGACAGTGTCCCTTTAAAACAACCTTACTGTACCAGAGAACTAATAACTTTATTTCCTCTGACCATCCAGTGCTCTGATTTAGGAAAATAATAAAGAAGAAAAATTTTCCTGGAACTCTTAATGTAGTGGAAATGCATCGATTATATTGAATTTATGATTACTTTATAGGAACTAACTCTATTTTCTGTAGTTTATATGCATATCATATTGAATATAATGTAAATGTAATATACCATGTCCTTATGAGATGAGACAATTACTTAGAACAATGGGCTTATTTACTTATGACTCTTAAAAGATGATGTTAGGCAACCCATAACACCTGTTTTACTTACCTCCAGCTTTATTTAAATGTCCCGATAGCCAGGTGGGGTGGTGCATCTCTTTAATCTCAGTATTCGGGAGGCAGAGGTAGGTGGATCTCTAAGTCAAACAAGCAAACAAACAAACAAACAAACAAACAAACAAACAAACAAGTCCTGAGTGCTAGACTATCACAACTGGAAGTGACAACTGTATTCCATTATGTCACTGTTGAATATAGCTATTGTTCAGGCAATTGCATATTTAATTCACTATATTTTACTAACTAATTAATAAAAGGAAATTTCACAGAAAAGAACTGCAAGGTGCTAAAGCAAAGAAGTGGGAATATCTAGCAGATCTTATGTAAAATTCTATAAGCATATAAAATTTATTTAAGAAAACTTTCAAGATATAAAAAAACCATCTGTGATAAACACAGCTTATTATTATTATGTGATATTTGCTCTGTTTTGATTTCTATTGTAATGATAAACATCATGACCAAAATCAATATGGAAAGGAAAGGGTTTATTTGGCTTACATTTCCTGATCACAGTCTGTCACAGAGGGAAGCTGAGGCAGGAATTAAGCAGGGCAAGAACATGGAGGCAAAGCTGATAGAGTGGCCCTGAAGGAGCACTACTTACTGGCTTGGTCCTCATGGCTTTCTCAGCCCGCTTTCTTATAAACTACAGGTGTCCAGGGTTGACACCACATACACTGAGCTGGGGCTGCCTATATTAATCATTAATCAAGAAAGTACTTCCACAGACTTATCAATAGGCTGTGATGGAGGTGTCCGTTTTCCCAGGTAACACAAGCTATTTCAAGTTGGCAAAAACAAAACTAGCAAATATTTGTAGCTACATGTAAACTTGGTGCTTTTGATAAATCCGTTTTTATAATAGTTTAAACCTATGATTTTCAAATGTTAAAACTCAATAAGGAAGTACACAGAGACTCTCTGTTCACCCAGACCCAGTCCCCTAGGCTAGCACTGCAACAGAATACCAGCTTCAGCCTCCCTTTCCCTCTGCCAAGGCCTCCTGTGGATACCACAGATTCCTGACCTACCTCCCCACAGTCATTTATACATCAGAGCCTCCAACACCATTATGCATCCCCTGTGGACACACCAGCCAAGCAGCTTAATAAAATAGGCAACATACAACCCACATACTCTCAGAAAATCCAGAGAGGAAAGAAAAAACAAGGAATAAAACACCTACCCAACAAAGACAAACATCTAGACCTATAATCTCCCCAATGGAGATGCCTATACACCAGCATAGGAACACAATCGCCTGGCGGTGGTGGCACACGTCTTTAATCCCAGCACTTGGAAGGCAGAGGCAGGCGGATCTTTGTGAGTTAGAGGCCAGCCTGAGCTACAGAGTGAGTTCGGGGAAAGGCGCAACTCACAGAGAAACCTTGTCTCAAAAACAAAAAACAAACAAAAAACCACAATCAACAACAGGCAGGGTAATATGTCTCCACTAGAGCCCAGCTATCCTAATCACAGGCCCTCAATATTCCAATAGAGCTGAAGCACCAGAAAAAGACCTTAAAACCAACTATATGAAGATGATAGAGGTTCCTAAAGAAGAAATGAATAAATCCCTTAAAGAAATCCAGGAAATCACACACACACACACACAAAATGAAGAAAATGAATAAATCCCTTAAAGAAAGCCAGCAAAACACAAACAAACGATTGGAGGAAATCAATAAATTCCTTAAAGAAAGACAAGAACAAACACTTGAAGGAAACAAAACTATTCAAGACCTAAAAATGGAAGTAACAAAAAACAAACCAAAAAAAAAAAAAAAAACTGAAAAAGAAAAAAGAAACAACCAAACAAAACAAAACCAAAAACACAACCTTAGGTAATTGTTCAATTTAGGAAAAATTTAGGAATTTGAACAGGAACTACAGAAGCAGGCTTCACCAATAGAATACAAAAGATGGAAGAAAGAATCTCAATTGTTGACATTGAAGATACCATATATATTAGTAAAAGAAAATGTTAAATCTAAAAAAATTTCTGATACTAGACATCCAAGAAATCTGGGCCATTGTGAAAAGACCAAACCTAAGAATAATAGGAATAGAGGAAGGGGAAGAATCCCAGCTCAAAGACCCAGAAAACATTTTCAACAAAATCATAGAAGAAAATTTCCTAACCTAAAGAAGGAAAGCCCTATAAAGTTACAAAAAGCATACAGAATACCAAATAGATTGGACCAGAAAAGAAATTCCCCTTTTCACATAATAATCCAAATACAACATACAAAACAAAAGAAAGATATTAAAAGCTGCAAGGGAAAAAGACCAAGTACCAAATAAAGTCAGACATAGAATTACACCTGACTTCTCAATTGAGTGTCTGGACAGATGTGCTGCAGACTCTAAGAAACCAAAGATGCCAACTCTGACTACTATACCCAACAAAACTTTCAATCACTGTAGATGGAGAAAATAACATATTTCATGATAAAGTTAAATTAAAATGATATCTATCTACAAACACAGTCCTAAAGAAGATGCTAGAAGGAAAACTTGAACACAAGGAGGTTAACCCCACCCATGGAAACAGGAAATAAATTCGCATACTAGCAAAACCAAAAGAAGGGAAGCACACACACAGACACACACACACACACACACACACACACACACACACACACACACACACACTACCACCACCACCATCACCATCATCAATAATAATGAAATAAGAGTACAATCGTTGATCATTGATATCTATCTATATCAATGGTCTCAAGTCATCAATAAAAAGATACACACTAATAGAATTATGCAAAACCAGTATCCATCCTTCTACTACATCCAAGAAACACACTTCAACAAAGGATAGACATTACCTCAGGGTAAATGTTTGGAAAAAGATACTCCAAGCAAATAAACCCAAGAAACAAGCTGGAATAGCCATTTTAATGTCTAACAAAATACACTTCAAACCAAAAGTAATCAAAAGAGATGAGGAAGGACACTACATACACATCAAAGGAAATATCCACCAAGATGACATTTCAGTTCTTAACACATATACCCCAGTCTCAAGGGTACCCACTTTTGTAAATGAAACACCACTACAGCTTAAGTCACATATTAGTCCATACACACTGATAGTGGGGAGACTTCATTACCACACTCTCACTAATGGACATGTTATCCCGACAAAAACTAAACAGAAAAAATAGAAGCTAAAGGATAGTTACAAAACATTTCACCCAAACATAAAAGAATATATCCTCTTCTCAGTATCTCATAAAACTTTCTCCAAAATTGACCACATACTCAGTTACAAAGAAAGTTTCAACAGATACAAGAAATTTGAAATAACTTCCAGCAGTCTATCAATTATTGTGGATTAAATCTGGATATCACCAACAACAGAAAGCTTATAAACTCATGGAAACTGAACAACTTTTTACTGAATGAAAAATGGGTCGAGACAGAAATAAAGTAAGAAATAAAGACTTTCTAGAATTTAATGACAGTGAATACACAGGATACCCAAACTTAGGGGATCAATGAGAGTGGTGCTAAGGGGAAAGTTCATTGCACTAAGTGCCTACATAAAAAATTTGGAGAGATCTCTCACTATTAACTTAATAGCATACATGAAAACTCTAGAACAAAAAGGAGTAAGCATACCCAAGAGGAGTCGATGGCAAGAATAATGAAATTGAGGGTTGAATTTTTTTTAAAGCAAAGAGAACAATACAAAGAATCAATGAAAAAAAAAAAGAGTTGGTTCTTCAAGAAAATCAAGAAGATAGACAAACCCTTATCCAAACTAACTAAAAGACAGAGAGAGGAGATCCAAATTAACAAAATCAGAAAGGAAAAGTGGGACATAGTAACAGATAGTGAGGAAAGCTAGAGATTCATAAGGATTTATCAAATACCTCTACTCCACCAAAATGGAAAACTAAAAGAAATGGATAATTTTCTCAATACATATAACTTACCAAAGTTAAATCAAAATTAGATAAGCAATTTAAACTGACATATCACCTAGAGTGAAATAGAAGCAATCATTAAAATTCTCCCAACAAAAATAACCCAGGACCAGACAGTTTTAACTCAAAATTCTACCAGATTTTTAAAGAAGAGATAACTCCAATTCTCCCAAAATTATTCCACAAAATGGAAACAGAAACAACCTTGCCAAAGTCATTTTATGAGGTCACAGTTACCCTTATACCCAAACCAAATAAAGACCCCACAAAGAAAAAGAATTACAGACCAATTTCCCTTATGAACGTAGATGCAAAAATGATAAAATATTCACACTAAATACAAATACACATAAAAAAGATCATGCACCATGATCAAGCAGGCTTCATCCCAGAGATGAAGTGATGGTTCAACATACACATATCAGTAAATGTAATCAAAAAATTACATATCAATAAACTGAAAGTAAAAAAGCACATGATCATCTTATTAGATAATGAAAGTACCTTTGATAAAATGCAACACCCCTTCATGATAAAAGGAGAGATAAAGTATATGAGAGACATACCTAAACACAATAAAGGTGATTTACAGAAAGCCTATAGCCAACATCAAATTAAATGTAGAGACACTCAAAGCAATTCCATTAAAATCAGGAACAGCCACTCTTTCATATCATTCAATATAGTACTTCAAGTTTTAGATAGATCAATAAGACAACTGAAAGAGATAAAAGGGATACAAATTGGAAAGGAATAGGTCATGGAATCATTACTTGCAGAACATATGATAGTATACATAAGTGACCCTAAAAATTCCACCTCAGAACTCCTACAGCTGATATACACTTTCAGCAAAGTGGCTGGATACAGCCTAACTCAAAAATCAGTAGCCCTCCCATATACAATTGACAAACAGAATGAGAAAGAAATCATAGAAACAACAAACTTTCAAATATTATAAAATATCTTGGAATAACTCTAGACAAGTAAGTGAAAGACCTGTACAACAAAAACTTCTTGTCTTTGAAGAAATAATTTAAAGAAGAAATCAGAAGATGGAAAAGATTCCCCCATGCTCATGGATCAGTAGAATTGATCCTAGTAAAAGTAACCATCCTACCAAAAGTAACCTACAGATTCAATCCAATCAAAATTCTAACACAATTCTTCATAAACTTTGAAAGGACAATTCTCAACAACTTCATATGGGGAAAAAAAGGATATCTAAAACAATCCTGAACAATGAAAGACCTCCTGGAGGTAGCACCATTCCTGATTTCAGAGCTATAGTAATAATAAAAGCAGACACATTGAACAATGGAATCAAATTGAAGACCCAGACATAAATCTAGACACCTATGGACACCTGACTTTTTATAAAGAAACCAGTGAGCACACACTGGAAAAAAAGACAGCATCTTCAACAAATGGTGCTGGTCAAAATGGGATGTCTGCGTGTACAAGAATGAAGATAGATCCATATTCATCATCTTGTACAAAATTCAAGTCCAGGTGGATAAAAGATCTCAATATAAAACCAGATATACTGAACCTGATAGAGGGGAAAATGAGGAATAGCATTGAATGCATTGGCACAGGAGACAACTTCCTTAATACACCAATAGTGCATTAAGATCAACAATTGATAAATGGCATCTCATAGAACTGAAATGCTACTTTAAGGGAAAGGACCCTGTCAACTGAACAATGCAGCAGCCTACAGAATGGGAAAAGATATTTACCAACTCCGTATCTGATAGAGGACTAATATCCAAAATACACTAAGAACTCAAGAAACTAGACATCAATAAACCAAATAATTCAATTATAAAATGGGGTGCAGATATAACCAGAGAATTTTCAATAGAGGAATCTCAAATGGCTGAGAAATACTTAAGCAAATGTCCAATGTCCTTAACCACAGAGAAATGCAATTCAAAACTACTTTGAGATTCCATCTTATACTTGTCAGAATGCCTAACACCAATACCATAAGTGATAGCTCATGCTGGCAAGGATGTGGAGTAAGGGCAATACTTTTCCCTTGTTGATGGGAGTGCAAACTTGTACAGCCACTATGGAAACCAATATAGCAATTCCTTAGAAAACTGGGAATCAATCTACCTCAAGACCCAGCTCTATCACTCTTAAGCATATACCCAAAGGACACTCAATTCTACCACAAGGACACTAGCTCAACTATGTTCTTTTTGGCTTTGTGCATAATATCCAGAAACTAGAAACAACATAGATGCCCTTCAACAGGAAAAATGGATATAAAAATTGTGGTACATTCACACAATGGAGTATTACTCACCTGTTAAAAATGACATCATAAAATTTGCTGGCAATGGATAGAACCAGAAAAAAATCATTCTGTCTGGGGTAACCCAGATCCAAAATGATAAATATGATATGTGTTCACTCATAAATGTATACTAGCCTTTAAGTAAATGATAACCTTGCTACAATAGATAGATAGATCCAGAAATGTTAGGTAAAGAGAAGGTGTCTGGGAATCAGGGGGTGGGCAATGATGACCCATGGATCTCCATGGGAGGGAAAATTAGAATAGATTTTAAGGACAGATGGGGATGGATGGGAGCAGGAGCAGATGAACAGGTTGGGGTGAAGGGAACGAGTGTGGGGATAGCCAGATGGAACTGGGGGGCATTTGGGGTTTCTGTAGAAATGTAGTAGAGTGAGAACTTCCTGGAACTTATGAAGGTGATCCTAGTGAGGATTCCTGGTAATGGGGCAGACAGAATCACAACTGTTCATGTCTTATATCTAGGCAAGGCTTCCAAAGGTGGGTCTAGGGTGCTCTCTGCAAACTGACAGCAAGGCTCAGTTGCCAAAGAAAACACACACACACACACACACACACACACACACACACACACAAACACACACACAAACACACACACAAACACACACACACACACACACACACACTCATTGAACATGGAGAAGTCAAGCTGGTGCCTACATTGAACCTTCTCCCCTATATTCTAGTCTTTTTGCTGCAGGGACTTACTCTGCTGACTACTAAAGAAAGGTGGACACCGATCCAGGCGCAAAATCTTTGACCTACAATCTGCTTGCAAAATATGCTAGGGCAATGGTGACACAGAACTTCCAGGAGTAGCCAACCAATGTCTGATTTGATTTAAGGCCACTCCATGACAGGGGGCCCATACTCCTCACTCCATGCATGGCCAGAAACTGGAGACTGGATAGTCCAGGGACCTAAGCAGGACCAAACACAACTGATCTAAACAACAATAACAGCAGCAGCAGCAACAACAACAACAACAAATCAATGAAATGATTCCTAATGATATTCTCTATATTCATAGATTTGTACCTTGTCCAGCAGTTATTAGAGAGGCTTCTTCTGGAAGCGAAATGAAAGGACAGGATGCAGCGACTCACATCAGATATTATGCAGAGAGAGAGTCTAATTTGGAATTCTCCATCATCCCATTCTGTAAGCTGCTGTTTTGTCCTTTTGACAGTGTTCTTTGCCTTAACAGAAGCTTTTCAGTTTCATGAGGTCCCATTTGTTAATTGTTGATCTTAGTGCCTGAACTATTGGTGTTTTATTAAGGAAGTTGTCTCCTGTGCCATGCATTCAAGGCTATTTCCCATTCTATGTTTTGTTTTTCATCCTTTACTTGTTGTGGAATATTATTTTAACTAGGCCAAGATGTGTTGCATTTGTGTATGCTATAGAATATTACTTTAACTGTGTAAAGGTGTGTTACTTTTGTTTATGCTGCATTTGTTTAATTATGTAAAGATGTGTTTCTGTTTACCTTGCCTGACTAAAGCACGTGGTTGCTCTAATAAAAAGCTGAATACCTGATACCTAGGCAGGAAAGGGATAGGCAGGGCTGGCAGGCAGAGAGAATAAATAGGAGGAGAAATCTAGGCTTGAGACAGGAGAAGAAAGGAGAGAATGAGGGAGAAGGAGGGTGAGATGCCCAGGGTCAGCCATGCAGACACAAAGTAGGACATACATAAAGGTAAAAAGCCCTGAGGCAAAATGTAGATGATTATAAACATTAGTTTAAGTTAAAGAAAAAAGCCAGCCAAAAATGAGCATAAGCTAAGGCTAAGCATTTATGACTAATAATCTAAGTCTCTGTGTCATGGTTTGGGAGCTGGCTGGTAGCCCAAAAAAGTAAAAGCCTGCTACATTTGCTAGATTAGAAGAGATAGTTATCTTTCCTGTTTCCTAGAGAGAAGCTAAAATAATCAACACAAGCTTAAGAATAGTAATCTTTTATATTTTTGTTTAATTTTCTTTCTTTCTTTTATGTATATGAGTGCTCTATCGGCATGCATGCTTTTATGTCAGAAGAGGGCATCTGATCCCACTAGAGATGGTTGTAAACCACCATGTGGTTGCTGGGAATTGAACTCAGGACCTCTGTAAGAGCAGCCAGTGTTCTTAACCTCTGAGCCATCCCTGAGCCCTAATTTTATTTTATTAAAAGACAAATTAATTCATAAGGTGATGATTCTCAAATTATTAAGGCACAAATATATTTGATTTGATTTTATAGTTCTGGAGCCATAATGAAAATGAAAATTTTCCAATATAATGTTCGTTAGTCACTTTAACAATGAAATTAGAATTTCCAAATTAGTATTAAGATTGAAATGTGAATGGAAATCAGTTAAGTGTATAAGGCATTTAATTGATAAATATAAATACATAATCTAAATTAAATATCATTCTATGGATTTTGAGTGAGAAGAAAAACAATCTGATCACATTCAGAATGTATTTGTCTCAATATTCAGCAAACTATCAGCGTAGTAAACTATACTAATAGAAAAACAGTGTGATACTTTCTGTAGATATAAAAAAAGGCTTCAGACAAGAGCAAGTTCATGCTGTGGTCAAATGGAAGTCACTCTCTTAACCACATATATGTTTAATTATAACAAGGCTAATTGTAGTAGTCACTGATGAAGTCTTAGAAACAATTTTGTCAATGTCATGACCATCAAGAGTCACTACTAAACTGCAAAAATTGTGATATTTTAACACTACTAGAATACTTTTTAACTCTCTAGTTTTTGTTTAAAAAAAGAGGAAAGAAAAACTAACATCTAAATATAAGCAATATCATACACTAGAAATAACTAATCTTTTGGAGAGAAGAAGCAGCTGCCTTATTTTTCTGTGGTTGTGAGATCAACAGAAATGGGAATGAAGGTAAGTATACATTTGATTAGTTAGGAAATGGAAAACCAATTAGAGGTTTGATGCAGCTGTATACACTTTTCTCAAGGAATCTTAGAGAGCATTACATAATGCTCTTTTTCAGCTTTAAATCAGACTATGTATGTAACATGAATCTTAAAAGGTCTTATTAATAAAAAAAAACCCCAAAGCTAGGTATTGGGGTGAACACTGAAAGATCAGAGAAGCAGAACAAGCCACAGCTAGCCTCGCCAACTCCTCAGCCAATCCTGTTTCCTCAAACAGAAAACAGTCTTCATCCGAATTGATCTCAGCTGAACTGCTGCTAAAAGCCTAAAAGCTTAAAAAAGCCTCTAGTTCCTGGTCCTCATGCCTTATATACCTTTCTGCTTCCTGTCATCACTTTCTAGGATTAAAGGTGCGTGTCTTTCCCAAGATCTCAAGTGCTGAGATTAAAGGTGTGTGCTACCATGCCTGGCTGTTTCTAGTGTGGCCTTGAACTCACAGAGATCTAAATGGATCTCTGCTTCCAGAATGCTAGGATTAAAGGGGTGTGCTACCACGGCCTAATCTCTATCTTTAATATAGTGGTTGTTCTGTTCTCTGACCCACAGGTAAGTTTATTGGGGTGCACAATATATCAACCACACATGTATGATAGCTTATGGTCAGTACTTTTAGAGATCAATTCCTTGGAAAACAGCAGAAGAAATTTGATGGCCTTTCCTGAGGATGCCATTCTACTCACTGGTAGGGGAACTTCCATCTCGCTAAATAACAACCTTAGCCTTTTAGTCTGTCAGTCGTTGTTCCAACTAACACGTCTGCAACAAAACCCTTAAACCTAATGCTCAAGGAAAATCGTGAAAGAGGTGGAGGGAAGATTATAAAAGCCATAGGCCCAGGATGCCTAGTGATAGTTTGTGTGTCCAAGATATAGACATAATAGAGAAAGGGAACCCATGAAACCCAACAATATGGTTGTCTGAACAAGACCAGCATAGTGACAACAGCTGGTATGCGAAGGAAGACGGGAAATTCCACGATTCTAGCCCTAGATGAAGAACTACAGATGGTCCATGGCTGCTGAAAGTGGGCAAATCAGACACCTCCAAAGACAAGCTCCCACACAGCTATCCCTAAGTGGTCAACTCTGCGTATATGAGTAAAGCTAAGTGAACTAAACTGATTGTATGTCTATGTGTATGTCTATAAGCATATACACATACACATATACATGTGTGTATACGTTTAATAATAAAACATGAATTTTGGAGTAGGGCAAGAGAGGAGTTGGGTTGGGGAGGGCAAGGGGGGTTCAGGAGTGATTCAAATGTGATGCCCAAATATAAATTTCACCAAAAACATTAAATATTTAAAAAAATACTACTATGAATAATTATGAAACCAACAGAGGATGTTATCTCTGTCTTTGAGGAGCTTAGGTATAAGTTGATAAGTAACCTCTACATACAGTAAACAGCTAGAAGGCAAAATGGTATTATGTAATCATATGATAAGTCATATGGGAATTGGCTACCTAGAATACTGGAATGTAAAAAAAAGATTTTTTTTTTTTTTTTTTTTTGGTTTTTGAGACAGGGTTTCTCTGTGTAGCTTTGCGCCTTTCCTGGCTCACTTGGTAGCCCAGGCTGGCCTCGAACTCACAGAGATCCGCCTGGCTCTGCCTCCCGAGTGCTGGGATTAAAGGCGTGCGCCACCAACGCCCCGGCTGTAAAAAAAGATTCTTAAAAGTAAAAAAACCACAAGGTCGCACCTCACTTCAGTTAGAATGATTACCAAAAAATATCAACCATAAGTGAATAATGTAACTGAATTGTGTACTACTTACCTGGCATGTACAGGCCCCAGGTTCAACACACAATACAGCAAACAAAATAATTACAGTAACAGAAAGACAAAAATAAGGAGGGCTGCCAAGAGTGTACTGAACCATCACACACTGTTTGTGTTCATGTAAAAATTAGTACAGCCATTAAAAAAACAGAGCCTACTCATGTACATGTGTATGTATGTATATGAATATATGTTTGTATATGTATATAATAGTTTATAGATTGGGTAGCCAAGGAAGGCTTTCCAACAGGATGTATTAAAACTGAAAGCTTAATGCTAAAAAGTATCCAACTGTATTCTGATCATGTGTGGTCATCAAAGGAAAACTATGAGTCCCAAATGTCACTTCTGGACCACTGATAGATATTGGCTCCACAAATATTATATATCCATCGTATGAGCTCAGACAACCCAAAAATGAGCCCAATGACTTCATAAAATCTCAAATTTTTTTGTGACTATGAAAGCACATTGCATGTATATTTTATAAAATGCAGTTCTTGCTAACCTGCTTGATGTTTTACTTGATATGATTATTCTATGCAATTGACTTGCTATGATAAATTTTACTCTAAAAATTTGAATTACATTATCTGAAGGTGCTCACGCCACAATGACAAAAAACTTTAGTCCGGCACTTCTTTTGTATGACTCTGTCCTGACTTGTCCTTTCCTATAATACGTTAGCAAATTATTTGTATGGGATATAACCGTGAGGTAGTAGTTCTTTCTGTGCCCTCTTCAAAGTTAGCTTCGCATACAAAGATGATGAAAAGGGATGGGTGCTAAGACATACATTACTATTGACAAGGCAGTTTTATTTTCATGGAATGGGATATAACATCGTGCTAGATACCCATATTGAACTTACAGGATTCTCCCATATTTGATAGCACACTTTACAGATTAAAAAGCAGAATTTATTGGTTTTGCACTGAATTCTTTAACAATGAAATATATGGAGTATATACATATAATATTATTTGAACTGAAGAAAAGTATAAATAGGCCCCCTTTATAGACATTATCTTTTCATTGGGCAGATAAAAGATAGCTGAATAGATAGTTGGGAGACATCTTGCCAACAACTTTAAGGAAGTTTATTATCACTCAACAGATTTCTTTATAGTCTAAATACCACTCTTCTTCTTCTTCTTCTTCTTCTTCTTCTTCTTCTTCTTCTTCTTCTTATTCTTATTCTTATTCTTATTCTTATTCTTATTCTTATTCTTATTCTTATTCTTATTCTTATTCTTATTCTTATTCTTATTCTTCTTAAGAAAAGCCCTTTACAGTCCAGGTCTTTTATTTCTTTTTGTACATTAGGCCATGAATTCGTATGGAATGGGCTCCAGCAGCTCAGGCTCTTCCCGTTAATCCTCACAAAGTGTGCTTCTCTGGGTGGGGCAGGCTGGCACTTCAGCTGAACCCAGGTGCCCTTCTCCTTGGCTTCCTTTTTCTTCTGGTTGTTCTCCTTCACCCGCTTGAGGAAGCTGTCTCGGCTCTTAGAGTGCTTGATGTGCTCAATCCACACGTTAATTCTCTTGGCAAGAATCTTGCCCTTAACTTGCTTGTTTACAGTGATGCCCTCGGCATGCTGGGTGACATTGTAGACTCTTCCGGTTTTGCCATGGTAACACTTATGAGGCATTCCTTTTTGAAAAGTGCCCATTCCCTTCATGTCTACAATATCACCTTTCTTGTAGATTCGCATGTAAGTGGCCAAAGGGACAACTCCATGCTTCCTAAAAGGCCTGGAGAACATATAGCGGGTCCCCCTCCTCTTTCCCTTTGTGTTTGTCATTTTGGCGAGTTACTGGAAGATGGCTGCCGCGGCCGAAAGGCTACCACTGTCCTTCTAAATGTAGTATTATTTCAAGATATATTTGGTGTTTCCGTGTAGATATAACTATGAACTGGATGATATATGGATGTTGTTTTCTTGGTCCTCTTGGGTAAGTCTTTATTGCAGTCTTTATCCAGCTCCACTGACGAAATGAAGTCATTTCTGTTTCCAGGACTGACCAGCTGCACCACTGATCTTCTGTAATGTTGCTTTTCTGTATACCAGTTTCTTTTGAATGTGAGATGTGGCTTTTCCGCTAAGGAGTGACTACCAAAGAAAATAATTCAGACGACCTTGAGAGCAGACTGTATTTTCTTCAGTGACACAGAAATGTTATCATGGAAAAGTCAGTTGATTCTCTTTAAGAATTCAGCCTTTGAGGTAGAAGATGATGAAACTTTTGAAAGTACCTGTCAAAGGGACGCTCATATGTATTACTGGATGGTGCATAGCTATTTTTCTGTGAAATAAAACATTCCTTTCTGGAAGGAGGCTCCTTTAATACTTGGGAGGAAAACAACATCTGAAGACTTTGGAAATAAACAAAAGAAGTCTTAGCAAGTCACTAAAACTTAAAGGACCCCTCCCCAGTACCACATTAGCAGTAACAGTATCTGGGAAGTGGAGGCCAATCAGCTAACCTGATTGAAGGTCATGCTAGGACCTCCAAAGGCTATAGATTTTATGAGTTTTGTCTATGTGAAGCAGGCTTTTCAGGGAAGTAGCTGCTTTACTCACCCATGCTCCTGTAAGTAACCCCTTATTCATATTCCTGTAAGTAACCCCCAATAGACACACTGGTCACTAAATTGGACCAGATGGATGGAATTGTTTCTTTGGTCTGTTGTTGGTGCCCTATCTGTAGTGAATAGATTTTTGTTCATTTTCCCCAGGGAGAAAAAAAAAACATAACAACAGATTAAAACACCAGGAAAGAAGGTAATTGATTTCAATGAGAAGTTTAATTTTTGGTAACTTACTCCTCATAATCCCATGTGACATAGCAACATAGGGACAGCCTAGCTTAAACATATGTTGGCATCTAAGAAATCATGGATGGAGACTGAAAAAACACATTTTACTATTTATTTATAACATGGGATTTTTGAAATTTAATTCTTCGAATGATAGATATGCAGTAGCAGTTTGGGGAAATGGATTAATTCACATAAACTAGTTTTAAAACTCTAGTTCTGACAGCTTTTAGCTGGGTGACATTGGACAGGTCCTCATACATTTCCAAACTTCACTTTCACACACACACACACACACACACACACACACACACACACACACACACACCCAACACCTGATTTTACACAAGTGTTTGTCATGGCATGATTGCTTGACTGTCGTAACAGCTTACTAAGTGCCATCCTTTGCTTTTCCCTTTCGTCATGAAATCCATCTTCCATGCTGGCTCTATTGGAATTTATTAAAACAGTTCTCATGTTCACTCTAAAAGCTATTGTTGTGCTATCTTTCATGTTGTGTGTGACATGCTCACATTCCCCTACTATAAGTGATGGGCTATAGTCTGTTGTCACAGTGGTAACTTCAAAGTTTCTTCAACCTCCCACCTCAGTTTGGGATACTCTGTTAATCTACCTTCTTTAGCCTTTTTCACAGTCTATTTGTCCTGATGAGAATGACCTATACATAAGTCATGGTCTCTAGAATTTTCTGATATTTCCTGATCATTACTTCTTATGAATCCTTTCTTATATTGCTAAGAAATACCATATTTTAAGTTAGTCAATTTCATCCTTTCCATATTTGTTTCTCCCCACTAACTAACATACAACAATGTTTAACGTGAAGTAATTAAACTAAGAAATCAGTGTCTGCAGAAGCAAAACAGATAAATAAAACTCAGCCCACAGAGAGGCTAGAGTGCAAAGTAGGCTTACCACCAAGTTTAGATGACCCTGCAGGGACCTCTGGAGCCATAAAGATGATCACAGTTTTCCTAAATAATGCTCAAATAGCTCCACTTTATAATCTTGCATCATTTTGTCAGTTCATCTGGATAATTATCTGAAGGGCATGAATTTAATAAAGGTACATCTCTGCAGTTAAGGTAACTCCTTTGTCTCTTTGAAGAGGCAAATAGATAAAGTCTGTGTGCTGACAGCATGCACAGTCACCAGGGCCAGTATTTTTTTTTGCAGGACAATGCAGGAATTGCATGTCTTATGTATCACACATTCATACAACAAAGCTAGTTAACTGAGATTTTAAACATGGCCTAAATGTTTTATAACTTCTACTGACCAGTGCCAATTTGCAATGTCAGAGACATTGCTGTCTGTGTCCCATGCCAGACAGTTGGCAGCAATCTGTATGATGAAATGACAATCTTTATATCCCACAGAAAGATGAATGAAACTTCGAGGTTTTCAGTAAATAACTTAGCCCTTCTGTCCCTAGCCATGTATTTTTATATTTATTTAAGTGGTAAGGAAAAGCATGTAAGATTTAAAGACATAAGTCAGAATTGTATTTTTCTTATGAACTTTGCCTATGCTCTCACAGACCTCAGATAAGACAACTTACCATCTCAAAACACCACACTATTAAATTTTCCCACAACTAACAGCAATTTCAAATAGTTCCTTGAGAGCCTTAACCTTTACAAGGGTTCTTATCACATTGATTTCTCAATAGCTTGAGCCTCTCTCCATATTGTCTCTGAGATCTACTATCTGATAGTGACCTTTTCTGTCAGATAATGAAGTGTATTTATCTGAAGCTGAATTCATTCATAGAGAACGTCACTGTTTAAAACCTCTACCCATTGTTCACTCACTTCAATATTTCTTCCATAGTACATTTTCAAATACTGTAAGAAAAAAATCTCATGCCTCATACATTAAGTTTCTCATTCTGTAATCAAATAATACTCAGTTATTTAATATAAATAAATATAAATCAGTGGCAATGATTTTTCATTATGACCTTCCCAATTCCACAACTCCAATACCTTTTGTTGTTGTTCTTTGTTTTTTTTTTTGAGACAGGGTTTCTTTGTGTAGTTTTGGTGCCTGTCCTGAAGCTTGCTCTGTAGACCAGGCTGGCCTCAAACTCATAGAGATCTGCCTGGCTCTGCTTCCCGAGTGCCAGGATTAAAAGCGCGGGCCACCACTGCCCAGCTCCAATACCTTTTTATATATTTTTTGTTACATGACACCATACTGAACACATTAGGGGACACAAACAACAATGTAACACAGAGCATGGATATTTATTAAACTGATGAATGGAATCAGTATTGGGAGTTTTTAGAGAGTTGAGATAAGATCACATAGCTTTTAGCTATGTGAAGTTGCTATTCATATTGACTAAAAGATTAGCAAAGGCTCCATGCTATGGATAATATCAATGTTTGGCTTTAAAGATTACATGTGATTTATTTGTTTTTGTTAAATGTAGTTACTTATGACTCTAGGCTTCACAGGTAAATACTATTCAGTATAGTAATGTAGATAAGGAGAAGCTAAAAGAAAAATAATACAAATTATGTACTTTCCCACTAACCATACAGAGCTGAAACTTGTTCTTGATTGATGCCTGAGTGTCAAAACTAAGTCAAATCAGGTAACTTTGGTAATCTTTGATGATGGCTTGATACTGAGTGAGGAATCATAGAGCCACACTCTTTATTATGATATATGAGTATTTTATAATAATTAATCTGCCTTTTTTCTTTTTTTCCTTTTTTTTGGTTTTTCAAGACAGGATTTCTCTGTGTAGCTTTGCACCTTTCCTGGAACTCAGTCTGTAGCCCAGGCTGGCCTTGAACTCACAGAGATCCACCTGCCTCTACCTCCCGAGTGTTAGGATTAAAGGCATGAGCCACCACCCCCGGCTTAATCTGCTTTTCTTTATCATGATCCAAATGTGCTAGAGGTTTATAAATAAGAATACATTTTCATTTCTAGATGTAACAGATTTAGATTTGAAACCAAGAGTGAGTATCTACTGAGTTTATTCACACACACACACAAAACTGCTAGCCTTGGAGCTTGAATATGCAAATTTCTATGATGCTAAAATTTATCAAACAAACTCTAGATTGTGAAATGAATTTTCATTTTACACCTTCAGTTGAAAGCCAATCAAATAGACTAGAAATAGCTTCTTTCTCCCAAATGCAACTGCGAGATGAGAAATCAAGTGAGTAACCACTAATCACATTGGCTCTCTTTTGCTGCCTTTCTCAATTTATACACTTATATCTTTAAGCTTCTAAATCAGAATATTGATGACATACATACTGAATACACCCAGTTCTCTGTAACTTGAGAGTTATTCTATTTTCACAAAGAGCACATAAGAGAGGCGATATTCTCTTAATTGTACATACAAGAAAACAGAGATGTTGAAAGGTCATGAAGAAATTCATTGTCAAGTTACAAGTTACCTATGAAGCTTGGATGAAGAACTGGACCTCTAGCTTCATTTTCTGTGTACTTCGGTTGTTTTGAGATGCAAAAATCAGCCTATTTTCTTCTCACTTTTGAATAATAACATCTAGTGAATCATCTCACCTGAATGAACTATTGTTTAAATGCTATTAGTCACTGGCAACCGGCCTGACCTGAAGTGCTGACATGTGGGAATTAGAAACCTTTTTGCTCCTTGCACAGAACTTTTATTTCTCCTGGAAGTGTATCTTGAAGATAGCTGCTGGATAGTGCTAATAAGCTCAAGAGGAAAGATCTAGAAGGGTGACAGATGGAGGTGTGAAATCCAGCAGCTCCTGAGGTAAAATAAGACCCACAGGTTCCAAAGAGCTCCGAGCCAGAAGAAACCACTGTGACTCAAGAGAGTGTTTGCCAGTGTACAACTGAAGCGTCACCCCACGGGACAAGGTGCAACACGCCAGTTTAAATTCCACAGTTCAAAACTAACTTTTTCTCATTTCCCACAAAAAAGTCACCAAGTTCATAGACCATTCTGACTATATTTTTTATCATTCCTCATGAAAATTATTAAATTCCAATTTAATATAAGAAATCACCATGCACAGCTTTATTTCTCATATAATTAAAAGATTGTGTTATTAAATATTACATTTCATATTATAAAATGTCCTCATGAAAACTAAATGAAAAAAAAACACTTCCAAAAGCAACTAGGGCAGCAATTTGTTTAAAAATGCATATATAATGTTAATAGAAGTAATTCAAAATAAATTCATGAAATGAATATTCAAAAGCCCAATTTTAGAATATAATATATGGTACAAAGACAACTGAAGTACTAGAAAACAGAGCTTAAATAGGAGAAGGAGGTATCTGATTAATTTAATTGTAGTAAAGACCTACTTATGGATAATAGATTTTCATTAATATCTGTTCTTCATCAGAAAGGTTAACTATCATTCAGAACAATAACAAAAAAAGACAGATTAACTTTCTCTATGTGGAATGCAGTTATCTGGAAGGGACATGGCTGCTTATAAGTTAAATTACCTTACTTTACTAAACTGACAGCAAGTCCCAGCTTCAATCTGATTATAAAGATAAGTGTTTTTTTTTTAATGGCTAAGAATAAAATACAAAACAGGAAAGGTAAAAGGCTGTAATGTTAAGGGCGTGTAATAGGCTCCCAATGAAATACTTCAGAAATATCCCAGTCGAGCATTTGACTAGAATTTGAAGTTCTCTTCAGTCATCCTTGCCTCTTATCTATGTTAAGGATGTTTGAGAACTCAGTGTAGTTGACTTCCCCTCTTTGTCAACAGGGTCTTCTCTTATACAGCACAACAGCCCCATCTTTAAACTAATCACTCGTGGTGTCAAGAGCTCTCTCAGGTATTCTTCCTGGAAGGTTCTGGTGGCTTCTTCATCAAAGCAGGTGAAAACCTTTCTGATGAGATCTTCAGGATCTATACCGTTCAACTTCTCACTAACACAGTGAGGTATACAGTGAAACTGATGAAGCCTGGAGCCTCATACATCACGGCATCCAGATTTTCATCAATTAGATTTCCCCCAGTGAGGCAACTATATCATTCAAATCTTCCTTGTAGATGGAGCCATCCCTGTTCTGATTACTCATGTTGAAGGCCTTTTTGAACTGCTGGATCTGTAGTTGGTTAAGCATGGCAAACTCATTGGATGTTGTGCACCAAGGGTAGTTCTTATGGTCTTGGTCTTTGTCCTGTATTCAATTTTGGTTCAATCCCAGCATAGCCATGAGAATCAGAGTGTATCAGTGAAGCTTTATCTCTCACTGCCCTGTAAACCCTACTGCCTCTAGAAGAACTATCGCTTCCAGTCTTGGCCAGCCAACTGGTAGGAAGCCTGGTCACGATGAGTTATTCATGCCTCTGTAAGTAAACCCTCACCAGTATTTCTTTAAGTAACTCTACTAAACTCCCTGGCTCACTAAGTTAGAGTAGGACTGTTTAATTAGTCTGTCTTTGGAGTCCTCTCTGGGGTGAATGGATATTTGTAGATATCTCCCCAGGAAAATCACTCAATACACCTGAATATGTTTTCAAAGAGGATATAATAAAGTTGAGAGGAAAGATATGTTCTAGATTCTTAACATCTTGCACTTTTGACTTTAACACGCAAAGGTGTATAGTTTCTGTGTCTTGAAGCTACATAAGACTATATGGTATCTGCTAGATAATTACTTAGTGTTTAATAAGTAAACTTTATCTGGAGCATATACCAACCAAGGGATTGGATGGAGGTAAGAAACATGAACATGGAAAATCTGGTCTCATTGTATAACAGGTGGCAGGAAGAACAAGGCCTGGTGGGTGTGTGTGTGGGCGGGGGGAGGATATAGAGAATCCAGAGATAAGCTTCAGAATAAGAGAAAATGCACTCTTTTTTAAAAATTGAAAATAGATTCTGCTCTCATACAATACATCCTGACTGCAGTTTTCCCTCGCCACTCCTCCCAGCTGGCCCCATCTTCCCCTTCCCTAAATCCATTCTCCCTCTGTATCCCATCAGAAAAATGCAGGCCTCTAAGACACAACAACCAAACCAAACCAAAAAAAAATACAATAAGACAAGGCAAAAGCTTTCATGTTGAGGCAGGATGAGGTGACCAAACAGGAGGAAAAGATTCCCAATGGCATGATAAAGAGTCAGAGACACACCCACTCCCACAGTTAGGAGTCCCACAAAAGCACCAGCCTAAAAGCCACAACATGTACTCAGAGGACCTGGTGCAGGATCACTGCAGACCCTATCCTTCCCACTTCAGTCTCTGTGAGCCTATATGTGCCCCACTTGGTTGATTCAGTGAGCCATGTTATCCTGGTTTCCTCCATCACCCATGAATACTACAATCATTCCACCCTCTGCCTCCTCTTCCTAGAGATTCACTGAGCTCCTCAAGGTGGGACCTGATGAAGACCTCAAAATTAGACTCTCTCCACATGTCTGGCTATGGGTCTCTGCATCCTCTCCCATCTGCTGTCAGAGGAAGTTTCTGATGATGACTGGCCAAGGCACCAATCTATAAGTATAGTGGAATATATTAGGAATCATTTCATTGATTTTTTTTATTGTTGTTGTTGTTTTGTGGACCAGTAATTTTGGTTCTACTTAGGTCTCTAGGCTATCTTGTCTCTGGTTCCTGGTGATCCAAGCAGTGTTGGGCTTGGGCTCCCCATTGAGGTATGAGCCTCAAGTTAAATCAGACATTGGTTGGCCACTCCCACACATTCTGATCCACCATTGCCCCAGCATATCTTGCAGGCGGGACTGATTGAGGTTTTATGGCTGGGTTGGTGTCCAGTTTTCTCTTTCAGTAGCCTGCAAAGCATCTTCCTTGCCAAAGAGATTAGAACACAGAAATGAAGGCTCCATGTAGGTACCAGATCAGCCTCTTCACATTCATTTAACTGTGTGGATGTTGTCTTTGGCAATGGGGCCCTGCTTTCAGTGTGCAGAGAGCAACCTTCTATCCTAGCATCTACCTGGGTTGTTTGGGGATCTCCACAGGCCCCCCTCAGTCAACAACTCAACCAAATACAACCCAGTCCAGCCACTGGAAGCCTTGACTGGCAACAAGAGATGGCCAGTTCAGATTCCTTAACCTCTATTACTAAAGGTCCACACTAGGATCACCGGCAAAGATTCCAGAAAGTTTCTACTGAGCTATGTTCCCATAGTCTCCCAAATGCACCTCAGTTCCAATTGTATCTCCCCCAACACTGTCTCCCCATCTCATCTCCCTGCTCCTGATCATTCCCATTCCTGTCACCACTGGAAATCTATTTGATTTCCCCCTCTCAAGGAGACCCATGCATTCTCTCTAGACCCCTCCTCTTCACTAGACCTCTCTGGGTTATCATTTACTTAACAGCTAATGTCCATTTATAAGTGAATGCATACTGATTTGTCTTTCTAGGTCCCGGTTACCTCACTCAAGATGATTGTTTCTAGTTCCATCCATTTGCCTACAAATTTCATGTCTTTTTTTTTTTTTTTAGCTGCTGAGTAACACTCCATTATGTAAATGTACCACATATTCTCTATCCATTCTTCAGTTGAGGGACAGTTAGGTTTTTTCCAGTTTGGGGCTATTAAGAATAATGCCAAAAAGAACATAGTTGAAAAGGTGTCCTTGTAGTAGGCTGAGGTCCTTTGGTTATATGCTTAAGAGTGGTATATCTGGGTCTTGAGGTAGATTGATCCCCCATTTTCTGAAGAGTTTCCATATTGATTTCCATAGTGGCTGCACAAGTTTGCATTCTCACCAGAAATGAAGGAGTGTTCCCCTCACTCCACATCATCATCAGCATGAGCTGTCACTTGTGTCATTGATCTTAGCCATTTTGACAAGTATAAGGTGAAATCTTGAAGCAGTTTTGAATGGAATTTTTCTGTGGCTAAGGATATTGAACATTTGCTTAAGTGTTTATCAGCCATTTGAGATTCTTCTATTGAGAACTCTCTGGTTAGATCTGCACCCCATTTTATAATTGATATATTTGGTGTATTGATGTCTAGTTTCTTGAGTTGTTTGTATATTTTGGATATTAGTCTTCAGATTCCTTAACCTCTATTACTAAAGGTCCTCACTAGGATCTAAGATATGGAGTTGGTAAAATCACTAAGATATGGAGTTGGTAAAAATCTTTTTCCGTTCTATAGGCTGCTGCTTTGTCCAATTGACAGTGTCCTTTGCTTTAAAGAAGCTTTGCAGTTTCTTGAGAACTCATTTACTAATTATCAGTCTTAGTGTCTGTTCTACTGGTGTTCTATTCAAATGTAGTCTCCTGTGAAAATGTGTTCAAGCTTATTCGAAATTTTCTTTTCTATCAGGTTCAGTGTATCTGGATTTGTGCTGAGGTCTTTGATCCATTTCAACATGAGTTGTGTGCAGGGTGATAGATATGGATCTATTTGCATTTTTCTATATGCAAATATCCAGTTTGACCAACATCATTTGTTGAAGATGAGACTTTTTCCATCGTATATTTCTGCATTCTTAATAAAAATACAGGTATCAGTAGGTGTGTGGATTTATGTCTGGATCTTCAATTCAATTCCATTGATCGACCTGTCTGTTTTTATGCCAATATTATGTAGTTTTTTTATTAATATAGCTCTGTAGTGCAATTTGAAATAGAGGTTGCTGATTCCTCCAGCAACATTTATTTTTGAAGATTGTTTTAGTTATCCTGGCTATCCTGTTTTGTTTTTCCACATGAAGTTGAATATTGGCCTTTCAAGGTCTGCAAATAATTGTGTTGAAATTTTGATGGGGATTTCATTGAATATGTGGATTTCTTTTTGGCATTTTTACTATGTTAATCCTACAGATCCATGAGCATAGGAGAGCTTTCCATTTCTGATATATTTTTCAATTTCTTTCTTCAAAGACTTGAAATTTTTGTCATAAAAGTCTTTCACTTACTATGTTTGTCCTTCTGAGTCTAGATTACCTCATTCAAGATGATATTTTCTAGTTCCATCTATTTGCCTGCAAATTTCATGGTATCATTGTTTTTTTTTTTTTTTTTTTTTTTTTACTGCTGAGTAGTATTCCATTGTGCATGCTTTTCTTCACCAATCTTTTATTGAAGGGCATCTAAATTGTTTCCAGGTTCAGGCTATTACGAATAATGCTGTTATGAACATAGTTGAGCAAGTGTCCTTGTGGTATGGTTGAACATCTTCTGATATATTCTTCAATTTCTTTCTTCAAAGACTTCACATTTTTGTCACAAAAGTCTTTCACTTACCCTGAGTAAATATCTACACTTGATGTTGAGGTTTGTTTCTTGGATTCAGCAGAAGGATGAATCCTGTTTTTGTATTCATTCTGATACTTTGTGTCTTTTTATTGGAGAATTGAGACCATTGATGTTGAGAGATACCCATGATTGTTGGTTCCTCTTGTTTTGTTGATGTTGTTGTGTGTGTACATGCATGTTTCCCTTCTTTTGGCTTTGTTAGTGTGACATAATTTCTTCTTTTTCCATGGGTATAGTTAACCTCCTTATGCTGTGGTTTTCCTTATAGGACTTTCTGTAATGCTGGATTTGTAGATAGGTATTGCTTCAATTTGACTTTATCATGGAATATGTTATTTTCTCCATCTATGGGGATTGAAAGCTTTGCTGTCTTTATTAGTCTAGGCTGGCATCTGTGGACTTTTAGTCTGCAGCACTTCTGTCCAGGCCCTTTTGACTTCCAGAGTCTCAATTGAGAAGTGAGGTGTAATTATAATAGGTGTACTTTTATACATTACTTTGCCTTTTTTTCTTTTTGCAGCTTTTAATATTATTGCTTTGTTTTTTATGTTGTATTTGGATTATAATGTAGAAAGGGGACTTTCTTTTCTGGTCCAATCTATTTGGCATTCTGTATATTCTTATAAATTTATAGGCATCTCTTACTTTAGGTTAGGAAATTTTTTTTTATGATTTTGTTGAAAATATTTTCTGGGCCTTTGAGCTAAGATTCTTCTCCTTCCTCTATTCCTGGTATTCTTAGGTTTGATCTTTTTCACAGAGTCCCAGATTTCCTGGAAGTTTTGTGTCAGCAACTTTTTTAGATTTATCATTTTCTTTGACTGATGTGTCTATTTCTTCTATTGTATCTTCAGTGTCTGAGAGTCTCTCTTCCATCTTTTGTTTTCTGTTGGTGAAGTTTGCCTCTGTAGTTCCTGTTTGAATTCCTAATTTTTTCCTTTCTAGAATTCCTTAAGTTTGTGTTTTCTTTATTGCTTCTACTTCCTTTTTTAGGTCTTGAACAGTTTTATTCATTTTCTCCAACTGTTTGTTTTTTCTTGTCTTTCTGTAGGGGATTTATTCATTTCCTCCAATTGTTTGTGTTTTCCTGGCTTTCTTTAAGGGATTTATTCATGTCCTTCAATTGTTTCTTTGTGATTTCCTCTTTAAAGACCTCTATCATCTTCATTTAGATAGTTTTAAGGATTTACTGTTAAAAAACCCATTCATCTTTAGTACTGAAACTGAAATATCCATCTACTCTTGTAGAAGACTTTGAAGCTTCAAGTCCCTTTCCATTTAAACTATTTTATTTCCTGTTTCATTTTAGATCATTATTTAATCTTCCCAGATTTTATGAAACTTCAGTTCTCTCATTGTAGGAACTGACTTCTTTGTTCACTTTTATGTCATCTTTAAAATTGTTGAGAATATATTCCTTATCTTTATTTTCTCTGATACAAAGGCAGTGACCAATGAGAGCTTTTGGAATTACTCCAAGAAACAATACATTAATTAAAAACTCTCTGTACAGTATGATTTAGGCAGTATTAAATTCACCTGATAGTGTCATCTTCTAGTCCAAACTGGTCATCTATTTTATATAACTAGTCTGCCAGTATCTGTATTTCTATAACAGTAATCACTCTCATTTTAATACTTTGACAATGCCATTGTCATGTGTATCAAAACAACGTACTTTGTCCAGGCCACATTTTTCTTATTTGGAAAGTGCAGTTTTGGCCTCCTTTGTAGTATGTGTGGCCACTTGGCTATATACTTATCTACTGAATGATAGTAAAATTATTTTTGCCTTTCCTTTATTCCCTACTTCCTGAATTACCACAACAAGGGGAGCTGTTGCTTTGGGCCCAAGGGAAGCCTTATGTCCAAAACAGTGAAGTTTCCTGGCTATCATCCTGCTGTAAGTAGGTACAGGTTACTTTAGTGCAGCTGTTTAACAAATGCAGAAACCCAGAGAGAGATAACATTATGGGAGGATTTATAGGTCCACTAGTTGTTCATCTTCCAGTTTCATTTTAGTTTCATTTTACCACACAAGAATAATTCATACCACTAGGTATTCCTTTCCAATGTAGAGTCTTTGTGCATAAGCTGATGTCGGCAAATATAGCTAGAGCACTAAATGAAACCACTGTTGACAGGAGAAGAGTTCATAGAATAACATTTAGAATGGAAATGTGATGGATGGTACCAGAATCTTCATTTTGGAGAACCAAGCACTTGACTAAGAGTGGCCTTATATAGAGTGAGTAGTTAGTAGTGGGCCACTCTCCAGACCACATGTACTGAAGGATAACAGGAAAGTGTTCAGAAAACAGACCAATGTGTAATACATGGTAGAAGTCAATAGAAAAATCTTACAGGCTAGAAGCCTTATTCTATTTCATGAAGACCAGGCCCTTTGTCAAGAAGACAAAGTCCAGCTGGGTGGTGGTGGCTCACGCCTTTAATCCCAGCACTCAGGAGGCAGAGCCAGGCAGATCTCTGTGATTTCAAGGCCAGCCTGGGCTACCAAGTGAGTTCCAGGAAAGGTGCAAAGCTACATAGAGAAACCCTGTCTCAAAAAAAAAAAAAACATAAAAAAGAAGACATAAAGTTTCTTCAATTGCAATCATCTCTCTCTCATATATATATATATATATATATATATATATATATATATATAAGAATAAGGACAGAGAAAGAAAGAAGCAGAAGAAACAAACATGGACAGAAAGGAAAAATGTACACAAGATGCTGTTGGAGGGAAATTCATTTTCTCCTTATTCATGTTATTCCTCACCATGATAACCGTGCCCCCTTTCCAATTTTTGGCCAAGGGAATCCTAGAGACTCTCCCAACAACATAGGCTAGTGATACTGACCTTACTTACCTCCCAATAGCAGAAGTCAAATTTCTGTTGCTGAAGTTACCACACACTTTGGACACAGGACTGAGAAGAATTGAGCTTGAACTGACCTTGAAGCTTCCTCCCTGAGCTCTAGCTTTCATGGGACCAGAAAGAGATGTGCAAACTGCTAGGGAGGAAAGCAACCAACAGTCCTATCCATTGTGAAGCCTATGAACCACAGCAGTGACCAACATGGTAAGATGTGCCTAAAGGAGCAATTGTGGTACTTATATCTTGGCAATAACCAACAGCTATATAGCTGGAACCAAGGCCTGCTTACCAAGAGGGATATCATGCTTGGTACTGGCATGATTTGATTCTAATCCTTGGTTACCACCTAGGATTAAGAAAAAAGAACATTCCAGATTTCTCTGCATAATGACCTATGACAGTTATCCTGATAGATATTAAAGAAAGAAATGTATTTCCTGAAGTGCTTGGCATGTTTGAATATACTTCTGACAATTCATTCTGTTTTTCAATGAAAATAGAATTCTCAATTGTGCCTCTGGAACAAGAAAACAGGCAATAGTATTCCTCGGCAATGATGATACATGATTCATTACCTCACTAAGAGTCTTCAATGTCAGCACATCATTACCAAGAACAAGATTGTAGAGTTGAACTGCAAACAAAACAAATTCTACCTGAATTACAGGCTGCTCTTGCCCTCCATTCCCACCCACCCGCTCTGAAAGCATCTGCTGTTGAAAGAGCTTGCCAAAATGTCACTGCCAGATTTTGCTGGACATGGGCTCTGATCATTTCCAAATGACAGAAAATCAGCTGGGGGATTTAGGCTTTAAGTAATCATTAACCGTGGGCCATGCATTGACTGGGGGAAAAATATAATATTCTTAATCTGCCTGATCTGAAAGGTCAAGCTGTGCCACATGCTGCTGCTGCTACCAAGGATTTGATCCTAGCTACAAGGACTACAACAATAAGACAGCTTTGCCCTTAAAGATACCAAACTCCTTTTCCAGGGGTGAGAAGGAGAAGCACCAGTATGAATATGTTCTGCACCAAAATTATGACATCAACAGTCCTTTTTCCAAGTGAATGAGAACCATGAGCAGATATTCAAACATTAGCTTTGTGGTGTTAGAAAACAGATGAAAAGAAAAGAAAAACAGAAAAAGAATGTTCCAGTAGAAAAGATTTTATTTCTCTCCTAATCAAATGTGTACATTTAAGAACTATTCTTACTAGGGGCAAATATTTTCCAAATGTCTCCCAATATGCTCTCTAATATGTACAAAAGGACTGTTACTCAGAATTGATTATTTACTTAAATTATTATTTCAGTAGCTATTGTTGCCAAAGTATTTCAGTATCTACGTGTCTAGTTGTTTGTTTTATTACTAAAGATGTAACAAATTAGTATTTCTGGTTTGTAGTAAGGAACTTAGAAGCTATCACTTCTTCCTAATAAATAATAAACTGAACGAATTGAAAGATCAATAATTCTTCTTAGATTTAGCAGCAAAGTGAAGGCACCAGAAAAACTGAAAAGCTGAAAGGCATGTAATTAGATGCAGAGAATTACAGCTCCTCAATTTAGAAAGCCGGGAGCAGATATTTTCACAGAAGCTAGTATAATCATACTCTGGTATTTACCCAAATGAACTGCCATTTATGTCCAAGTAAGAACCTTCTCATGGATTATTCACAACTGCCAAAACTTAAAAACAAATCAGAGGTTCTTCAGAATGTGAGTGGATAACTACACTTGGGTGCATAGAGACATTGGAACTTTTGTTAGAGCTGGAAGGGAAGGTGAAACCTAAATGAAAAAGCCAACTTGGAGATGCCCATAGAAAAGATACAAAGACTATTGGTTGTCGGTCATTAAGGAAGCAGGGAAGGAGCACACTGGCTTTTAGGGGAGTGAAACTATTTTTCTTCTGCATTTGTTATAATTCTCGTTACTGTGACCAAATACCTAGCATGATCAATTTAAGAATGGAAAGATTTGTTTTTGGCTCATGATTCAAGGAAACATGTGTGGCCTATTCACAGCAGGGCAGAAATGACAGAAATATATATTTCATTATAGTCAGAAACAGGGAGAGAGAGAGGGAGAGGGAGAGGGAGGAGAGAGAGAGAGAGAGAGAGAGAGAGAGAGAGAGAGAGAGAGAGAGAGAGAGAGAGAGAGAGAGAGAGAGAGGCAGACACAGACAGACAGCAAACAGAGACAGAGAGAGACAGAGGTGGTGGTGATACTCACATCACTTCCTATTTTTTATTCAGTCTGCAATCCCATGTTATAGGAATCCTTGGACTGGATATTGCCTCCTTAGTTGAGCTTCCCTGGAATTACTCTCAGATACAGCCAGAGCTGTGTTTCCTAGGTAGTTCCAAATCCAACAACTTGTCAATGAACAGTGACCATCACAAGTTCCATCCTTATCAATTTGACACTTAAACACATCACTTTTAAGCAATGATACCCCACCTCTCCTCCTCTAAGGCATGTGGCAGTCTGTCTCACAATGCAAAATGTATTTAACCAGTGGGAACCCTCAAAGTCTTTAGAGTCCCAACAGTGTTCAAAAGTTCAACATCCATGGTGTCATTTGAAACCTAAGGCAATCTTTTAACTCTGTCCTCTTTAAAAATGTTACATACTTCAAGTACACAATGCATAGAATTAAGGGGAAAAAAACCTCCTTTTCTAAAATAGAGGCATAGACACAGCCAGAAAAGACCAGAGCAAAGCAAGGAAATTGCAAAATTCTTCAGCATTATGCCCCAACACCCGGGGCTCTTGATGGCATAACCCGTGCTACAACATCCTTGGGCAGCCCTCCCTCAGGTATGCTGTGTGAAGCACTGTTGTCTCTTTCCTGGGTGAGCTTTCCTTCATGTCTGCAGGCTTCCTTGGCAGATTTCCCATGGTCATGGTATCTTCAATATACGAGAGGCTTCATTGAAACTTCGGCTCCACCTTTAGAGCTTCATGCAATGGCTTACCAGTGCCTCCATGCAGGAAACACAGCACTGCCACACAGTACCTGGCCTCAGTGGCTCTCTGGAACTTTAATGCAGGCTGTTGTAACCTTGTAGCTCTTATAATTTGCCTGCCAACATAGCCCATCTCCAGCCAGTTGATTATGGCCCCTTTCAGCACAACTGTAGGTAGCCTCTATGTACCTTGGTTGGTAGGCCAGGGAAAACATATCCTTATATGGTTGGGATTTTTGTTTTGTTCTCTCTTGTCAGAGTATTCCTTCTGAAGTATTCTAAACCCAGATGATCTTCTTTTGAATGAATTTCAAATTCAGGTGGTAGGGTCTTGTCCTAAGGCATCTTTCCTCCTGTCTAAATGAAGAATATGAGGTATTTCTTTAATGTAACAAGTCTTTGTAACACTCCCTGCCGCTTTCTGTACACCCACCTTGTCTCTATTTTTAAACTTGGTCACATTCCTTTCTTCACCAACTGCGCAAGCTTTTTTTTTTTTCTTTTCTTTCCACTCTTTCCCACTGCAGAGCAGACTGAGAGCAATGAGCGGCACCCATGCCCCACAGCCTGGGTAGTACTCAGTCTTGAAATTTCTTCCACCAAACGACTTAGTGAATTATTTTTTTAATTAAATATCACTCAACTATTCAGGGTGCTGGTAAAATACAGGCATATGAAACCGTTCTCTGTCATGTTTATAGCACGAGTGTTCTTTAGTCCAGTTCCCGAAAAGTCCCCATTTCCCTTTGAAAACTTTTGTCATCGACGATTTGCATTTCTCTCGCATTCTGGTCCTCCAAATTCTTGCCATAAAGACCTATTAACTTCTGACTATAACAGTCTTTGGATTCCCCAGTCTTCACCTTCTTCCACTCCTTGCACAAGTCAATTCCAAAAGCCTGTGAACTGAACTACCGAGTTTCTCACAAGAATGGTGCTCTCCCTCTCCCACAATAACAATTTTCTGTATTGTTTTTCTCATTTTTTTGTGACCAAATATATGGCAAGAACACCATAAGAATGGAAGAGTTTATCTGGTTCATGGTTCAAAGGGAATATAACTCGCTGTGGTACAGTGAGTATTGTGGTGAGGTGTCTGGGCAATACTGCATTCATTGTCAGGAAAGACAGAAGAATGCTGTACTCTGTTGATTTCTCTATTTTATTCAGTCTGGACACTCGGCCCATGGCATGGTGCTACTCACCTCCACAGTGGTCCTTCCTTCTTTAAACTTTCCTAGAAAAACCATCAAATGTACCTTCTGGGTGATTCTTTTTTTTTTTTTTTTTTTTTTGGTTTTTTCGAGACAGGGTTTCTCTGTGTAGCTTTGCGCCTTTCCTGGAGCTCACTTGGTAGCCCAGGCTGGCCTCGAACTCACAAAGATCCGCCTGGCTCTGCCTCCCGAGTGCTGGGATTAAAGGCGTGCGCCACCACGCCCGGCCTCTTCTGGGTGATTCTTAAACCAATAGTGTAAACAATAAAGATTAATCAACCCAGTATTTTATTGTGATAGTGAATATATTGTATCATTGCACATTTGTCAAATGCATAGGAATTGCAATACAAAGAGTGAACCTCGAGTTATATTACCATTTGGGGAAATGATCATGTGTCATTGTGACTCCATGTGCCTCTTTGAATAGAATGCCCACCGTGGGGGATGCTGTATGTAGATGTGGCAGTAAGGTGGATGGGAACATTCTGCTTGTCCCTATATTTTGCTGTAAATCAAAACCTGTTCTGCCAGGACCCGCCTTACCCATCAAACAGCCCTGAGTAGGGGAATGAGGATTGAAAAACAATAGATAGGAAAAACAGAGACATAAACGTAAATAGCTTCGGGAGGGCTCTGAGTCAGTACTGCAGCAGCCCAGAGTTTATTTCTCACTGCATTTTTATACACAAAGCAAGGGGGACAAAAGACCTCCCCCTCTCAAGAACACCATGGTTCAAAGTACAAACAAGTGTAAACACTTCCATAATTCTCAAGACATCTGGTAACCAAGCCTTTGGCAAAACATTCTGTTATCCAATCTTGAAGAGTAAGACACCTGGTAGCCACGCCTTTGGCCAAACATTCTGTTATCCAACCTAAGAGAGCAAAGACAAGCTTGAACTCTCTGATGTTGAGTCAAGATGGAATCAAGGCACAAACTGGAATCACTGTGGGCTCTCAGACTGTTCTAAAAATGTTTATTTATTTATTTTTTTTTTTGGTTTTTTTATTATTATTATTATTATTATTTTACAACACCATTCAGTTCAACATAATAGCCACAGAATCCCCTGTTCTCCCCCTCTCGCCCACCCCTCCCCCCAGCCCACCCCCCATTCCCACCTCCTCCAGATCAAGGTCTCCCCCGAGGACCGGGGTTGACCTGGTAGACTCAGTCCAGGCAGGTCCATTCCCCCCTCCCAGACCGAGCCAAGTGTCCCTGCATAAGTCCCAGGATTCAAACAGCCAACTCATGTAACGAGCCCAGGACCTGGCACCAATGCACAGCTGCCTCCCAAACAGATCAAGCCAACTGACTGTCTCACCCGTTCAGGTGGCCTGATCCAGTTGGGGGACCCTCAGCCTTTGGTTCATAGATCCTGTGCTTCCATTCATTTGGTTATTTATCCCGGTGCTTTATCCAACCTTGGCTTCAACAATTCTCGCTCATATAAATCCTCTTCATACTCACTAATTAGACTCCCAGTGCTCCACCAGGGGCCCAGCCGTGGATGTCTGCCTTCAGATTCCTCAGTCCTTGGATGGGGTTTATGGCATCACTATTTGGGTGTCTGGCCATTCCATCACCAGAGTAGGTCAGTTCCTGCCATCTCGCGACCATTGCCAGCAGTCTTTTGAGGGGGTATCTTTGTGGATCTCCGTGGGCCTCCCTAGCTCTCTGCTTCCTCCCCTTCTCACCTTCCCATGTGGTCTTCATTTACCATGGTCTCCTATTCCTTGTTCTCCCTCTCTTTTCTTGATCCAGCTAGGATCTCCCACTCTTTCCCTCGACTGTCGCCCTTCATTGTTCCCACTCATGACCAGGCTATTCATGTAGATCTTGTCCATTTCTCCGTGTCTTTTTTGGGGTCCCGTTTTCCAGGTAGCCTCACTGGTGATGTGAGTAGCAGTCTAGTCATCCTTGTTCCACATCTAGCATCTATTAATTAAAGAAATGTGAGTCACTGTTCTAGAAGTTTCCTTTTGCATATTAATTACAAAAGATGCCTGTTATCAGTTTCCACCTGTTTTGATGCATCTATCTGCTCAGAAACCAGCTAGAAATTCCAAAGTAGAAAATGTAGCATCTGGTGGCATCTCAGTGCTGCTCAATCAGTGGAAAACAAGAGAGACATTCACCAGAGGTACCTACAGTAAGATCATCTCAGGATGTGCTTATTTTCAAGTATATGAAATTATTGGAGCATAACTAACATGGTCTCATCTTCCAGTCATAGTTACAAACACCAGTCACAAGAAATGAACTGAGATCACAGCTACTCCCCAGAGCAGGGCTTCTGAACATGTGGTCCTGAAGATGGAAAAGTCCATAGCTCAGTTTCATTCCACACTTAGTTATGTGCTTTCTTGTTGCTGTCTTGAACTCCTCAATCACTTTATTACTGAATTTGTGTTTTGTTGGTGATGAGATGACTGAACCTTTGCATAAACAGAAGAAATAAGCACATTACACAAATTACATTACATTTAGGATGTTTTGTTTGCATATGGCATCCACATGGTCCACTAGTGAAGAATTCCAGTAGACACAGTATATCAATTCAGAGAGGCATGAAGCAATAATGAGATGTATTGTGTCTAAGACTGGTCATGGCAGTTTCTTTGTGATGTAGAATTTGGAACAGAAAAAGTGTGACTGTTTTAAGAAATGTGATGGTCAGGGAACTCTATCATATCCTCACTCCTACTACTTCCCAACACTAGCCAAATAGTCACATGAAATATTCCTTTTCCCAAACAATTGGCTTCATCAATGTGCTCTTTGCTAAAATGATCTTAAGTTGTATACTTTTTAGTGTGTTAAGGTAAACTGAAATAAAGAATATAAGCAAAAAAAGATGCCATAGATAAAAAAGGAGATACAGGGCAATGAGGGGTTTCCTTTTTCTTTTTCAGTCCTTACTTATCACCATTAATCAGAGTACAGAATTTTGACAAAATTCATTTATATTCAGAGTTTAAACTAAGGCACTTGAATTAACATTGTTCAGTGTTTTATACTGTTTTTCTAAGAAGGAAATATAGATACACTTACAAACTAGGAAGTATAAAACACTGCTAATAATGTACTTAAATTTTATTTACTGAGAATGACATTAACAAAAACACTATGGAAATCAAAAACATTTATGATTAGATGATTAGTGATTTTAACGAATGTCTCTGCTGTTCGAATAACAGGCATCACATTTTAATGTTTTACTAAGCCTTACAAGTCATGTAGCTGCCCCAAGTTATACCTTTATTATATTTATTACTGAGAGTAACTCCTGAGAGTCTCTTTGAACCTCAGATTCCTTCTCAACAAGTGACAATGAAGCAGTGTCTCCTTCATAACATCTCCACATGGATCAAAGACTTTGATCATTGGCTCCTATAGCCAAGACAATAATAATCCATGTGAATGTACATTGTGGAAAGAGAGAGACAGACGACAGACAGACACAGAGAGACAGATATGTAGAGAGAGACACAAAGAAAGAGACAGACAGAGAGAAAGGATGAACTTATCTGGTTCATGGTTTAAAGGGAATATAATTCATCATGGTATGGTGAGCATCGTGGTGAGGTGTCTGGTCATAGTGTATTCACTCTCAGGAACAAGAGAAAAATGCTGTACTCAGTTGATTTCTCTATTTTATTCAGTCTGGACACTCAGCCCACGGCATGGTGCTACTCACCTCCACAGTGGTTCTTCCTTCCTTAGTTAAACTTTCCTGGAAAAACCATCAGATGTACCTTCTGAATGATTCCTAAACTAATAAAGTGGGCAATAAATAATCAGCCCGGCATTATACTATGACAGTGAATGTATTATATCATTACACATTTGTCAGATCTATAGAAAATGCAATACAAAGAGTGAATCTAGATTGTTCTTTTTTTATTAAGAATTTTTTTAGTCATTCCACATACCAACCACCAACCCCCCTCATCTCTTCTCCCGCTCCCCCCCCAGCCTTCCCTCCCAGCCCATCCCCATTCCCTCCTCCAAAAAGGTATGGCCTCAGTCCATTATAGCTAGATGTGTCAGACATAAGAACATATAAAAGAGCAATAGCACCTTGCTGTGTTCCAGCAGGGGGAAGGGAGCTGGACTTCATGGGAACCAGCCAGAGCCCGCCAACACTAGTTTATAGCTTCATGACTTCTCCAGAGCCTGTCAGTCCTCTTGGCTGGTCAGCTTACTTATCTCATAGCCAACTCCGTGCCCTTTTGTTTCTTATTCCACGGGTTCTTGACTTTGCTGTTTTAACTCTAACATTTTCACACTCATTTTTAGCTCGTATATTTGTATTTGCTGTAACTGTCAAAATCCTAACCTTTGGAAATTGCGCATCACGTATAGCATGATATTTTTGACTGAAGGAAGGTGAAGGAAGTACTGAAAGGCACAGCTCTTCTGTGCGTGTGTCAGTCACTTTACATGTTTCTCCATTTTCACCGAAGGTGTCAGGTAGGCATGGGGCCTTATGTTTCTGTACAAATGGAAGCTTTATACTATATTTTAGCCTTGACATTTCTGTTTTATCATAGTCAAATAATACAATAGTACTGAAGACGTAGCTTGGCGTTTGAGTACTTGTCTAACACCACATCAATTCTATTCCTGTCAAGTCGATTTGACGAACAAAAACCTAGAATATTAAGGAGGCATGCCTGTGGACATGTCTATGAAGGCTTTTCCAAAAAGAATTACATAATGAGGGAACTCACCCTGAATAGAGAGGACACCATCCTGTGGGCTGGGGTCTCAGACTGAAATCCAAGAGGAAAACCAAGAAAGTGAGCTGAGTGCCAGAATTCATCTCTCTCTCTCTCTCTCTCTGCTTCCTACTATGGGCAGCACATGATGAACCATCTCATGTCATTTCTTTTCACCCATAATGGGTTATGCCCAATAAAATTATGAACCAAAATAAATTCTCCCTCCCTTCCCTTAAGAAGCTTTTTTTTTTTTAACTTGAGTATGTGGTTAAATTAATTGGAAAACTAATAGGTAAATTTCCCAAACATTGAAACAAACAAACGAACAAGAACAGTATGCCGGATAACAATAGACACTTTATAGGTGCTAGATCATCACATAGCCAAGCAGAATTACACACACATTACTGGAAAACATATTTCTATTTTTCTATAGTTTGAGATTGTAAACAGACAGTGGATAAAATGAGAAAAGTTCGCAATGCAAGATCAGTGAGTTTGCTGAGAACTCAGAGAAGAGTTACAAGGGAGAAATAATTGCAGAGCCAGGAAGGGAAAGTGATAGGTGTGGTGCCTAGATAATAGACTCTTAGATTTTATTGTTTAAACTCCCCGATCTCTCCCTGATGCTCTGTTGACCTGACTTTACAAACCATCTCATAAGAACTGTCAGGCTTCCACTGGCAGAACAGGACAGTGTGTGCAGAAATGACATCATATATGCCTAAATAGTAATAGATTCTTTTTAAAACCTTATGCGCTGTTCAACATCTTCCTTTGTAAAGAATAAGACATAACTCATTAGAACAAGGATGCTATTGTCTCTAACAACAACATTCCTTTAAATGCTACCTATGAGCAAAGTGCATATATCAACTGGAATTTGAAAAAAATATACTATGAGCCAACAAAAGAACTAATTCTGAGCAGTAGGCACTCTTTAAACTTGAATCATATTTGAACATTGTTTCTTCAGTGCAGCTTTTATGTTTTCAAAACCACAAACTAGTAGGAAAATACAACAGTTAAGTTCTTCCTTCTCACAGCCTTATAAGGAGTGATGCTTTCAGCTCAACAAGTTATATCTGAGTTCTCAAGAGGATACAGAGTTTTGGTTAGGAGTGCAAGGCACTTTCTGTGTATATATGAAGTACTATACGTGTTCTAGAAAATTTTAACTTAAATATATCATAAAATGAAATAAGCCATAGTTTTCCTAGCACCATTTATTCCACCCAGTGGCTCAAACAAATGATATCCCAGTATGCTAACTGTCTTAAGTTATAGCCTCTGAGTTGCCCAAGTCCTTTCTCTTTTCAGTAGCTCCTCATTTATTTAGTCAAATTCAAGGTGGTGTTCAGGGCCATATGGCACAGAAAGTCATAATATGTAATAGTTCCCTGTGTCAGAGAAAGTGAGTGTTACACCAAGGAAGATTTACAGTATTACTCATAAGTGTCCTGCTATCAAAATACCTTGACGTTTTTGAGATCCCTGACTTTATCTCATCTTTATATGCTTGTTATTAAACAGCCAATAATGATTTCTATGTTATAATTGAATAAGCATTGAGCTTTGAAGAAAAGGAACAAAACTTATATTCAGGCTCTATCTTTTATCTGACCACCTTATTCCGAATATTTGGAGTAATTTTAGGAATATAATTTAATCTACTTCACCAACTGATAGAAATAGAAGCAGAGACCCAGCGCAAAAATTAGGCAGATCTTGAGGAATCCGGCAGAAGAGGGGAAGAAGGACTGTAGGACCCAGTGATGTCAAAGGCACCACAAGAAAACCCACAGAACCAACTAACCTGGCCTCATAGGGTCTCACAGAGACTGAATCAATAACCAGGGATCCTGCACGGAACTGAGCTAGGCCCTCTTCATACATGTTACAGTTATGTAACTTAGTCTTCAAGTGGGATTTCTAACAGTGAGAGCAGGGCTGCTTCTGACTGTGTTGCCTGCTTTTGGGGATTCTTTCCTCCTACTGGATTGCCTCATCCAGCCTTAATAGAAGAGGAGGTGCCCACTCTCACTGCAACTTAATACGCCATTGTTGGCTTCTATCCATGGAAGGCCCACCAGTATCTGAAGAAAAACAGTAGAGGAAGAATGGATGGCGTGGAGGGAAGGGGGAAGGAACTAGGAAAATGGGAGAGAGAGGAAACTATGATTGGGATATAAAAACAACAAATAAATAAATAAATAACAACAGCAAAATAATTCGATCTACTTATATTCTATTTTAACTTCTGTGAAATCAAGATAATAATGCAGACTTTTAAACCTCATAAACGGATACTAAAATGATTCTCCTATTGTAAGTATCCCAAATTCAAACAATTTCTTTAGAAGATGACTGTTGTTGACATCATTTGTCAAATTTATGTTTACTGGTTTATGGATGTTAATACAAAAAAATCTAAAATGATAATTTTGGCCTTTTTAGAGAGATAAGATACTCACATAAAGATATATTTACTGATAGATGATTTTATGGGCTAAGGGTCCCATTCTACAAAGGTAGTGAGTGATATAGAACCTTTGTGCATTTGGGAGCGTTCTGGGAAAGTCTTCATGGAAATGCTTGGAGATAAGCTGAATCTTGAATTAAAGACAGGGTCCAGAAAAAAAGAAGCATGTTTCTGGAACACAGTGTGGTAGGAACACAGAAAGTTAGGCATTAGCAGGGAACTATGGCGACACCAACTTGATGAGAGTTCGTGTTTTGTATTATGAGAACATAGAGTAGAAGTGATAGTGGGGGTCAAGAATATCAAAAATGGCCTTAAGTATTGGACTAAAGACTTACTACATGGCAGTGGTGAAAACAGTTGTTGTACATGGATGATTGCATAACGTTTATTTTGTACAACATTCAATTTGACTGTGGAAAGAATACAGTAGCGGTGCTAGACATAATAGCCTAGGAGTGGAATGATGGACAGAGAGAAAAGGCTCTGGAAATAAACATAACACCTACTTTTGAACTCAGAGACATTGTTTTCTAGTATAGAACATGCAGTTAGCAGAACAGATTATTATACAGAAATATCACTTTGAATTCCATCCTGATAACTACTCATACTCCCCTTTTCAAGCCCTAAGGTTCAGGGAAAACATTGGATGGAATACTTATCTATCCTTTCTTCAGTAATGAAGAGACTCCTGTGAGACAGTCTTGGGACCTTGTTAGAGGTGAAAACCTGGACACCAAAGAGGATGGAATGACATCAGAAAGCCCTCCGCAAGAATTTTATCTATTACAGTGATAAGCCCTCTGAAGAAAGGAGACAATACAGAAGGATGCTTACCTGAGGGATGGGAAGATTATTTATTTGGGGTCCCGAAAAAGTCAAAATTCTTGAAGTTTGGCCTAGTGGACCTGACATAATTAATGTAAATGAAATGAATCTCCAGGGCACCCATCACAAAGTGCCAAGATCTAGGTAATTTAAATGAGAGAAGTATATTACATGGCAGTTTTGAGCACTAGATATCTGAGATTGAGCTGTAGGCAGGGAAGGCTCCTCCTGAGATCTCCAGAGGACAATCTACCCCACATTTCTCTTCCAGTATATTGGTTGGAGGTTTTGCCATTTCTTGGGTTTTAGTTATATCACATCAAGCTTTGTCTTTAACCTTACATGGCATTCATGCTGTCCTCATGTTTGTGTCTAAATTTCACTTAAAAAGGGTTACAATAATTATGGGTTATTTAATCCTTATTAGACAATGGTCTTACCTTAATTTGGTCATCTACAAACATTCCCATATCCAAATCAGTTTTCTTTCGTAAGTACTGCGGGTTAGGGCTTAACATCTTTTGGGAGGAACATATTTAATATTTAACTTTATCCAATTGTATTCCACGTAATAGACACACAAAAGAGCCATTTCTGAAGCTTTCAAAGCAATATATACATACAGACATCACATCTAGTTTCCATCCTCAGTAAATCATTCTTTCACTCAGTTTAATTAGTATCCTTTTGAAATTAAGCATCATCACTTGCATCAGTGCTAAGGAAAAGACACAGGAAACAGCCAGGGTAGAATATTGACTATGGGACCACTGCGTGCATGGAAAGCATTTGATTCTACAGGGTTAAAAGAAGATCTTACAGGATGTGAAGACGGCATTTTTTTTTGTAAGGCCAGATATACACAATGCCAACCACTTGAGTTATACCGCTTTCAGTGTCAAAGATTGCTATGAATTATATGCTGTTGTGTCTAACCACAAAGAGCAAAATGGCTCCATGTGCATCCCTGTGTGGACATTCTTGAATACCCTCACAGCTGTTACAGATAAAAGATACAACATTACAACTGAATGTGCTCCATGATAGCCTGTGGTAATAGGAATCTCAGTTGATCAGTTTTCAGAAGCCAAAAATGACCACCAGAGAAAAATAGTGTGCCAGGATTATTATCTAAGCAATCTAAGTGATTATATGTGAACCACAGTGTACTGCGCATAATAGCCGTTCCTCGACTCAGAGCTTGCATAATAGGTTATTGGTGTGTGTGTGTGTGTGTGTGTGTGTGTGTGTGTGTGTGTGTGTGTATGTGTGTGTTTCTGCACTATCAAGTGAAGAAAGTGGCTCATGGTCTCTTTAATGAGTTGCCTCCATGATTAACATGAAATAAACACATCTTAGCATTCTTACAATGAAAGATTTGAGAACATGAATCCAAATCCTGTGAAATAACTATGTTGGGATGGTATGCATGTGTGAATCATAATTTCTTTGGTGAGGATCATTGGATAAATGCTACTGCTCCGTTTCTGTCAATGTCAGAGGAGACTCATTAATAAGTCAGTGAGCAGAGACATCTAGTCTACCACAGAATGCTTATACAGCAGGTGAAGCAGGAAGGTTATGAACTCTAGTGCTACATCAGACCTGGATGTGAATCCTAGTTTGCTGTTCACTCACTCTGAGAATTATACTCTATTCAAAAGTTAAGAACACACTTCATAACATGGGGCAGAATATTGTAAGCAAGGTAATGCTAGAGCAATGAAGATCACGAGCAAATTATTTCCCAAAGGGAAGTTGCTACTGTTACGTGAAAGAATATACATATGCTGTTGAATTGTTTCCTTCTATTAAGTTTGACCTGACAATATCAGTACATACTGTGCTGAATTGGTGGATTTTTGAATATTTCTTCAATGATCTTGTCTCTGTTGTTATATTCAGGGGCTGAAAGAAAATGGCACTGCTTTTAGTGAATTTTCTGTTAATAGCTTTTGCAGTTTTTAAACACTAGAGATTTTTAAGCAAGATTACCAAAAATTACACTCCACAAATTTATGTACAAGATATTAAGGGCTGCCAGGAAGAAGGGTACAGAAGCATGAGAGGTTGGAGAAGGGAGGAAAAGCTAAGAAGAGTGCCCTGTCAGGCAAAATCTTAAACAGAGTCACTACAGGTAGATAGTTCTGGAAATCTCTGGAACACATGCTATGCTTCAGAGCAGTCCCCACCTAAGGCAAAAGAGATGACTTTCTGACCTGTATACTAGTCACACAGGGGACAGTGGTGATGAATGCAAGAAGATCTGAACATAATACTAGGTTGTTCAGTGAAAGCATAGCCCTCAAAATGCAGCAGGGTGAGAAATGGTTTTCCTCAGGAAGATGGCACCAAATGGTCAGTCCAGCCAATGTACACAAGTAACATTATACAGACTTATCAGGCTATATTTAGAAATATATATGTGCGTGTGGCGGGGGGGGCATGTAACAACAATCAATGTAAAAGAGGCCATGAATTTGAAAGGGAGAAAGGAGGGGTATCTTGGATGACTTGGTGGGAGGAAAGGAAAGGGGAAATGATGTAATTATATTATAATCTCAGAAAATTCAAAAAGTTAAAAATGCAGCAGAAAACTTCATTTATATTTGTGTTCCATATACAGTTAAGTGATTCTAAGAGCATGCACACACACACACACACACACACACACACACAAAAAAAAAAAAAAAAAAAAAAAAAAAAAAAAAAAAAAAAACATGCAAACATGCAGAAAGCATCCACTTAGATTTTTGGTACATTTCCCCATAAATTCCCCAGGATAGACTCTAGTACTGGACTTGATATACTAGAGGTCATCTAAATATTAAAAAATAAGCCAAGCTACATTCTAGGATATTGGCCTGATTCATACCCTTCTCAACAGTGATCCCAAAGCTGATCACATTACTTTTCATTTTGAAACTATGATTAGTAGACAGTGTCTATTTTATATTTATTTTTCTGTTGTGAATACACAGTGAAGCTTCTTTTCCTCTATGAAGATGTTAATCCAAAAAAGACAGAGATTGACTTACCAATTCCTTTTTTTTGGGGGGGAGGGGGTTAGTTTTTTTTTTTTTTTTTCGTTTTTTGAGACAAGGTTTCTCAGTGCAGCTTTGGAGCCTGTCCTGGAAATGGCTCTGTAGCCCAGGGTGGCCTCGAACTCACAGAAATCCATTAAATCCATTAAAATTAAAGGCGTGCGCCACCACCGCCCGGCAACTTACCAATTCCTCTCACTATATTTATATTGTTTCTGTGTGTCACATGGCCCACAGCTGCCTTGATGGTGTACTGACACTTATTTTATAATTACATTCTTAAACTTTTACTAAAGTATTGTGACTTCTTTTCTTTTTTATACTACATCTGCTGAGTCTATGATTGTCATAGTAATAATACACTAACGGCAAAGAAACAAAAATGAGAGGACATACATATCTGAGTTAGACGATCATTATTTTATTGATAGTCACATGCACATCTAACTGGAATATTGCTAAGGAATATCTCATTGACTCTAATACTTAGAACACATCCTGTTTCTGTTTTTAGTGAGTCACACACAACACAACTTACGTTAGCATACAAGCTTAAGGGGTTAGCAATGTTTTAAAAAACAGCTGTCATCCTGATGTGAAACACCTGGCCAGATGTGAATATCTTTGCTTCAATAACTACAACATTAGTAAGCAAAATATTAGGGAGTGTAATCTTTTGTTTAAAAATTTGTACTATGCTAAAGCAAAATAATCACGAGTGGTCCACGGTTAAATTGGAGACAAATGTTTAGCTATTTTCTCTGTACTTGTTTCTTGAATTTGGGGGTAAGGTATTCATTAGAGGTGTAAAACAGGGCCTTTAAATTCAATGAGAGACATTATTAGTTATTAGAACTGGGGTTTAGCCCAGTTACAAGAAGTCTTTGACTCTCCATTTTTGCTTTTCTTTTTATACCTATAATGAGAGACTTAAATTACATATTACCAAAGGCTATCCAGCTTGGCCATACTCTCATAGCATGGAGCCAAAATAACATTACAATCTTGGAGGATGTAAGGCACCCATGAATAAAATTGAATATCTTAAGCATAATCTAGACCAAAATGAAAAAGCACAGACCAAATAAAATAGCTGTAGCTTTATGCCTGGCCAATTTTTTTGTAACATTTGAAATCTTTAAACTAAGAACTAAATATTTGCATTAAAGGGACGGAAAGGAGGTTGTTCATATTCTCATTTGTGTTTCCCTCAACAGACATATCTGTTCTGACTGTGCACATAAGTGACCTTTCTGTAAAAATGTCAGCTGAGGTGGTCTGGATGGGCCAATTAAACACTATTACATGCTTTGTTGTTTATATATTTCCACATTTAAGAAAACCAGTAAAACATTTAAATCTCTTTCCTAAGCAGCTTTCCTAGTCACATGAGAAAAATAAGAACCTAAACTGACATGGTTTATCCCAACACTTCAGTTACAAACTCCAAGAATCTAGGAGTCTTCTTATCTCCTCCATCTACCCTCTGACCTCAGGAAGGTCCGATAACTACCTCTATTCTCTAATTCAACAACAATATTAGTAACACAGAAGTAGGGAATATCAGGGAGCAGATTCTACAATACAATAAAACACCATTTTATCGATATATTTATACAGATAGCATTACTATTATTTTTTTTTCAATCTCATGGGTGAAGACAATTTTCTTTATTATAGGCTTGTTTGATTCTCCACAGTGGTAGGATTGATTATCTTTTTCTTAACTTTACTACTCAGATGGCCTTTCCCCCATATTCAAAATACAGCGGAATGAACGGCAGAGGCACTTGCTCACGCCTCCCTCTAAGATCAGCTATTGAAGGATAAATAGACATGACAATTAAGGGAGAAAGTAAGAACTGTTATTAAGTCTCAGTCAGAAGTCTACCATCCTATACACTGCTTTGAGGTCTGGAGACTACAACTAGAAAAAGTTTCTTAGTTAGTGTTACTATTGTTATGATGAAACACCATCGACAAAAGCAAATGGGTGAGGAAAGTATATTCAGCTTATATTTCCACATCACTGTTCAACACTGAAGGAAGTCAGGACAGGAACTCAAACAGGGCAGGAACCTGGAGGTAGGCAGGAGTTGATGCAGAGGTCATGGAAGGGTGCTGATTACTGACTTATACAACATAGCTTGCCCAGCCTGCTTTCTTATAGAACCCAAGACCACCAGCCGGGGGATAGTACCACCTGCAATGGGCTAAGCCCTCCCCTATGAATCACTATTAAGGAAATGTCTTATAGCCAGATCTTATGGAGGTGTTTTCTCAATCGGGGTTCCCTCCTTTCTGAAAACTCTAGCTTGTCTAGTTGACGTACAACTATCCAGCACAAAAAAACTTTTTCTTTGTTTATTTCTTGTTTTGTTTTCTAGTCAGCTTGTTCACCATCCAGATTTGCCAGTGAGGAGACTGAAAGATGGAGCAGGGTTGGGGGGGGGGGGGACAGCACATAAGTCCTGCTACTGTTGGCCTAGAGTGACATTGCTTCATCTTGGCAGTTGGTTCCAGTCTCCAGCTATTGATTTGTTTTTCAGTCAGGAGTCAGCCCCTATCATGACCTTTTGGAGATACCAGCCATGACCTGGAATGATTGAATCCCCTCTCCACCTCCTCCTGCTTCTCCCACTTGTCAGTATATCAGGAAAACAGCCCTGTACAGACAGGCATGGGGGACTCTTCCCCTACTAGCTGCTTTGTGAAGTGAGCACAGTTCCACTCTTCGTTCCCTGGTTTCTCCTCAGAGAATTGATCGTTTCAGCCACTTTCTCTGTGTTGTGCATCTTCCCAGCAGTGAATCCACTTGTGCTACATTCCATCAAATGCCTGGTGTGACCTTGCTTTTCCTTATTGGCTCATAACTCACACAAGAGTAGGGTCAAGTTGTGTGAGGACAGAGGGCTTCTGCGTTTCCATCTGAAGTCAGGGGGCGGTAGGGGTAACTGATTTCAAGTCAAGGAAGCAGTTGGAAACTGAACACTGAAGCTCAGAAAGATGTTAAGTGCAGAAATACAAAGTGACTTGTTTCTTCATTTCCCGTGGAGTCTCACAAACCTCAGGTTGAAATAAACAGCTCCTTCTAGGTTTGAATTTCCCATGTATTGGACTGTTAATATCTGTGTATGTGTATTTTATCAATAATTATATCAATTAATATGGGACAAGAGTAAGCTGAGCACCTGACTTACTCCTAAATGTCTTAAGTTAGGGAGCATTTGGAAAAGTTGAAAAATTCAGAGACACATCGTTGCATTTTATGCTGTCAGTTAAACTAGAGATTGTATATGGTCACATGGCTTACAAGTTTTCAGCGGCATTGCAAGTGGAAATGCATCCATTGTTTGGAGGACTGCTGTAAAACTACAGTGAAGATGTTCAATGCTACAGTATCCCAAGCAGAAGGGCCTGGAGTGGATGAGCAGTTACCCATTATCGCTCCATAAGAGGCTCTGCTTTCATCTGCCAGTTGTCACAAAAGGAAATCTAAATACCACTGGAGAGTTTCAGAGGTTGGGCTAACCCCTTTTTAGATCCTCAGAATGGAAGAACAAGAATAAGGTTGAAAAACAAAACACTCCAGAAAATGATATCATACGTTTATCAAGTCATAAAAAAAAAAAAAAAACTTTCCACTGTACTCAAGACTTCTATTTCTTTTCCATTGTCAGCCAACTGAAGTGGCCATTGTAGCTGATGTGAGACAGTACTTTTGAAAAAGATGCTGCCTTTGGGAAAGACCTATGCATGCCTCTGTAAGGTGATAAGTTCAAGGGAAACCTAACTGAAACACTCCAATGATTTCAAGACCAGTTTAAATGTAGTAAAATAGACATGAAAGCCTCTAATAAGTGCTCTCAAGGCAGACTGCCTCAGCCTGATCTTCAGGAGTTTAAAGTAGGAAAAAAAACTTTTTCAAATGCTATAAAACATGAGGTAAGATCAAGAGAAGAGTGTATAAAACCAGCCTGAGCATCATTTTAATGTGTATAATTTGTTAAAATGGTGAAAGAGCGCTCTCTCAGCTGTAACAGGCTTTCTCACTTCTTGTCTTCAGTGTGACCCTCGCCTCTTTCCATCATTCTCTGTCACTGCCACACAGTCATTTTTTTTTTTTTTTGGCCTGGTGTTTTTCAAGGATTTTATTTTGTTATGAGAAAAAGAGGCTGTCAGTTTGTCTTTCGATTTCTCCGTTCTATGTTATGTCCCATTGGTTTCACTTCTAAAACAATGACAGATTCTGTAATGCATAGGAATAAGTAATATTCAGCCACAGACCCAATCTGTAAACAGGAGTCTTTGGTGAATTAAATACAAGTTCTGGGTTGTTATAAAATGTTTTTATTTTAGACTCAATTGACTTACTGAATTTCAATTTTTAAATATTATGGGCTTTGAACATCTTTCTATTTCTTTTTAATTTATGCACAAACCACAGAAGAGCAACTTTAAGAACAACTTCCTTATTCTGGACATGAGCTGGCCAGTGCCTGAATCTTTACACTTCAAAACTCTGTGTTAAAACCTAATTATAGTGTGGTACTGTTAAGACTCTTGGACTTTTGATAAGTGGAGGTTTAGGAAGATGTCTTAAGTAAGACCTCAGAAAAAGAGGGGTTAGTAGGGCTAAAGAGATGGGGAGGGAGTGGGTAAGAGCACTTGCTGTTCTTGTAGAGAACATGGATTCAGATCCCAGCACTACATCATTCCTCACAGCCATCTATAACTCCAGGTCAAGGAGATCCAGTGCCTTCTTTTGACCTCTGTGGGCAGTAGACACATACATGGTGCACATACATACATTTAGGCAAAACATTATCACACAAAATAAAGAAAAGGAAATTAAAGTGGTCAGGGATGCCGTGTTTTCTTTCTACTGGCTGAAGACACCATGAAAGTCAACAGTGTGGAAAAGGTCCGCAGCAGATGTGGAGACTTCTGAGGCGATTCTCTTAAATTTCTCAAACTCCAGAAATATAGGAGATGCATTTTATTGCCCATGAATTATCCAGTCTGAGATCTTTTGTTATAGCAGCAAGCATAGACTAAATACTAAGTACAAAGAAGTAATGATACATGAGCAAGTACCTAAAATGTGGAAGTGGATTTAGGCAAAGGCTGGAAGAGTTTGAATGAGTGAGAAAAAGTATAGTTTTCTATGAATGAATTAAGAACTGATTTGGTGTCTGGTGAAATGAAAAGTAATCAGTCCTTAAACTATTTTTTTTCAGTGCCCATTGCTGTGCATTTTTAATTCTTAGTGGAGGAGCATATTTTAAAAGAGCTCATTTAAGAATAGAAGATGCATTGATTTGCTTTGATATCCAGCTTCGTTATTGGATTGAATGCAATTATGATGAACTAAGTGCTGAGTAATGAACAATTTGGCAGAGACAGGCTGTCCCAAAGCTATAGAAACAAGAAGCTATGCTTGTGTTTGCAGGTCAGGCCAGTCCATCAGTGGCATGGCCAGCAAAACATTACATAGTGAATAAGACTTTGCCATAAAACGAGGAACAAGGTACAAGTGATTTGGAATCTAGTTCAGAGACACTTATCACATACAGTCTTTCCACATGGTAATCAAGGCGCCCAATCTAGGCAACTAGTGGAAGCAACCACAGTGAAATAAATTTTGTTTCAAAATACTTAGTCCCAAAGTAAAGAAACTTGCCTAGAATACCTGTCTTTCACTAAAGAGGTATAAAAAGAAAATTTAAATAATAAGGTGTTATATATAAGACCATCAATAAGTACACTAAATGATCCACTATCAAACTCATTTTGTCAAACAAATATTCTGAAAAGTCTAAAAGAAATAATGACTTCAGCATAACTTTGTTTATAAACCTGACAAATCAAGAGCAGAGACGCTGAAGATTACTGTTCAGAAACACGAGAATCGTGCTGGAAATTGGCAGCGAACCCAAGCTCACTGTTTAGTTTCCCCTAAAGGCCTTGAGTTACAGTAACCATTCTCAATGAAAGTGAATAGAAACATTTATAAATTGATGCTTCACCATAAGATTTTTGACTCACAGAGTTCCAGACACAGTTTGAAAACCTTATTCTTTTATTTGCTTTTGTGACAATTTCATGTTCAAGTGTTCTTCTTGTAGATTTATTTTCACAACAATTGATGTGATGACTCTCCCATTTTAGATGAAGTTCTCACCTTTAAAATTTACCTCGAGTATTTATTCCTTTATCAAGTCACTTCTAAGAGACTGAGCTACTCCAACATAGAGTGTTTATGAGCTGAAGAGTAACAAGTTAAGTCAAACAATAAAGATGCTTTTTACTAAAGCAGGGGCCTGTGCTTTAATATGAGAGCAACATAAGCATAAAGTACAGTCGTCTTCAGGAGGAGGACAAAGGCTTTAGCGAACCTAAACCTCTCAAATCTTTTAGGATTGGTCTGGTCTTTAGAAAGGAGGAGCTGGTGAAATTGCCTCCTTTGTGGGCTTTCCTTTCTGGAGTCCTGGATGCCTATTGAAGACGCATTTGAGAAACAGAATACTGTCCTACTTTTCCTCAGAGTACGGCTGCTTCCACATATGCTAATTCAAAAAGCAAGGGAAATATTTATGGGAAACATCATGTGTTTAGGGCTGAGCATAGAGCTCAGTTGGGAGAGTGCTTGCTTGACACGTAAGACACTGCTACCTGGGTTTGATTCCCAGCACCACATAGAGCCGGATGTGGTGGTAAATACATGTAACCCCATACTTGGGAGGCAGTGGCTGAGTGGTCAAGAGTGCAAAGATATCCTCCGCTACACAATAAATTTCAAGGGCAGATTGAGCTGCCTGAAACTATGCCTCAAACTAACTAGATAACCAAATTGACTCTGTGCTTGATATGTGCAGGTTTTTTTTTTTCTAATTTTTCCTCAAACATATCAACATAACTATTTATGCAAATTTACATTGTATTTGGCACTATATGTAATTAATGCATGCTTAAAAATTCACAGAGTGATGATTTGTGTGAGTTATATATAAATGCTTGGCCATTTTAAAGGACTTGAGAATCCACAGTGTTTGCTATCTGTGGGAACTGAGAACCACGTCTCTGAGGCTGAGGAATGACTACAATTACTTGTTACAATAAATTATAATCTTTGAACTAACCTTATAAAACATAGTTTTACTCTATTTAAAGATATTCCATACTTTTCAGACTTTGTGATGTGGAGACAGAGACACCGGCTATCTGAGAAGATGGATTATTCCAAGTGCCTTGAATAGTCCTGGAAACACCAGAGACGCCTCAGAATTGTTAATTTTATTCTGCCTTCTCTAGACTGAAAAGGTTAATGCACACTGCTCACTTTCTTAATGCAAACCTAATGAATTTTCTGGGTCCTGTTATTGAAAAGAGACAAATATATATTCAGTCATTTAGAGGAAATAGGAAGCTTTCTGACTCCCGAGTCATGAATTTCCCATTAAAATTTTAATTCTTTAATCCATGGAGGAAGTCAGGGCTGGCTAATATTATAATAGAAAGTTTACTTATAAATCTTTTAAAAATATATTGCATATTTAATAATGGTATAGTCATATTTTTAAAATAAAAGGAGAACTTGAGAACCTGTTTTATGGATAACATCCTGTAGTGACACAAGACTTTACAAACGAACAATTTTTATTGCCTCCTTGCTAATCTTCAGGCAGACTCGTGGGTTACAACGGGTAGCTATAGTCATTAGGACCATGTTGTGAAGGAAAGGAGTGGCATTCATGTTTTCACCATTGCTATTTCAGGCACTGCTGATGTTTCAAGGGTTTATTATTTAAATCCGCTTGCTTTTGTTTACACAAAGTAACAAAGATAGGTCTGAAAACCATTAAAGGCACTCCCCCCCTCCCCGAAAATTGCAACTGTGTTCTAAACATAAACAGGGCCAAGGGTGTTCTTTCTTATTTCTTAAATGTAAGTGTATTCTTTCAGAATTAAAAAGAGATTGAAATGTAAGAAAAGGTATGGGTAACCCTTTAGAGAGTGAAGTTTAGTCTAATAACAAAATAAGCCAAGGGGAAATTCTGTTGAAGACTGGTGTGGTTAGTTTCAGGTAAAGTTGCTATTTAAGGCAGATCTCATCTTCCAGATGACAGCATGCAAAAAATAAATACGTTAGAATGAAAAATGTACGAACAAAAATATACCTTGATAAAGGTTTTCTGTTCTCTTCGACAACTCATAAATTAGCTGTAGAAACTTCTCACTGGTGCCAAAAATCTCATCCCCAAAGCTCACTGTTGATCTTCATTGGGGCCTCCCAGGGGGTTTTGCTTCTTACTTCTGTTCCCTTTGGCCCACGTTCCCTGCCATCATTTACTTGTTCACTCAGATGTTCCACAGACAGCAAATATGGTCATGAGAAATCACTAAAGTCAACAGACAACATGCACACAATTTACAATAAGTATCTCGCAAGGTAAAGAACTTTCTGCTATAATTCTAACCTGTGGCCTTTGCATTTCCTTGTTGATTGGCCTTCAGTTCTGAACACTTTGCTGTTTTAGGAGCACAAAGCTTCAAGCCCCTGCCAGGCCCACTAAGTCAAACCTACAGTTTAGTGTGTGTGTGTGTGGGGGGGGGGGGGGGGGTTCAATGATAGTCTTCTCTTGCCCCGTGTTCAGTATCCAAAATGCTTACAAAACAAAACTCTGCAGTTTAACATGGTCTCCAGATGCTTCTTTTGCATGCCCACTGTTTTTAAAATTTTGTTTTAAGAGACCTTCCACTCTGCTCACTCAGAAAATGACATCAAAAGGACGAATTCCTATAATTCCTGAGTCTAGACAATTTCAGAAGGAAATTAGCTTATCAGCTTTTCATGTTCAAATTCAATAGAACTGTCCTTTTGTGTTACTAAATGATGGTATGTGTCATAGCCATTTGGTTAAATCCTTTGGTTTTTAATAGTCTTTAGTTTTTTCATTTCAATGTGCTGTCCAAATCTCAATATGCTGTCCATTAGCTATCAGCCACTGCAGTCTGAAGAGATATCACAGGGATGTCCCATTTTTGCCACTTATGTCACTAAGGTATAGCTAGATGTCCTGATTTTCATCTCCTTTATATAACCCTCACCACCACAGTCTTCTACCCAACAGAGCCTGTGGTCTCCGTCCAGTCTGGAGGCATTTGTTGGGCTTTGAGAACAGCTTTCCTGTTATCTTTATGCCACACTCAGCTCTCTGTGTCCTATAGCTCCATGACAATAACCGAGGAAGCCTGAACTCAAGAAAGACAAGACACACTGTCTTCTCCCTTGTACGGGGATCAGAGTTTTAAATTATGTGTGTGTGTGTGTGTGTGTGTGTGTGTGTGTTTATGTATATTTATGTGGGTGTGAGTGTAAGTCATGAAACTAGAAAGGAGACCATGAGAAGGAAAGTGAGTGTGATCTGGGTGTATTAGGTGAAATTCCCAAATAACCAATAAAAATATTACATCGGAAATAAAAGATAAATGTAATATTTAGATGACTGCAAACCTTGTCTGTTGGGAGAAGCAAGCAGCTGTGGGGATATCAGCTGATGTGGTTTAAGAGAAGACAGCTCTGTCCCACACGGAGTGAGATGAGAACTGGCTGAGTTAAATCAGCAAATTCCCTTTCTTTGCTTGATAGTTTGATGACATTTTGACAAATGACATTTTGGGGGTTATAAAAATCAGCATAAATGTATAGGCTGTTATATAAGGTGCTAACAATACAATCTGGAAAAATATCTGACCCAGTGGTTCATCCTCACCACTTGGTGATCTGGGTGGGTTTAAAACCTTCTAGATATTATTTTCATTGTTGTTAACACAGTAGTGGAGGACAATAATTCTTCACTTCTCTCTCTTTCCTTTGAAGGTTAATATATAATAATCTGTGAATGTGCTTTATAAATCCTAGAGTACTGGGCAGATTTTAGCAATCATGGAGCACTGTGACAACTGTTCTCATTCTAAGAATCATGGCCAGCACTACTACACTAAAAGGTAATTCTAGAAGTGAAAAATATAATAAACTTACTTAGCTACATTTTGAGGGCTGGATAGATAACTCAGTGGGTAAGAGCCCTTGCAGAAGCTTGTGGAGCTCTGCTTGGATGCCAGGTTCCCATGTAAAAAGCTAGGCACGGCCGTGAATGCAGACCTGTGACCAGTGGCCCATTTTTATGCATGGGTCTGATGAGTAACGGACAGGCACATAGGAATGTGACTGAGTTAAAGGGTATGAACTGATGGTCTCAGTTGGGAAGTCAGAAAGGTCTCTCTGTCCAGACTCTTTTTTTCTGTAAAAAGCTCTCGCAGCCCTGGAGTGACCTGCTTTTCAAGTGAGGTCGGAGGATTTCTGTGTGGACAACTCTCATGTCGAAAGGCCACACAAGGTCAGGGTGACTTTGATTCTGATGTCATTGTAATCCCCCCACTTCAGAGTATTTGGTGGTAACATCCTTATTTTACCCTCACATGCATTGTGCCAGAAAATTGTAATATTTGTAGTTTTCACTCAGAAGCAAACAATGTTAGAATCTGGTTATTATGATTTTTTTCCCCAGAAGCTCTTAACAAACTCAAAATTCTCAGTTTTTATTTATTTATTTATCTTTTTTATAACTGCAAAATATTTAGTATGTAATGGCTGTATCAAAGATAGATTGCCGCTTAAAAGCTCACTGTTCATAATGGTGCAGTTGTCTCAGGCTGCATATTTCAAATTCTATAGCCTCCCCATATCATTTTTTTTTTAAATCATTAAGGTAGCTTTTAGCATAAGAGGCTCAAAATTGCCAATTAATTAAAACCATTGCCCAGTTTCCTTCAGCTGCATGTATAATTCACATTGAGCTCTGCAGCTGAGTGAGTGCAGCCTTACAATATCAATCTCATCTCATAATTGGCTCCCCAAAGTTATGCCTCTCAAGGATGCAGTCCAAAGGACCAAATGAAAAAGACAGAAAGTCTTGGTTTCCCTGTGCTGTTTTGGCATGTGATTTGTTCCACATTTAACCTTTCCGAGAGCTCTTTAAAATTAATGCTTGGGATACAAAGTCTAGATTGAGACTTTCTATTGCCACATTGGAAGCATTCTTCGTTTTAGGACCCAGAAAGAACAACAAAATAGTGCTGCTGGTTATCCGACTTTTTCTGGCCCAGTGTCAACCAGTCCAGCAGAAAGGAAGGAATGTCAAAATATTGTTGAATGATCTCATGCACAAATTCTTCAGCGTCTCTGAGAGAGCATCAGTTGTGTATTTGGTATGAATTCTCCAGCAACAGACCAAAGAAATGGTCCCACCCAAGTCTGCTTGGCTGAACCAGTGAATGTTTGGGGATTATTTACAGGAGCATGGTTACTTAAGCAACCGCACCACCACAAAGACCACCACAGCTTGAGTAACTCATGAAAATGGATCGATGGAGCTCTCTATCTAGCTATGTTTCACTTTGGTTACCGCCTTTATAATCTGGGAAAGTGCCCTTGTAAATCTTTAAAATATATTTTTTAAATGATCTACTTTTTTATGTGAATTGCTATGAAGGTGTTAGATCCCCTGGAAGTGGTTGTGAGCTGCCACGTGGATACTGGAAATTGAACCTGGGACCTCTGGAAGAGCAGCCAGTGCTCTTAACCACTGAACCATCTCTCCAGCCCACCCTTGTGGATCTTATACCTCTTGCAAGCAGCCTGTGTTTTGTTAGCCCCTCTCCTCCCTCCAGCCACAACTGTTACAATGTGAAGGAAATAGCTATGTAATATTGTAAAAGTCAATAGTGTCCTACCTCCCCAAACAAAGTAAAACCAAACCCAACACAAATGTACTTTTTCAGACTTAATCTGTAAACATAAAAATACGACTTCCAAAATCACAAAGGCAAAGCCTTAACTTTCTGAGTCTTGAAATGTTCTGTTAAATTTTGGCCAGAGCCTCTAATGGTAGTAATTAATTTTCAGTGTGCATTTGCATATGCCAGGAACATGATGTGTTAGGTGATATCCAACCTACCCACCCCCAACACACACAGACTGAATTCTTGTTCTGGCAAGAAAGGTAGGCTTCTGGACTCTGAGAACACTTGGCAGTTGAGTAGATGCTGGTAATTGGAAAGAGTCCAATGAAGGAAGGATGAGTGATCTATGTATCCACATAAATAAACTTGAGCTGTGAAAGCTATACTACTCAAAATGGAGTGTCTCACGTCAAACTCTGATAAAACAGAGCCAAAAGAAGGCCATAAGCAGGGGGTACTCATTCAAGATTTACTTGAAAACAAAATCATGAGATTTTCCAAATTATGACAGAAGCTTACTATAGACCATACAAAAACACTTGGCAGCACAAAGATAGATGAGTGTTTAAGAATGCTCTTGTCACAGTGTCCTATAAGGAATGAGAAAGCCTACTACAACTTCATCATTATATGTTTTACCTAGCAAATCTTACCACTTACTAATCAGAACTTGCAATAACATCACCTGGTGTACTGGTGATTCTTTCTAGATAACTTGCATAGCTTTTTTTCTCTTCCAATAAGTCTTCATTTTCCTCTCACTGTTTGGATATACTGAAGGCTACTCTGATCTGTGCACTGTGTGATTTGCAATTCTAATTGTCTGCTGTTCCCAAATAAAACCCTCTGCTTGGAGTTTCGTCCTCTGTGCTCACTTAATACTGACATAACAAAACCAAGATGCCAATGCAACTTCTTCTGACTCTGCAGTTCAGAGACAATAGCCATCACCTCGAATGTTGGACAAAGTGGTCAAGCAGATGGGTACTCAGGGTACTGAAGGTTCTGTACCTTGTTTCATGCTGAAAGTTGTTAGCAAACATAGGAAAGATTAGAAAGAGAAAAGAATGTTTGCTATAAATTATCTGTAGCACTATGAAGCTTTTGGCAGCAGGAGCTGTTTTGAACCAGATTACTTTCTGCAGAAATAAAATGGTCTAAGTGAAAGAAAGAGAGAACAACGCTTGATGTAGGAAAGACTTTTTAAGGCAATAAGATTTTTCTAGTCATGGAATTGGTTGCTTTGAAAAAGAAGACATTAGCTGTTTTTCATAATTTGAAACTGCTTTTAAAGGAAACTAAATATTATCACAGAGGACATGGTTATAAAGTCAAAACACCTTCAAATAAACAAAGAAAAGTTCTATACATAATAGTATCACGTAAGCAGGTTCTCCTTATAGAACATCCACATTTTTTTAAATTTATGCTCTAAGGTTTTTCAAGGACTGACACTGAATACCTTAAACTATTCAAGATCAATGTATTTATTTTAAAAACCATTGAAAATCTGACTTCTTTAAGACAAACTAATAATCAATGAACAAAAGCATTATGAATGGTTAGTCAAGAATTTGGAGTAGTTCTTTGCTGTTTTAGAAGAGACAAAGTGAAATGCAAAATTGACTTTTAGTTAGCCAATTCTGCACAGCGGAAGCCTCTGTGTTTTCCTTGATGAAACATGATGCTCCACCTTGTCTAAAAGTGACAGACTGGGTCCTGGCTATAGACATCTACTTTTTTAATCTCTCTGTCTTTCATTCTGTGTTTTGCTCTTACTGTATGTTTCTTTATGTTGCTACCTGATCTCTGTGTGAGTAAGGAAGAGAAATGTAAAGATGTAAAATGTAAAGATGCCTCGTTTTCTCTGCTTTCCCTCCTCACTAGTTCACAAACAGTGCAGAGAGGACAAACTGGAAGGGAGGCAAGGCTACAAAATCTCAGAGCTCATCCTCAGTGATGTACTTCCACCAGCTACCCAAAAAGGTTCTATAACATCCCCCAAATAGCACAACCAACTGGAGTCCAAATATGCAAATACCTCAGCAATTGAGATCATTTCTCATTTAAACATCCATGATCAATAGACACTCATTGCTTCCTTCTTCTAACTATTGATATCATGTGACCTTGTGTTTCATTCAGGCTCCTATGCCATGACTTCACCATCTTGGACTACACCTTAAACTGTGAGCTAAACCCGTTCTCCCTTCAGTAGCTTTTGTGCCAGTATTTTAATACATTAATGGGAAAAGATACTGAAACGGTGACCCATTACATTTTCTTGCACATTCTTATGAGATACACTTACTACCTAGCCATAATGCCACTGATGAAAATGTCTCTTTCTGCCCAGGCACCACTAACTGCCTATAGATCCTCTGGGATGGGTGGGGCCTAGTGAACCACTTTCCCCTAGCTATCGTTATTACCTTAAATTTCCCCCCACAGGACTTCAGCTGCACTTTCCTGTCTGCCTTGGTAGAACGCTGACAGGCCAAATACTTTGCAACTCTTGTGCCTCTAAAAGAACCGTTGTAATATTAAGATTACAATGATGTTGTCATATTCTAAAGACAGCTTGCTCCATTCTTGCCTCTGAGACTTGCAGAGTAGAACAGGCTATAGATGTTCCATTTGTGGGTAAGCACTGAGTAGGCTCCCCCTTAGATCTTAAGTAATGTTCATTTCAATCTTTAAAGCATATTTCAAATGTATAAAGTGATTATATCACTGTGGATAACTACCTTATTTTTGCTTTACAAATTTAAACAATGCTAACTAAATACTGCAGATCTATTTGCAGATTAGGAATTCCTCAGTTTATCTTCCCTCTTTATTACTCTACTGAAATAAGCACTACTAGTGAATCAGAACTCTGTGTGGAGCACTAAGTAAAAATGCTTAACATTTTTATTCAGCACTGTTATTGGTTTATATACAGTAAGAGTTACAGCTAGAGGTCATTTGCTTTGAATATTTTGCAATACTCCCTGTATGTTACAGTGTATTTCTAAGTTTTAGGTTATTTTCAGTACCATTTTGTTTTAGTTATTAATAAGCAACAAGGACAACTTCTGTATGTACCTTCTCCTGTGAAGACAGGAGTCCCAAGTCTTATGACACAATTATTTCCACTGATTATAATAACATTTTTTCTACTATAGGTATTCTACTCTTTTCCTCTAAATTCTTTGTTTTATTGAAAATAGATTTTTTTCATACAATGTATTCTGTTTATGGTTTCCCCTCCCCCAAGTCTTCCCAGATCCCCCCCACTTCTTCACCCACATAAATTCGCACCCTTTCTTCCCATCTCTCATTATAATATAAACAGGCATCTAAATAATTAGGTAAAACAAAAATCAACAAACCAGAATAAGACAAAGCAAACAAACAGTAGAAAAATTGTCAAAGAGAAAGTACAAGAAACACTTATAGGTGCAGGAACACATACATTTATTTGCACACACAGAAATCCCATTAAAAAAAGTGGTGGCGCACACCTTTAATCCCAGTGCTTGGGAGGTAGATCCAGGCAGATCTTTGTGAGTTTGAGGCCATGAGGCCAGCCTGGTCTACAGAGTGAGATCCAGGAAAGGTGCAAAGCTACACAGAGAAATCCTGTCTCAAAAAACAAACAAACAAACAAAAAAAAAAACAAAAACAAAAACAAAAATCAAACAAACCCAGATGCCATTATATAAATAGATAGATAGATGATAGATAGATAGATAGACAGACAGACAGACATACACACATGACCTATAAAGTTAAAAAAAAAAACCCAAGCCCTTATAAAACATTCAGAGACAAAGATATCATTAAGTTTGTTTTGTGTTAGCCATCTACTGCTGCTGCTACTTTTGAAGTGCAATAGAGGCCAGAGGCCAGCATGTGGGTCCTGAGTGTGAATACATTGTGAACATTCTTGTTGGTAGGCATAAAGAATTGTAAAGGCCATAAAACTGATGATAACTCAATAAGGAGTAGGTAAATATGGATCCGGAATCTTTCTATTGTTCTTCGAGAAGCTGCCTTATCGTTTTTCCATTTTTATATGAGTCTGTGGCTTATTTGGTTTTGCAATTTTATTCTCTTTCTGTATGGATCAAATCCTTGACAACTGTCCAGGTCTTAATTTCAAAAGCATTGTCAAAATTTTAGGATTATGGAGCTTCATACCGTATGGCCAGAAACAGTAGCACTTTTACAGTTTACTAGGCATTTCACAAAAGCCTGCACAGTGTTATTTCTCTTGGCCCTGAAGTTTTAGTAGGAAGACAACTTCTTGTTCAAACAACTTATAGTTTAATGGGAGGAAGACACTAAGAAAGGAAACACCACGATGGCTTCTAATAGCATGAAGAATACAAAGAAAAGGAAACTGTCCTATGAGGATGTCCAAGTCTGGTTTACAACATACTTATTATGAGACAACTTCCACTTACCAGTGATGTGACATCTGTTCTTAGCGAACTGCTAGAATGTAGAAGTCTCTTTTGAACTCAAATAGAAATGGCAAAGTGTTATGCACACTAGGAACTTCTATGCCCCCAGAAGATCATATAGTATTGTTATTAGCACTGTAGTAATTTGTTATGTAAAAAGAAAACCAAGTTGAAGCTTCAAAGAATGATTTACAATCCAACAGAGAGAGAATGTACTATGTATGAAAAGTAATCAGAGAACAGATTGGATTTGCTGACTGTTTTGTGGCTGTGCAGCCCTGAGAACTCACTGAGTACTGGAAAAAAATCCTGACATTTTGAGGTTGTAAAGTAAGGATCCTACAAGGATGTATGATGACTTAGGCTTAAAGAATGACTGTTTAATATTCAGATTATAAACTAGAATGTATCTAGCATTATAATTCTCAGTAAAGTCAGCTCAGTTATTCTAATTGCTTTTGTCTTCTTGCCTCACATTCCATTCAGAAATTTATGGCTTTCCATCTGATATCTGCTTGTCAGGCCTGACCTCTTGTCTGGAATGGTCAATTGTTCCTTCCCTGGCTCTTTCTGCCTGCCTGAATTCTTTGCTATACTGTTGTAGGAGGTGAACTTAGAATTCCTCATGTGCCCCAAATCACATGGCCCAGCCAAGTCTGTCTTAAAAATGACTTCTTCCTCCCCTTCTATTACTTGCCACCATGACAATCAATGAATAGAAAAGAGTCTCACAAAGGAAAATAAAATCATAGTGATTTTCTCTGACTCAAAAAATAAAAAAATAAATAAATAAAATGGGCATTGCAGCTATCTCCTTTCAGAGTTCTGCCTCTACTCCAGTCCCTTGACAAAATCCTTTCCATATCCTTGTCATCCTTTTTCTGTTCTTCACACAGGTTAAAAATGTGACACAGGAACAGAGCCAGGGACCCACAAGTCACTGCATTGACAAGGACACCCGAAGAGTCTGCCTTGGGAAACCAACATGAGGAAAAGGCAAGGAAAAGGCATGAGAGAGAATGAGACTGTGAGAAAACAGTAATATGAAGAGTCGTAAATAATAGTAACAACCAACTACATATGTCCTAATACAGCGGCACCCAAGATCTATTTTAAAAATAACCCTGGATGTCCCTACAAGGTTCTGTTTCACACACTGTTTACCAAGTTCTCATTCATTTGAAGTACAGCAATGGAGCCATTGCTGAAAAACCAAAAGGAGCTCAATTCCCACCTTCTAGAAGCCTGTGTTCTACAGTGCAGACAGATTTCAGACAGAGTGCAGCTGGAGCATGCTCAGTGATAGCACAGTCATGGGCAGCCAAAAAGAGGCAGGCCAGCAGGTGTTTGCTCCGGGGTACAGCACCCTGCCACCAAGACATTCTTAGAAAACGTGTCACCTTTTCAATTTTATGTAAGCACAAAAATAGTTAAAGCTAGTTTCATTCATTTCTGTTGTAGTGGGTGGGTCTGGAAGTCCCCTCCTGAACAGTCAGGTCGGCCCTAAAATGACTTTGACTTTCCCTTCTATTGCTTGTTCCCAGCGACAGTCATTGTACAGAAACCAGCAGTAAGCAAGCCAGGAAGAAATAAGGAAAGACACATCATTCATGTGCTGTTTTTTTCTAGCTACATTCTGCCCAATAATGATTCTTCACGCAAAAACAAAAACAAAAAAATGCATTCCTCTTTCTGGGTGATCTCCTAGGTTTGGACACAGAGTGAACAATGCATTCTATGTTGCTATTTCTATATGCCTCTAGTGCCTAGAACAGAGATCTGCTCAGACAAGCTTGTTGACAAAATGCTTGAAGGTGTCAAAGCCTCCCAGAGACGGGTGTTATTGCAAACTATCTTCTTATGGATTTCAGAAAGAAATCAAGAGAACTGATTAAACAGCCATTGCATTTTGCTGCAGAATCACCTCCCGGAGAATCAGTGGGAAGTAAATTACAGGAAGGAAACCTGCGGGGAAAGTTATTCTTGATTAGACCTCCCTTTCACTGACCGCTCAAAGGGAAGCCCAGTGCTCAGCAGTGGCACATTTTGACACAGAACACAAGAACCACGTGAGTTGGAGCTGAAGGCAAAATAACCAGTTACAGTCATGGATTGGGATTCCATTTCAGCATGGACAGGAAGAGAAGAAGGGTTGATTCATAAGCCAATATTTCAGAAATGAAACACAAACTCAGAATATTGGAGAAGACTGCTTTCCAAACAGAAAAGCCCTGTCAGTCTACTACCTGTGATAGCTTCTTGAAAATAAAATGATCACTTGCTTTCTAATCACTTCAAACACGAAATTGCCCTGTAAATGATTATTGTTCGAAGATGTAAACAATGCAGAATGAAATAAATAGAACAAAGCAGAATGTGACTTTTCGCTCTGTCTTCTCACAGTTAATCATCACCAACTATTGGACACATTTTTCAATGTGATCTTTTGTTCCTCTGCATATGCTGTATATAATGATGCAGTGCAGGGGCAGGCGGGGGCAACTCAAACCCAGGATCACATATGCTAAGTCATCATTCTACTGCTGACTTACCTCAGTCCCTACAGTAGGTTTTATCAATATATATTTTGCCTTACAATTTCTCTTTCCTTCTTTTCCCCTTCTCTCCTCTCTTCTCTTCTCCTCTTCTTCCTCTTCCCCCTCCAACCCCCTACTCCCCACTCTCCACCCCCATCCCCCACTTCTTGGTGCCATCCCTCCCCACTCAAGACAGAATCTTACTCCACAACCCATACTGGTTTTGAGCTCCTGCCTCAACTTTCAGAGTTCTGGGATTAAGTTTAGGCCCCCACTCCCAAGTTGCTTTGTGATTTCATTTTTACTTAAAACATTTTGATCATACTACTGAGTTTTGAACTATACTAATATTTAACTATACTAATAGACTACCTGTGGATTTTTATGAAACTAATTCAAATTCAAAGCATAGTCATCTAGGCAAAATTGAGTACTTAATTGGCACTTAATATTTGAACTAAATTGTGAACAGGAGATACTCAATAATGAAGCCCAATGCAGAGCGAACCAATATGGGATGTTAGATGCTCTTATATTCATAGTTCTTACAGTTTATTTATTCATATACATAAAGATAACTTCTAATGAATTAAGTCATCTTTATTCAACAAAACTCACCCAGTATGATGGATCCTTTCTAAATTAGTATTCATAGATATAAAAAGCCATAGTAAAATTACTAATGACAGCAATAGTAATAATGAGTTACAATTGTTGAATGGTTTTCTGTTCATAAGACACATATGCCTTAACCCATTTCCTAGTCCTAAGAGCTTTTGGAGAGATGGGTGTCATTCTTGGTGTATAATGTAAGGAACCGTACTTTTAACAGTGATTTGTCATCCCTATCCACTGAGGACAGGAAAGGAAAAAGGCTCAGACTCAAACTTCTTTGCTTCAGGGGCTGAGGATGTAATTCAGTCTGACAGCATTTGTTCACATGTGCAGCGCCCTGGGGCTTGACCCTCAGTACTGCAAAATAATGAAATAGTATTTAGTTCACATTTATCTGCATATTCTCTCTTGCACAAATTTTACTAACAAGATGATCCCATTTCTGTAAAATGAATACTACCCTAAGAGTTGCTTATATAGACAGGACACTAGGACCTTTGTTGGCATAGACAACAGTAGTTTAACACATTTCGAGAACACATGATAATGAACTCGGTGGCATAGTCTCCTTGACCAGCAGTGTCAGTGTCTCCAGGAAGCTTTTCAGAAAGGCAAATTCATGTGTTCCTCTGAGATTTACTGACTCTTTTCTGTGGGCCTGAGAGTCCTAATGTGTTTAATAACACACACCCCTTAGGCCATACTGATGCACCTTAGAATTTAAGACGCTCAGTTCTGTCCAGTGAAGCAGCAGAAGATAAATCACTCACTATTCAAATCTAAGCAACTATCTTTTTGAACCTTTGGGTGGACATATCTTTCTCTTGAAGTCAAAAGATGTACCACCTGAACAGATCAAACAGTTGATCTGGGAGCAGTTGCTCATTGGGTGGTCTGGGTCTAGAATCATTGTTCAGGGTACAGTAGTCCCATGCTAGTTATTTTAATAGCTCCTATATTTCTTACTAGTGTGAAAGACTTTTTGCAAACATTCTAATTTATTCCATTTCCAAATGCTTTTTGCTGATTAACTTTGGAAGCTAAGAAAATAGACAAATAAATGAATCATAATAATAACTAAATTTCCAAAATCAAATCATAAACACAATTACTAATATTGATTAATATGCTAATTCCCTGGAAGCTAGATGATAAAAGCCTGCTTAAGACAGATGGAGGAGGATGGAAAAAAAATAAAACCCTGACTACTATTCCAAACTTCCTCACAACATAACACTATTTTGACTAGCCTTGATCTTGGTTGTCATTCCAGGGATCTCTGAGGCTTGAGAATCTTCTTGGATACTGTACCATCAGCCTAATGCAAAAATTTATCTGAGGGAAAGGGGTCCATGGGTCGTCATGGCTTCAGCTTTTTTAAAAAGTTTGCTGACCAAACAAAAGTTTTAATGAATGAATTAACCTATAAGACACCCAGATATCAAATGCCGTGGGTTTTTTTTTTTGTTGTTGTTGTTGTTCTGTGAAAACAAGTACATCCTAGAAACTTTGATACCACTTTCTTTGTAGGTAAAGTACAAGCTCACACTGAGCTGTACTGCACACACCTCACACAGAGCAGCCTATCACTAAGGAAGGCAGTGACATGGAGCTATATGTCTGCATGAAATGATAACAACAGAAAATCTGTACCACATGACACAGCACAGTGTAATCACATCACTGTTAGGAAAAAGATTAATCCCTAATCACAGTACAATTTTTAATTAAGAAGAAGGTGGGAACTAGATAAAAAAAATTAGGGATATTCAGTAAGCTTGTGAGAGAAGCCAAACATTAAATTAAAATGTTTTCTATGAAAACATGAATCTGCTTATGCAGATTATCCCACTGAATTATTCTACCATCTGCAGAATTCATGGTTTTTGGTTTGACTCATTTGTTACAAGTAGCTTTTCAACAGTAGTACTTACTGCTGAAAAAAGAGATGCTAAGAAGGTGGCAGAGTCAACTTGAAATTCATATTCTGTTGGGAAAAATAAATCACTGCTATGATTTCCTGTTTTCTATTTACACCAATAGGATGGTGCCTTTTTTAGTGAAATACAGCAATAGTTCTTACACTTTCCCTTGAAAAATAACAACTGCTAATGGTATCAGAGGAATGCAGAAACCTCTGTGGATGCTGTGCTGTTGATCTAGTGATAATCTTCATACAGAATATGCACACAGGTGGGAGCCTGTTGAACTAGTCTATATAAGTAGCTTGTGGTGCTCAATTGTACTGACATTGAGAAAACTTTAAAAATCACATTTTTATTTAAAACAGCACATAAGATGCCTTTAAAGACTTCATATTCATAATATGATGACTGTGTCGTGCACCAGCATACACTCCACTTCAGCGTTTATTTATATGATAATGAATTGTTCAGAGAAGGTATGGGCACAGTTTCCTAAATGGAGTGCTCATTGTGTGTCTTTATGTCTTTTAGTTTGAGGAAATATGAATATACAAGCAGCGCCAAGGAGATATTGCTGCATCACTCTATGTCTGTGTATTTGGTGAACTATGTAACATCTAGTGTTATACATGTTTTTGAGAAGTCAGAAGGCAGATTTCCTCTCTAAGATTCTAAATATCCCTTTAAAAGAACTTCTGAATGCAAGTCAAAGCTGGAGTATACAATGGGTATTTGGGAGCCATATAATTCTATATGAGACCATAAAAACAAAAACAGCCAAAAAGAAAAAAGAAAAGAAAGAGAATAGAGAAGACAGCCGCATGCATAAACAACACAATAAAGAGTTTGAACTGCATTCGTCATGAAATTATTCTAATTTTTGAGGTCCTAAAAGAAGTAAGTGTTTGGGAGTACACTGATATCCCCCACCAGCTTTAGTGTGGCTTTAGTATAGATTGCTGCTGTCTCTCTTTCAACACAGTTCCTGAAAGGACAAAGTACAAACAAAAGACATTAAACATTGTCCTTGTTTGCTTTTAATTTCTGGGATACAATATTGATCAAAAGTAACCTGGGGGTGAGGGGTATATGCGGTTTATACTTTCAAGTCGTGGTCCATTATTCAGGGAACTGAAGGCAGGAACCTGGAGACAGGAACTGAAACAGAGACACAGAGGAATGCTATTTACTGCCCTGTTCTTCATGGTTTGCTGAGTTTAAAAAATTATTTCTTTAATTTTTTGAGATTTTAATATAGTTACATAATTTCTTTCATCCCTCCAAACCTTCCTATCTAACTTCTTTTACTCTTTTAAAAACTTATGGCCTTTTAAAATTAATTGTTGTTATATGCATGTATGTGTATTCATAGACACACACACATATAAATTATAAATACAACCTGTTAACTGTATATAGTGTTGCTTGTATGTATCCATTTAGGATGATGATGGGATTCCTCATACATAGCTTTCATTATGCTGAGTTTTGTGGTCCTACATTCTCTAGAACTTTTATTATGAATGCATGTTAGAGTTTGTCAAAGACTTTTTCTGCATCTTCCTATTTAAATGCATAAATGTTATAGATAAGGCTATTAAGAAAATTATTTCACTTGGTTATTGCAGTGTGAAAAATCCTATTATTCCATTTAGGGTTCAGTGTAGAAGCTCTCAGTCAGATCAAGGCAGTGTTCTTTTGGAAGCTCATTGTTACCCTCTACATAACAGGGAGCCTGTCCATGGGTTGGGGCTGTCTAAATGTGTCATGGTTCTCCTCTGCCCACATAACCAGAGGTAGGAAGAAATATGAAGTTTGGGTGAGACTTATATTTGTTCTTATTGACATTTTTGCCCATAAATATGTCTCATTAAAGCAACAGATGGACAGACTGTATCTAATAAGGACTTACAGTATAGTCACAAGAACAAAGAGCTATGCCTTTTATACCTCAATTCAACAAAGTCTGTTGTATCAAAAGAATGCCAAGCAGCAAAACCTAGACAGGAAGGAGAACATAGGCAGACAAGAACCATATGTGGAGTTTATAAACAACTATAAGAATCAAATCAAGTAAGGAATCAAACAAATTATTCTTCAAATATTGACTTAAAATAATAAAATTGGCTTGTGCTGAAAAACTCCCAAGTATTTAGTGGCTGAATCTAATTTCCTGTTTCTTTGGTTTTTAAACTGTCCAGAAGAATGGTGAAGAAGAGCCTGTCTTGTTACCCAAAGGCTAAAAATGTGGGTGGTCAAGATGGTCATCACTGCAACATCTCTCCCTGGCCTCATTACACATGCATACCCACACCCTCCACACACATACAATGAGCAAGAGAGAGAGAGAGAGAGAGAGAGAGACAGACAGACAGACAGACAGACAGACAGACAGACAGAGAATAACAATCCTATTCTTGGACTCAGATTCAGATGATTGGATTATAAGCCAACCACAAAATATTATTTGCTGTCATTGGTGGAAGTCGGAGCAGAGGCTGCTGCTGATGTGTGCAAAAATAGCTAAGTCCACAGTACTACCAAAAGGGGTCTGTGCTGATGGATAAAGGGGACTTTGAGGTTCCCATACTTGAATTCTCTGAGGAATCAAGAACAATGTTTTGCCTGAGCACATATTGACTGTCTTATATTTTTAGACATTAAAAAATATTTATGTATTTTATGTATAGAAATAAAATACACATCTGATTTTAAAGCAAACTCTGTAAATGTATGAATATGTGCAATTTAACATAAGTGTAGGAACAGTTTTTTCTTCCTGTTTAGATTGTAAAACATTTTAATACATAGGTAAGCAGTATTTTCAGTCATCAACATGAAAGGACACTGTTTTCTTTCTTCTAGTTTTCCAGAAGTACCAAATGCTAGATTTATTTATTTATTTTTCTTTTCTTTTTTCTTTTTTTTTTTTTGGTTTTTCACCTTTTTAACATTCTGAAGTTCTTAAGAACTGATCAGAAGGTCATTACTTAACTCTTGGTAAGGAAGTTTCCCATTTTCATAATTCACTGAAAAAGCAGATTGTGGGTGTGATGGTTTTTTTTTTTTTTTTACCAGTTTAACAACTCTGAGGCATGCATCACTTAAAATATGATCCCTGAGAGTTTTAAATGCAGAGAAACTTTATGGTGATTTTCATTGTATGAACATAGCAAAGTAATAGGTACTTGAAACCTAGAAGTCACTTTATCCATAACTAGAACATTAGGTCTCTCACATCACAGTCACTATGACACAAAATGTAATTTCATTCTCAAGTAAGTGAAGCATGAAAGCAAATTATTAATATAGAATAATCTACTATTTTCACTTAAGAGTTACAAGTTATCCTAGTAGGTCAATTACATGCACCTCAAAATAATTTATTCATCTATGGACACTGATTTTAAAATGTGCTGATTCTAAGAGATAAAGATTTAATGGCAGTTTTTTTATAATTAAAAGAAAACAAACTTCTTGATAAGCTATCAAAAGAAAAAGCATATGTTGAAGGGAAACATCAGAGTTAAATTCAAAACAGAAAGAAAAAAACTATAAACGGAGTATTGAAAGTGTCTCAGTAATCAGACTGATAGAGTATGTGGAAGATTTTGTGATTTCATAATTAGGGATGAATTGTTGTGTCCCTAATCAAAGCAAAACTTTCCAAATAAATCAAAATAAGTAAATGTTATTGAAACCATTTACTGAACGTGTTAACTGTATAGAGTAGCAACATTGAGCGGTGTGAAGTAGTCACAGGGACTTTCTTCTCTAATTGCATTTCACAATCTCATTTGCATCTTGTACTGTTGCCTGCTGTGCCTGTAGGTTTCTACGGAATTTAGTGTTAAAAGATAATTCAGGAAGAAAGGGCTGTAAGCTTCTCAAGTTTGGGGATCATTTCCTATTTTATCTACATAATAAAAAAGATTATTTTCTGGAGACAAACATATATACTTCATTGAAAAATAATTTGGTTTGGTGTGTATCTCAGTGGTAGAAAGCTTGCCTAGGTATCTCAGGGGGGTATTGTTTACCACCCTTATAGGTTAACTCCACTTAAACTCCTTTTATCTGTCTATAATATAGGAAGCTTCTGTATTAGTAGGCCAGGATCTCCAGAGAAAATATCCAAAGCCAAGATCCATGACTCGCACTTTAAGACATTAAGAATTCACAAACAGACTCAAGAAAACCATCTCCTTAAAACAGGAAAAAGCCTGACCAGGGAAGTAAAAATGACAAATCACTGATGAGGGGAATCAAAGAAGACTCAGATAAGTGGAAAATCAAACTTCTTTCAAAGTATGTCAAAGCTGCAACAATTAAAATAGTTTGCCATCAGTACACAAATAGACATGTGGACTAACCGAACAGATCAGAGAGCCTAGAAATACTCCCATGTACATTCAGTTTAAAATGAGTTGATTTTTAACAAGATTGTCAAGGTTATACTATGGGAAAAGAAAATATTCTCTAATAAATAATTTTTGAAAAAAAAATATCAGCATGCAAATGAATGAAATTGAACCTTTATGTTATACCATCCGTGAAAAATCAACTCACAATAGATTCAAGGTTTAAATGTCTCAAAACTGCAAATTCTCTGAAGAAAACATGGGAGAACATGTATATGATCTGATCTCAGCAGTATTTATTAAATATGACAGAAAAAGTAGAAGCAACAAAACAGAAATTAGACAACTAGTAAAGAATCATGCCAAACTAAAAACTTTCTGTTTATGTCAGTCAAGTCAAGAACTGAAAATGGAGAGGCAATTGGAAGAGTGAGAGGGAATACTTGCTAGTCTTGTATCTGATCAGAGTAACTTACCTCCAAAAGACTTAAGCAACTCTTACAACTTGAATAACAAAAAAATTAATGACTTAGATTTTTTAAAGTTTTTTTTTTAATGTGTGTATGGGTAGGTCTGTGTGGAGGTATGTGTATGTGAAGTCTTATTCACAGAAATCAAGATTTAGAAACAGCTCACCCCCATTGACAGGTGATAAAAATGTGGGGCATACATCATAAAGGGAATACTTACTGCCACTTAGGAAATTACACGTGAAGCCTAGAGGACATCACACTAAGCAAAACAAGCTAATTACAGGGAGACCTGCAGAGCATGATTCCAGTAATACAAGATATCCAAAATAATTTAACTTATAAAAGCAGAGAGTAGAAAGGTGGATCTAGGCAGTGAAAAAAGAGGAAAACAGGGAGTTTTTCTATGGGTACAGTCTCCCTTAGGCTAGATTAACAAATCCTAGATATCTCTTAATACAGCTTAGCCTTTGCCATTAAAAATGGAGTCCAGGACAAGGGAGCAGTGATTGTAAGAAGCCTAAAAAGATCTTTGGTGATTTAGGGGGCAGCAAATTTTAGCAGAATTTCAGTATAAAGTAAAGCAAAAAGAATGTAGCACAGACTAAAAGAGGTGTTAAGTAGTATGCAAGGGCACTTGGGCTCATTCCTGGAAGCTGTTAATAATGCACTGCGTGATTTAGAGATGTATGCTTTATTTATGCAGAAAAGAAACACATCCATTAATTGAAGTTTTCATAATTAATCACACCGAGGGCAGTTGCTGAATTTAATAAAGGTCACTTAAGGTCAGGAAAAAGTTCTGTATTAGTGGGGGAAGAGGGGACCTTAGGTCAGGCCTTGATGACACAGGCCTGAAACCCAGCTACTCAGAAGCCTGAGACAGGAGGATGACAAAAAGCCTGCCTGTGCTACCAAGTGGGTGCAAGGCTACTGTGCGAGACAGACCTCACCTGAAAATAAGCAGAAGCCTAGGTGGTACTGCGTCAATCCCCAGCAGCTCCCCCAGTCACGTCTTTTGAATTCCTTACTTAATACTGCCATTTCCATCTGATGAATCTTAAAGCTCTCCCTCCTCAGAGGCCATGGAACAGCAGTTCATGCAGATACCTCATCAGTGTCACATACGCTCCACGCCCTTCAGCCCAAATGCGAACATATCTCGGTGGCTTAGTTTAGAGTTTAGATAATTTGACTCCTCTCCATTTGAAACATATGAGATGTCAGAAAGGCTAGTTTGTCTATTAATTTATTAATTAATTACATAGTTTAAAAATAGCCTTGAGGTTAAGTAAACAAACTAGAAATTTTCTGAAATCTCTTACTGTGCTAACAATGTGCTGTGTGTGTCGCTGTGGTTTTGCCCACAATCTTCAAATACAAAAGGGATAGAAACCTTACGTATTTATTCTACACCTATAATGCTTATAAGACTTTGCATTTTGGCAAAATAAAACGTTAATCTCTTGGGCAGTTTATTGAACATCATGTATAAAGAGTTTAAAATTGGCTAATATATGTTGGAAAATTCAAATGCTTTGATTGGCTACATTTTGGTATTGTCATCTGTAAAGTGAATGAATTTAAGGTGATCTTTTATACATTTGTTCATCACGTTTTAATAGCGTGTTAGTTATGTGTAGTTACTACTGCTTGACTGAGTTCAGCAATGAATAAACTGCTATACCACCCCGTAGGCGCTGCAATTGTCATTCATTCACTCATGTGCTTATTAATTCACGATCATTCACAGATACTTACTAGATCCAGAGTAATCCACCAATCACGCATATATATAATACAAAATCAAAAGCTGCAGGTTTCTCAAGAAAATAACAGGAGTTCAATATGAATTCAGAGAATCCTGAATCTCTAGTACATGTAAGTTCTTGTTACATTATAAAGGAAAAATATGAAATTATTTTATATTATTGGGAAAACTGAACATAACATGTGCATAAATAATATATTAATACAGCCATTTAATCATCTTGAACAAATAGAACCCACAAAAATAAAAGGATATATGCCTGGGGCAGGAGAGATGGCTCAGCGGTGAAGAGCACTGGTTGCTCTTCCAGAGGACCCGGATTTAATTCCCAGCATCCACATGGCAGCTAGCAACTGTAACTCCAAGATCTGACATCCTCACACAGACATACAAGCTGGCAAAACACCAATGCACATAAAATAAAAATAAATTATAAAAAGAATATATTCCTGATTTTAAAAAATGTAGAAAAGATACTAGCAAGGCTTTATTAAATTGCTCCCAAATCCACATGCAGGACATGTTCATTACAACAAATGCCAGACATCAAACAACAGAATAATTATAAATGATTATTACCTTTGTTACCTGAACCTGAAAATTCACAAGTGACTAGAGGTTACTCACTGAGTTGAGTACAGGAGTTTAGGGCCATTTTGTCATTCTGTATCATGTTTTTATCATGGGACAAAGAAACTAAGAACTAAGGTATCTCTAAAACAAAGCGATGATGAGGGTGCAAATGCATCTCAGTTTCAGATAAACAAGAGGATGTCATCAATGACATGGCTCCCTCACAAGCTGATGTGAGTTCTGCTTTTCACCGTTCTGTTCAGGGGTTGAGCATTTAGAATGTGGAAGAAATATTGCCAAGTGCCACGCATACACAAAGATGAGTGGTGTTGTTCTCTTCTAGAATGTAAAGCATGCCAATCAAAAGAATAGAGTGTTGCGGTTGATGTTAAGGGGAGTTGGTGTGACTCCATAGAAAGTTATTTCTGACCTCAGTCTGTTAACTCATCACTTGAAACAAAAGTGTATAGTTCATAGGCTTGGTGGGGGACTCAAGGATGAATAGATAGAGATAGCTTTAAATATTCTACAGTAAATAATTCTATTAATTTTTCAAGGTTCATTGAGTCCTGTGTCCAACTCAAGAGGATGAGTTCAGCGAATGGAGACTCCAGAGCTATTGGGGACAGTGTCATCTGCAACTGCAGCATGACATCAGCAACAGATAAAAATCTTGAGTTTCTCAGAAATTGATCTATTAAATATTTCAGACTTCATTAGTGGTTCAATGTAGATAAAATGCTGATTTCGAAAATAATTTCAGAATGATGAGTCCATTTAAAATCATTTATTTAATAATAAAACACAAAACACTAACTTTAAAGTAATGTTAAATAAAGTACTGCATTATCTTTTAAAATTTATTTATTTATGTTTTTGTGTGAATGTGAGTGTGTTTGTGTGTGAGTCTGTGTGTGTGTGTGTGTGAGCATCTGTGTCTGTGGGTGTATGCTTGCCATGGCATGTTTGTGGAGGTCAGATGAGAACTTTGTGGCATTGTTTTTCTTCATCCACCTTTGTGTGGATTCCCTAGATTGATCTCTGGTCACCAGCTTACTCAGAAAGAATTTCTACCCTCAGAACCATCTTGCTGTGTTTTTAACATTTCATAATCCCCAACATTCAAGCCACACTGTTTTAACTACAAGAGAAATTGCAAATAAATCGGGTATATTTGATGGTTCAGGGTCTGATCTCCCACCCACGAGAGCCTTCATTTTCCTAAGGACTCTTCACCCTTATGGTTGGTAGAATAACTATCAGCCTTCAGAGAAAAATCAATTCATTGACACTGGTCTAAGGACGTAACTGTGTTTTTAAAATGGAAAGCTTTCTCCTCACCAGGCGTTGCTCCAGCCTTCCTGGGTTGCTATGGCGGTGCTCACAGGAACAAGGGCAAGCTACAAGGACTGCATTTAGTGCCTCCTGTGGCCAACCAAATGCTTCCTTCTTATATCTTTATAAAGAGGATTCGGAGGACATCTCAGATTGCATCTTTACACATTTAAGGATGAAGGCTTTGTGAGAAAGCTGGGTGGAATAACAACTCGTATTCAGAACAAGATGAATCTGCTCTCCCGGGCCTTTCTCTCTCCGCACTTGAGGCTTATGGATCATGTATAAGCTGATTACAGCTGAGTCTTTCATTTTTAAGACAAATCTGAAATTTTACACAGTTGCTCATTCTGTAATGTAAGGCTCAATAGAGGACCACTGAGAAACCCTATTTATTTTTAAAATGAATATCATTTCATTTTTTTCTGGGAAACATTTGCACATGATATCCCCAGATACGCAGTTTCTCCAGGAAAATTGATCTAGTAAGTAGAAATCTCCTCTAATGGCATCGTGTATCTAGATGACTGAGGCATTTTTCAAATAAAATATGTCTGGTTTATTTAAATACATTTTAAAATGTCCTTTAAGATATCCTGTTCTAAGTTATCTCCCACCATACTTTGTGTCCCAGCAGAAATGATAAAGTACCAATTTCTTGTATTATCAAGGAAAAAGAACGTTATGGAAGAAATATAAAGGACTATTATATTTGTTTATTTTGTAATGAGTAAATAAAATGTGCGAATTTTCTGTAATTCATAAGATATTTTACGGGTTGTTTTGGGAAAAACTACAGCTCTGGAAATGAGCACAAAAGCTGCCAGAGCAAGCTCTGATAAGCACCGAGCTGATCTGTGAGTGAAAATGAGGCTTGACTGGCTATAAAGTGAGTCTGGTCATCCACCAATATACATTGTCCTTAAATAGTCATGTTTACCCAGCACATAGGAGAAAACTGGTCTTTCCTTCAACACTCCTTGGGCATTCTTGAAAATTGATGGGGTCCCGACTTATGGAACCACAAAGATGTTCATGGGGTAAGACATCTTACACTTCCTTCCTTTTCATACCAAAGGGAACAAATCATTATGTTTCAGTGAACATGGCATTAAATCTGATGAATACAGGTCACTCTTAGATTTTTTTTTGCTTATTTTTATTTGTACAAAGAATTCATAAACACATTCTGATGGCAAGCAGCTGAAACACTTAGTATTTAGAGTAAAAACACCTACAGGGTTTTTGTTGTTGTTGTTGTTGTTGTTACTATTACAAAAGCAGCCTGATGTGAAAAACTTAGCTCACCATGATATATAGATCTAGAATTTCCCTTATTCCTGCATAATATTGCAGTGTGAGTATATATTTGTATTTTCCTTATTGTGCTAAAATACCCATCTTTATATCCTATTTACCAATTAATCACATATTTTATAAAGCCTACATTATAGTAATGAGTGAGTGAATTTAGGATTGTAATTTGGACAAGTCAAAGTTTACCCACTATGACATATGCCTATATTGCCATAAGGACTTCTGTGGGGGATGGCTAATTGAATCCATCACAGAAGATGTTTGCAGGTTTAGTGGGGTTAAATATCCTAGGGAGCAGGAAAGGTGAAAACTCTGATCCTGGATGGGATGGAGAGATTCTGAGACGGTAGGTATGGATAGTCAGTGCACACTGTAGAGCAGATCACTTGAGACCTGAGTCTATACTGTGCAATAACTAAAGAGCCATCTGGACAAAATCAGTCTAAGGTCTGATAGTTAATGTAGTGGATTCAAGGGAAGTAGACACCCAAGATCATGGGGTTGAAGGTACATGGCAAAATCAGTTGTGAGTGTTTGGTACAGCTTGTGTACTAGAATCAACTACAAGGTGCTAGGAAAAAAAACAAAGCAGGAAACAAGTATAGGTGAAATATTGATACTGTACCAGGTGATGGTTGTTACATTAGAGTTGCATCAAAACAACTAGAAGACATAATTCCCCTTCCAAGAAAATATTATTTGGGGATCCAAAACTTAATCCAATTCACCCACATAAAGGAAGCAACACATTTCAAATGGTTATTACTTCAGACATCAAAGATAGACAAGAAGAAATCTTTAAAACGTGTCTTACCGTTGCCACTGTTGGTCTCCAAACAACAGGGCTCGTGGACAGTCCTGACAAAATAGAGAAATGGGCCTGAAATCACAGCCTGGACTCAGTATCCTGAAGCTGTCTGGTTGGTAGTGGGGGAAAGAGTCTACAGGGAACCTGAACGATAGGTGTCGTGAAGGATAGAACATCTACTCCAATGGAATATTAGTTTTTTTAATTCATTTAACCAGAAAATTATAATTGTGAGTGTAAATTAGTTTCCCAACTTGGTTATTAATACATGCGTTAATATTACATAATTGTGTGTGTAAGATTATGAAAAGTATTTGATGTAAACAACTTATAAAGAAGGTATATTCTGTGTTCACAGTTTCAGAGATTTTAGCTCAGGGTCATTTGGCTTCCTTCTTAGGCCTGTGACAAGGCAGAAACAAAAGCTATCTCTGGACATGACATGATTACGACACTCATGAAGTTAAAGCAGCTGAGGTTATCTGTGCTAACCACTTTGGGTGGGAAGGAGCTCATGAAGTGCCACTCTTTTATGAGAAGCTGTTGGCAGTTGATGGATGCTGAGAAGAGAAAATTAGTCTGCTTTGGGGGGCATGACCACTGGGAAGCTTCCCATGATCCAATGGATGACTCCTCCCCCCCCATTAAATGGATTTAGTAGGCTATTTAAAAAAAAAAGAGAGAGAGAGAGGACATGAAATTTGGAGGAGGATCTGTTGGGGAGGACCCTAGGGAGCTGTAGAAGAGAATAGGAGTAAGTATGGCCATAGTTCATTGCATGCATGTATTACATTCTCAAACAATAAAAATTTAAAAGTAAATAAAAAGAAAAGAGAGCGGAGTTTATGGAAAAAACAAAGATGAGTATAAAGCATTGCAAATAAAAATTAAAACAAAACATGGCAGAAGAAAACTAGTCCCCTCGTGGCAGCCAGATAAAAAGAAAGCAAAATAAAGGGGCTAGGCACGCAGCATATCATTCTAAGTCTCAACGCTCAGTGACGTATTTCCTCTAATTAGAGTCCACCTCCTAATAGCCCGCCGACTACAAATTTATCAGTGAATCTAATCATTTTTCAATTACACCACCAGCTGTGAACAGATACTTTAGTACATGAGCTTTCAGGAGAGACACTTCACAGTCAGACCATAACAACTTGGAAATCGTTTGGTCATACTGTAATTAAAAGCTGAAATGTCGCAATGTATTCTTGGAAGGACAGATTAGTAGAGCTTTTTATAAGTATCTTGTCAGAATCATCAACTCACATTTTAATTCTGAAATAAATGTACACAAAAATACTAGCTTGTTAGAAATTCCTAGACTGTAAAATTATTCACTCGGACAACAAGATAATTAGTAGTTTTGCAAAAGTTATCAATTTTTTGAAACATCTGGATTTACCCATAATCTGCTTGTAGTTTCCACAGTATAACTATTCTATACATTTCTTACATGAAATCAACCCATTCATGTCTTCTTGTGTCTTGTTCATTTTATTTAGAATAATTTCTCTAAGATCCATCCATGATGGTACACATCAGAATTTTATTCTTTTTATAGATAATATTGTTCTATTTCATCCATAGACTGTTTTTCAACTATTCAGTTATCTATTATCAATCATTCAGTACAGAATGTGGCTTAAATACTTTCTCAGAAAAGTTAATTTAACAGAAGGAGCTTGCTTCCCTGGATACTGGGTTAACTTTGAAAGTTATTGTTTATTTATGGCGAAGCTTTACAGCTGAAGTTTGGGATGAACTGCACTAAAAGTTAATTACATGATTCAATAAACTACAATAAAATGATATTTTATTAATAATAGGTGACTGGAAATCTCTTCACATCTTTTGTTGAGGAGGAAGCCACAAAACATGAATCCTGTGGATTCATTACTATTATTAAATAGTTTTTGATTGATTGATATTACCTAAATAAAATTTCAGGCTGGTTTAGAATTATAGGCATAAAAATTATATCTACTCTCCTTAAGTAGGTGTCACCAGTATTTATGCATGTTGCGAATCTCTAGCAAAGACACAAAGGCACATTTGTACAATTTTATAGATGATATTGTATTGTATAGAACCCAAATGCATGGAGAAAGATTTTTACTCTTTTTAAAAAAGTTACATTTAGTTTTGAAAGTTAGATTATAAAGTAACAATGTTGCATAGTATTTCCATGCATACTTTGTTTTAGTTGACTGCTAACTAACTGAAAGTGCTGGGCAGGATGGTCAGGGGTTGCAAAGGTAGATTTAGTTCTTTTTGATTCACACTTTGAGCTTGAAATTCATGACTCACTGTGTTCAGTTAATTACCCTATGATGATAAACTTTTTTTTTGTCTCCTCATAATTATCAAATACAGTAAGTCACTGTGATATATTTGTGATAAGATTTTTACTCCCTCTGGAGCATACTAAATTTTCAGGAAATTCTTAGATACATCTACTACCAGTCTTGAAATAGGAATGACATGCTCTATGTCTGTAAATGCTTTGTTCCTTTAACAGTGGTGCATTAGCTCCTTGCTTTCTGCATAAAGCGTATTCGGTGACTAATTATTAGCTTCACTTAACTTTGTTTTGCAAAGCATTTTCTTCCCATGTATTGCTTGCTATTGTGGAGGATGGCTTCCCTGAATTGGAATGGGGGTGAAGACATTGTATGCTTTGGAAGAATTACACTCGGACCATTCAGTTTAACTTAGCAGTTATTTTTCAATATGGGTTCAGTAAATATTTCTAATATTGTTAAACACTTTTTAAGTTTTTCCAAAGAGAAGAAAGTGGTTTAAATACTTTCAGAAAAAGTTAATTCACAAAGGAAGCTTATATTTTATGAGGCTTTCCTGAATTACAGAAATTAAAGCTGGAAGGACACATTAAGCCATTCAGCTTGCTCCCCAGAGTAAAGCGCTGCCCCTCGAAGACCAAATACTAGGGCTTTTCTAGGAAGGAAACATTAAAACTCAACTGCAATTGGGATAGTGAATTGGTAATTTATGAACAATAAAGGTTTTCCTCCTCAGATACTAATACCACTGCATTTTTTAAAGTCTGCTCAAAGCATTAATAAAGTGATTAGGAAAAGTCAAGAAGGCCATTGCTAAGTTACTTCCTGATGAAATAAAAAGCTTCTTATGCAATTATTATAGAAGGAAATGAAAATGAACCCTTAATTCCTCTTTATGCCACCCATATCAGGCTTCTGCTCTTTGTCCCCCAAAATACAATTTCAGTGTTTTATTACTTATTGGTAGTATTTCCTGCATGAGTAGAGATTTTCTATTAATTTCTCTCATTTCAGTGGACAGTGCATGAACAGCTCTTAGAAAGACACAGTACTTGAGCTACTAACTTGGCAAATATACAAGATTACCCTTGGGAAACTAACATCATTGAATAGCTCAGGGTCTTCAAAACAGCTCTTAGTTAAGAAAAAAATACAACTATGACTGAATCTAAAAGTTCATTCCCTGCTTTTTGGTTTTGAAAGTATTCCCTTATAATATTCTGGCTTTCTTTAGTATCTACTGTAATATTTCCCTGTTTATTTCTGACTCTGTTAATTTTGATCTTCCTCTCCCTCCCCCGCCCCACCCCGCCCCGCTCTTTTTTTTCTTTTTTGTTAGTTGGGCCAAGAGCCTGTCAATCTTTATTGCTGTTGTTGTTTGTTTGTTTCCTACAACAAGCAACTGATGAATGCTAAGAGCAGGAGAGTCCTTCCCAGGGAAGAGCACACCAATATATTATCCAATACCCAAATGGCCAACTCAGAAAACACATATACAAGTAACACTATAAAGACTGAGCAGATTGTATTTATGCATTTAGGAGGACCATATGAGAAGTTTAGCATGGAGGGAAAGGAAGGGGGAAATGATGTATTATTTTATTTAAAAATTAATTAAAAAATACAACTATATTAACACCTGAAAATGTACTTACAGAATTTATTTCGTAAGTAAACTTCCTTTAGTTTGTTGGGTTATTTTGAGACAGTCCCACCACATACAACAAGGTAACTTGTAATGCCATATATAACACAGACTTTCACACTCATGATTCTCCTGACCGCAGCTTGCCAAGTGCTGAGATTACGGATATACGCTACATACATAGCTGCAGATCATTTTTCCTGAGACATGATTCTTGAGATAATGATTCCGTAGACAAACTTAGACAATTATTTAATTCTGACTTTTATATATGCACATACAGTGCCCATCAATAACTTAAAGACAAAAAGACCACAATAAAGGAAAAAAGGTTTGACTTTGAGAAACCAAACATTTATCTCAGATTTTTTGTTGTTGTTATTGTTGTTATTTCAAGGCCAGACTTGTGCAATACTCTGTTAAAATGCTGCCTTAGAATGGCCAAGCTTTGGCCTTTAGATAAATATTTTCAGCTAGTGGCCTCTACTAGAGATCTAAGCTATCATATGAAACAATGTCTTCGATTTTTTTTAACATCAGTGATACCATAGAAGCAAAAACTGAAGGAATATCAAATTAATAAAAACAAGTCATTTCAAAGCATGACCACTGTCCACAAGTTCTTTTTTCTCTTGCTCAACTTCCATTTATCTTAAACATTTTCTGCATAATTATTGTGAGCCCATGACCCGGAAAACCATTGACTGTCTTAGGCACAAGAATAATAGATGTATGCTTTTCATCTCCACAGAGATTTTTGTAACTTTCAACTACACTGAAGCTACCAGTCTCTTGTGCTTTTTTTCTTTATCTAGAAGGGGTTCTCCCTCCTCTCTCTATCTATCCATCTATCTGTCTAACCATCTCCTACCCTCTCCTTCGATCTCTGTTGGTAAATATGAATACACTGACATTAACAGAGTAGGCTATTTTCTAAGACCACCATTTGATTTTTCTGCTTTCTGTTTACTAAAGGTCAGGAACTGGAGGATGGAAACAATTGGTGCCACCTAATTCTTTTTATTTTCTCCTCCAAACCCATAGAAGCCTTCTGGTTTCATAAAAAAAATGATGAGGTCTCCAAGTTCAAATCAAATCAAATCAAATTAAGTTCAAATCAAAATTAAGTCTGGCAAAGATTCCTTTCAAATTGTGTATAACTAAAATATACACAAAAAATTCTAAAACATAAGAATAAGAAGACAGATCCTTAATCTTAAATAAAGTAAAATAGCAACAACAACCATATCAGAACTATTATTAATTTTATGTGACAGTGTGGTTGATATATTGTGAACCCCAATAAACTTATCTGGGGGTCAGAGAACACAACAGCCATAAATATTAAACATAGAGGTTAGGCAGTGGTAGCACACACCTTTAATCCTAATGTTCAAAGGTAGAGATCTGTCTGGATCTCTGTGAGTTCAAAGACACTGGAAATAGCCAGGCGTGGTGACACACACCTTTAATCCCAGGAAGTGATGGCAGGAAGCAAAAAGGTATATAAGGCATGAGCAACAGGAACTAGAGCCTTGTTATTCTTTTAGGCTTTTGAGCAGCAGTTCAGCTGAGATCCATTTGTATGAGGACACAGAGGCTTTCCAGTCTGAGGAAACAGGATCAGCTGAGGAGGTGGCGAGGTGAGGTTAGCTGTGGCTTGTTCTGCTTCTCTGAACTTTCAGCATTCACCCCAATACTTGACTCTGGGTTTGTTTTTACTAATAAGACCTTTTAAGATTCATGCTACATGACAGTATTAAAATTATTTAATTTCTTATGCATCAATATCCTCAGTTTTTAATACAGAGCTAGAAATTGACATTAACATTCCAAAAATGTATGAATTTTCTACCTGAATTATAAATTGAATTTTATTACCTCTAGCCAAGATGGATAAATGGATTGGAATTGCCTACCAGGCTGAAAAAACAAGAAAGCAAAATATGAAATAAATCAGTGTTTTCCACAGTTTTATACAAGACATAGGTGCTAAGAGATAGCCATTAACGATATGAAGTTTATGACTTTCTAGCTTTGTTCCTTTAAAAAAGGAGCTATGCAAGGGGGCAGGATGTAAGAAGGTAGCCTAGATCTTTTAGCTATCCTCCAAAATTAAGAAGTCAGAGAGAAGACTAGGAAAGACCAAGATAATAAGTGCTCTCTGGAGTACTAGAAAGTAAACACTGCACAAACAATATCTACAGAGGATCACGCAAACATTCTTCAGAGTGTTGATCAGAACATGCATGCAGAAAGAACTTTAGAGATGATTGAAGGGACAATACTCACTCATAGACCACTGTTTCTACAACCCAGACTGGAGAAACTCATGGAGTATTTAGCAGAGAACTCAGTAAGGTCTTATTTCAAAGTAAGATCAATTAGTCCTGAGATATGCACTGCTCAAAAACACCTTAGAAATCATAAATCATTACCAAAGTGATTGAACTACTTCCAAGTATCTTAGCAGCCAAGAACAAAGTTCAAGAATACAAAGTCTCCCTCATCTAAGAAGACAAATTTCACAACGTCTGGAATCTACTCAAGAAGTAGAAGAGCAAAGAAGAAAAACATAACCTAAAATGAGAATAGTCAATTGACCATGACACACAGATGAGAAAGTGCTACGATGATCAGAAAGGACATTAAAATAGTTATTTAAGCTGTGTTCTGTATGTTTGAAAATTAAGTAGCGGTAAGAAAGATATGAAGAAACATTATAAAGGTAATTTTAAAACATAAATAAATCTTCAGTGTAAGGATAAGGTCAAGTGATTTAATATATCTATGCTTGGAGTCTCCAAGGAAAAAGGTAAAGAAAACAACAACTGTAAAGATAACTGTGAAAAAAAATACTCTAAATCTAATATAAACAACAGATACTTTGGTCTAAGAAAGACAATGAACTCAGAGTCCAGGAAATGAGAAGAAAACTACATTTAGGTAACTCTTCATAAAATTGATTTTAAAAAATTAGCCTCTTTTTTTATTCAATCTTTGAGAATTTCAAACATGTATACAATGTATTTTTATCTGTCAATCCCCTATTTTCTCAGGTTCCTCCTAGACACCCTGGACCAAGCTCCCCTCCTAACTTCAGGTCTGCCTTTCATAACACCCTCAGTCCAATTATCATTGTTTGTGTGTACATATGTGTTGAGACAACTTCTGAAGCATTAATCACCTACCGTAGACTACTTCCCCAAAGAACATGGACTCTCCTATCACAGAAGCCTGCACCTGCCACAATTCCTCAGCTAGAGGTGGCAACATTGTGACCTCTCTTCTCCCCATCCATGCTGGAATTTTGACAGACTTCATCTTGTACAGGTCTTGTGCAGGCAATCACAGCTGTTGGGATTTTGTCAATATAATGGCCTTGTTTTGTTAAGGAAACACATTCATAGCAGTCCTTCTGAACTGCTGACTCTTAAAGTCTTTCCACCCCCTCTTCCAAAACATTCTCTTAGGCATGTAGAAAGCTGAGTGTCATAGATGTCTCATTTAGTGATGTGCACTCCATAATTAAAAGGTAAAAATTTAAAACAGCACAGGTGAGGGAAAAAAATCAAATACAAAGGAACAAAATCAATATGAAAAGAATTCACATTGGAAACCAAACAAATAAGACAGTGAAATAACATCTGTAAAATTCTCAGAAAAAAAATCTATTAACCTGCAGTCTTGCACCCCCCCCCCAAATCTCACAAAACATTAAGTGAAAATATGGAAACATACAAGATGGAAGAATCAAAACTCTGAAATATAAGGAAATGTCTCAAGTGATACTAGATGATATATTGATATACAGCTTGATGAAAATTTTCCAGATCTATATAAAAGAACAAGGAATATTGGAAATCATAAATATTGATATTACACATTTTCTTTTTGCTTAAATCACCTAATTATACAATTAAATGATTAATTAAAAGTAACAAAATATGTTCGAGTTTATCATAAATTCCAGAAGAACACAAAAGCTGTGAAAGGAAAAATGAAAGAATACTACTTGGGATGTACTATAATATCACTTAAAGGCAAACTATGATAAATTAAATGTGTTAAATATTTGTGATATATAGCTTAACAAAGTCAGTGACAAAGTTATAATTAGAAAACTAATAAAGGGAATAAGAGTCATGAAAACTATCTAAAACCAGTAATAAAATGAAGGAAAAGGAGCAAAAGATAGAATATATTAAAAGCTAACAGAAATATAACATTTGTAAAGCAATTATATAATTAATGACTACACTATAAATAGTTTAAAAAGTTGGAAACAAATTTAACTAAATCTCATGTGCCAGATATGTACTTAATTGTGAAGACACATATAGGTTAGCATTAGAGAATTAAAAAAAAAAGTTTACTCATCCCTGTACCTAAAAAGAAAGAAAGAAAGAAAGAAAGGAAGAAAGAAAGAAAGAAAGAAAGAAAGAAAGAAAGAAAGAAAGAAAGAAAGAAAGAAAGAAAGAAAAAAAGAAAGAAAGGGAGTGGATGCATTTAGGGGAAAAAATAGATTTTTTTTTAAAGAACTTTGTCAGGGTTGATGTGGAGATTTCATAATGAAGAAAAAAATCGATTCATAAAAATCCAAACAGCTGGTCACCTTAACAAGAGCTCTTTAAAACATAGGCAGCCAGAGCTGCTACGGAAGCAAAAGGAAATAGATACAAACACAACAAAGTGAATTTCATCACTGTTTTCTCAGTACTAGAGAGAATAAGCACATAGTGTGTTGAGGAGCCCACCAGAAAAGACCACTCAGACACAGTCTATAGTCAATTGAAAATCTTTTTTTTTTCCCAGCCAATTTGTATCACACTCAGGCATTCAGGATCCAAGAGTAGCACTGAGTGTTCAGAAAGGGTTTTTTAAAGGGAAAAAATGCACCCTGTTATCTAATTAGGCAGCTGCAAGGAGTCGAGGTGTTGTACAAGCAAGCAGTTTAACAGAAAGCTAAGACAAGCAATCAGCTGGGGGGGGGGTTGCACAAGCACGTAGTTTAACAGAAGAGGCATTGTGACCTCAGGTTTTTAGGACAGTGTTGAGTAATTTCCCACAGGGCTTCCCATAAAGGTGATCAAATTCTAGTTAAACCTAAAATGGCCAAGCAAGAATACAAGATGAAGGAACCTCTGCATTGTCTCACCCAGTTGTAACAGAACATCAACAAGTGTTGGTAGTTTAGACATGATTAGGATTTAGCCAACATAACCTAATATTTATCAATTATGGTACTCAATAACAAAAGAATACACACACACACACACACACACACACACACACACACACACCAATAAATAAAATTGAAAGTAATTAAATTTCCTGATGAATATCCTGTGTGAATATATATGTGTGTGTGTGTGTGTGTGTGTGTGTGTGTGTGTGTGTGTTTGCCATGGCACAGGTGCAGAAGGCCAAATTTAGGGAATCTGTTCTTTCCTTCTGTCATAAGAGCTGTAGGATTAAACTTGGGCTGCCAGACTTTGCTCAACAAGTGCTTGTACCCACTGAGTCATCTTGCCAACCTAAGACATTGACTTGAATTTCAAACAATTCTAAGCAAATCAGATTTTAAACTCTTATTGTTCTGAAACAAAGCAATGAAAACATGTTTTAAACTTCACCTTTACATTGTGTTGGTGCTGGGGTTTTGACCCATGGCTCATGCTGACCACATACTCTACTACTCTATGATTGATTTAGGTTCTTCACAATCTTCATTTTTTTTAAGTCTTCATAGAATTTATTAAAATTTTAATTTTAGGGCTGGAGAGGTTGTTCAGTGGTTAAAGGCACTGGCTGCTCATCCAGAGGATGTAGGTTCAATTCCCAGCATCTACTTTGTGGCTCGTAACTCTGTAACTCCAGTTCCAGGGGATCCAACACCCTCTTCTGGCCTCTGTGGTCACCCAGCATCATACATGATGCCAAAAAAATTGCAAGTAAAACATATATTAACAAATTTATATATATATATATATAATTTTTTAATTTAAAAATATATTGATATGCATTAATTTTAAGTTTCTATAATAAAAGAAAATCCTCCTAAAACAAGTTTCTTTATGAATCTTAAATGTGGCATCTATAAAAGTATGAAAATAAATCTACAGATAGAGATACATTTGCTATTTCAAATATGTGCCTGTTCTGAAAACAACGAATTTCCCGTGATGTTAAAAAAAAACTAAAGTCAAAGTAACAATTAACATCGAATATTCTCATCCAGTAAAATCACTCAGCAGGTGGAGGATATTCTTATCAACACCAAACATTATAGGTACTAATAACTTGGGGTTTAAGAATACCATTAAAGTAAAATGTAGTGTTGTTAATGTATTAGTTTTGATCAATGTTTGGGGGTTTCGAAAAAGAAAACTGCTTAGAATATCTTCCCACATTCTTTTCTTGGATACGGACTGCTGTGTTCTAGAGGCTGTCTCAGTACTCCGAGATTTAATGCCATGGTCTTATCTACCACAAAGGTGAAACAGGGATGAAATTGGCAATAGCTTGAAAGGAACATGCTGAACAGGGGAGTGAGCAAATTTAGGACTGAGTTGACTTTAAAGTCACAAATTAACTTAAAAGCTAACTTGTAATTGTGTGTAGGGGCAACTCCTTCAGTAAATTCTGCCTGAGCTCTGCAGTTGAGCCAAAAGCTGGAGGATGGCTTCTCCCCCCCCCCCCCCCCCCCCCCGGTTTTCCTCCCTTCCATCCCAGCAAATGTTTACAACAGAGTATAACTTTGCCATGTAGTATGTGAGCCTCAGCACAGTCCTCAGTTTAGAACACAGGGAGACTGGCATGGCATTCTTTCGAGCTAAGGGGACATGGCTATTCCCCACTGCAGGATGTCAAGAGCTGTGTTCACTGGTGTTATCATATTGTAGTTAACCCTCACCCAAGCATCAGGATACAGGTTTTATTTCCCTATTTAAAGTCAGTTTTATGTCCCTACTTAAAGACAAACACCCTGGAGCCCATGGGAACCTAGTGATTTGGTAATTTAGAAGTCAGGAGGCCCCAGGATCCTTTGCCTAGAGGCTTAAAGTCCTGGTTTTCACCCATAATGCTGCAAAAGCACAAAAAATTATTTTGTATTATGCGATTTAGGGGTGATGGCAAAAGCTTTGTCATAGTGTATTGACAAAATAATGACTTTTTTCTGGTTTTCTTATTGTATATTATAGACTGGCTTGAGGGCTGGTCGTTTTTATTCTAGTTACTTGATTTAGAGAGTTCTTATATGTAATATTAAGTGAAGAAAGACTTTTATTTCTTCTTCTAACTTTCCAACAATGATGCTTATTAGGGGTCGATCAGGAATAAATAGTACATGACATCACAGATACACAAGATTCTGATACTTAGGTATATTTCCTGTTTAGGTTGGCTATTTTGATTTTTTTTTGCATTTAATAAATATACCATCAGCTTATTATGATAATTAATGAAGGATGTCCCAGAAAATAAATGTTTCCCTTAAGTAGGTGCTTTTGAGATAGCAATAAATAACTACGTTACTTTAAATTTTCATAACAAGCTTGTCACATGCAAGAAACGCACCATAAATTATACATACTCATCATTAGTAATGTATAGACTATCCAGTATCAGACATACGAAGTAGAGAGTTGCTTAAAATAGCCCTCGTGGTTGAAAGCTGTATTATGTGTTCAGTGCCCTGCCGGTATATTGAGTATCTCTGGTCAGTAAGATCATTTTTTTCTGTACAACTAGGAACTGACTTCTAATCACCTTTAACAACCTTATAGGGATTAGAGGCTGTTCCTTTTCGTCTTTCTGTGGGTTAACTGGCCCCATTGCTCCCCAAACCGTTCATATCCTCAGACTTCACAGGCCTAGTAGAGGCTGGCTCCGTAGTAGTAAGTCTCACATTACATGGGGATTAGATTTGTAGAAATCCTGTAACTCAATCGGTACCTGCCTATTCTCTCCTGGCGTCGGCCTGCCTGCACTGCTTTGCTCTGTAGACATACCTGGCATTCCACCCGTGCCTCCTCACTTACAAAGCGAACTGGAGCCAGCCTAGCAAAACATTGGGGTATTGTGAAGGAGCAAGCCCTTTGGCAGCCAGGCAAAGTGTGAAGTCGGGGCTGGCAACGCCTTGCCTTGTGCCCTGAAGTGTGCACGCAACTTCTCACTTCCCCTTTATCCTCCACCAAGGCTGAAACACGGATATGCCCAGTATTAGTCAAGAAAATTCACTTTCACTCCAAAAGTAAGATGGAGAGCGTTCCAACGGCCTTTCCTCCTCCCTGACCCCAACTCCTTCATCACTAGTCTTTTCCTTCCGGCCTCTCAGCTTCCTATCCTAACAGTGTACCTTGACAAACATGTTTACCCTCAGACGTGGGGAAACAAAAGCAAGCACCAAGCACAACACAAACAGTCTTGGCACTGGGTCCCAGAACAGGCAGTGGACCGATTTCTGGGAGCGGTGCCAATCGCAATACGCGCTGCTTTTTTTAACACACATCTCTAGTTCTCGGTGCGAATCGTTCATTAAACAATTAGCATGTTACCTTGTTAAGAATCTTGAAAACCAAGGTGAGGTTTTTTTTTTTTCATTCAGGAAGCACACAGACTATTTAGCATCTTTTTCTAATTAAGCATTAATCCCTCCCAGGAAGACTGAGTCGGTCAAGCAAAGGAAGTTCCCAAGATAAGGGATTTCTCTTTTGTAAACTGCAATTAACAGCTTTTAGCAGCCAGCCTCGCTCTGCTCCTCCCAGCAGCTGAAATGATCCTGATGACTTTTATTTCTTGCCCCTTATGCAACTGACCACACTCAGGAAACGAAGATATGACAAATGCAGACATAAGATGAGCCGTAACAACCGCAAACGAAACAGAACACCTTTGGTTTACAATGTAATCATATACAATGTCTTCCTTACAGGACACTTTTCCCACAGTGTCAAGCACACATTCTCCCCGTGGAAACATTTTTTCTGTCACAGGCCCTCAAACTGGGGCACCAACCCTCATTATGCGCACTTTTTTTTTTTTAAATATTAAAAAAAGGCCAGTTTGCAGTTGTTTCGAGAAACAATTGTAGAAAAGTCTTAAAGTTTTACAATTTTGTACCGTTCAATTATTTGTTTCTAATGTTTACCAGCAATATCAAAGGTAAAAATCTTCATCCCTTCCTGTGAGTATGTGGTGTAGCTGGTAACCAAGATTAAATCAGTCATGTTCTACATGGGTTCTTACATCAACACATTGTTAGGGTGACAAACTGTCAGTTCTTTCTTTCTTGGAAGTTCCCTCGGTCCATTATTTTCCAAAGGGGCATAAAAAAAAATTGGGAGGCCAGTCTATATCACTCATAAGAAAAAGCATTATTAGTTGTTTTTTTGTTTGTTTTTTAATGCATGATGAACAGTTTGTTACTGGGGCCTCTGGGTTGACTGAAAGAGCAATTTCATATCACATAGCAGCTTTTTAGGATTTTATATCTTTAAGATTTAATTCATTTTTTGTAAGAGTCTTATTAGATAGCCCGGGCTGGCCTCCAATTTATCATTATCCTGGTTCAGCCTCCTGAGTAGAGGGATTACGAGCACACCCATCCCGGGATTTAAACCTAGGATCTTAAAAGCAATCCAATCCAATCTTAGTTTTTGTTTTGTTTTGTTTTTGTTTTTGTTTTTTCCTGAGACAGGGTTTCTCAGTGTAGCGTTGTGCCTTTCCTAGAACTTATTCTGTAGCCCAGGCTGGCCTCAAACTCACAGAGATCCGCCTGCCTCTGCCTCCTGAGTGCTGGGATTAAAGGCGTGCACCACCACCGCCACCCAGCCTCTCCTTAGTTTCTAAAAGTACAAACTAAAGCTAACAAAGGAATGGAACGTTCCCAAGGTCACACATGAATTACAAAAAAAAAAAAAAAAAAAAAAAAAAAAAAAAATGGAACTTCCACTAACTCCCCGGTCTAAAAATTCTTTTTTTCAACAATTAAGGCATGTGAAGAAAAGTCACCCTAGCTGTGGGAAGATGTTGCTTCATTGGTAAATTATGGGAAATGATTCTTGGAGACAGCAGACAGCAGGCTTTCCTCTTGCTGATGTCTCCATTAAAGAATCTCACATTAGGAAAAAAACTCTTAGAGGGCCTACAAAAAGTGACAGGTACAGAGTAGAGAGACAATAAGCCAACAGCTGTATCTTATAAGGTAGAAAGTGACAGAGTGGGGACTTCAGTCGCTAGTGAAAGGAGAGGTGTTCTTTGTATTTAAGCCTCGAGGTCTAAAACATTTAGTCAAGCACCCAGGCACACTTTGAAAGTAGAAAATTTTACTATACATTTTGTGAAATTCCCATATATCAAGGACTAACATTTCCCTGAGTAACATTCTATCTCATAAGAATGGGATACACAGGCCGGGCGGTGGTGGTGCACGCCTTTAATCCCAGCACTCGGGAGGCAGAGCCAGGTGGATCTCTGTGAGTTCGAGGCCAGCCTGGGCTACCAAGTGAGTCCCAGGAAAGGCGCAAAGCTACTCAGAGAAACCCTGTCTCAAAAAAAAAAAAAAAAAAAAAAGAATGGGATACACAAATAAATGTACATAATTACAACCTATGACAAAAGTACAATTACATTAATATTGTTTGATACCAATAGTTGATATGAGAAAATTCAGATTAGAAATAATTTATGATGCTTAGCATTGCACACATAAATTGATGCTCAATAAGTTGTTCATTGTGTTGCGTTTGTATTAGCAAACTTTTGTTTCTGAATTTAAGTTGTTTAGAACCCTCACTGGCAAACTAGAAATTTCAATGCATACATGCACATTGAAGTAGACTTACAAAATGCTCCTCACCATATAGTCAATAAAACAGCTGCTTTGACTCTTCTCCTGTAAACAGTCAATATTTCACCTGGTGTTGCCCTAGCAACTGTACAGAGAAGTCTCAGAATGTGGAATGTAGTCATTGCTGTCTAGAAGTTTACAACATATCTCAGAAGTTAAAAAAGGAATAAAGGACTAGTATAAAGACAATGTTAGGTAAAATACTAAAACAAGAGCTTCAAATAGGAGCTTGGTGTATGCGCTCAGAAGAAAGAAAGAAAGACAATTATAGTTCTGTATCTACTTGGTAACTAATTGTTAAATTGGGCGTTAAATGTTGGTCAGATCGATGTTAGTTTCACTTTCTGGTTAGATGTTGGATGATAGCACATAGAATGACAACATTAAAGACAGAGCTGCTCTGCATCCACACACCACTTCACACACACAGTATTGTGAAAAAGGCGCAACCGTAGTAAACCTGAACCTTCATGAATAACCCTTCAAATCCTCTGGTTTCAGTTTACGGACCCAGCTCTTCATAAATGCTTTCATTTAGCAGCATTCCTTCCCATTCTTACATTCTCCCAGAACTTACTGTGACTGCTTGTACTGCTTGTACATAGGGGTGTATCAGGAAATTCCTGAAAAAAAATGTATTAGGTTCTCAGATAGGAGCTTTCATAAGATTTCTGGAGAGCAGACAGAGAAATATGAAGACAAGAAGGACTGAAAGGATAAATGCAGCATCGAATGGTCCCTGGGGTGACTAATGACCTGCTGGTATCAGCTTGGAGGATACCAGACTCAGCGTAGGGCCGGCTTCAATGCTACCCATTTATGAGTTTTTTTTTTTTCTTTTTTTTTTTTTTTCCCAGAGCTGAGGACCGAACCCAGGGTCTTGCGCTTGCTAGGCAAGCGCTCTACCACTGAGCTAAATCCTATTTATGAGTTCTTAAATGTGTACTTTGATGTTTAATTTATGTGATTCTTAAATTATTGGCTTCAGAGAAAGGATGAGTGATAAATATATGAGGAAAGAGAATAAAGGTGTCACATGATTTCAGTGTGCCGGTTGGTTAGCCAAAGACCATGAAATGTAGCAAAGAAATGTTTAGTTCACAAGCAGGGCTCTAAACCGCTTTCAATATGTCGGTGCTAGGCCACAGTGATGTGGTCATTACGATGTAAGGGTTTAATAGCAATATTTTAAAGAAAAACTCAGGTGTGATGTGATCACGAGACAAGTCATTGGGATCTTGATGAGCATTTATCATCAGATTATTAATATGAAATGAGACAACTGGCACAGTGCCATTACTCCTATGATTCTGCAAGGAGGGTCTCTGCAATCAGGGAAGTGATACTCACATCGTGATATCACTTTACTTCATCAGGAGGTTTATGTGCAAACTTGCGTGGCTAGCTTTAAAAGATGCATACGTAGATAAACGGAAATCTGTCCCTTAATGAAAAAGGAGTACTAGGTATTGTGGGGATTATCAAGGCAACTGCACGTAGTTAAAAAGGATGTTTATTTTGGGGCAACTTCCAACCAGTAAAGGGGTTGGTTACAGGATCCAGGAGAGGTGAGGTACAATCCAGAGGGGTTCTCTGGAGAACTCTGCTCAGTCTACCATCCAGCATCCAGAATCTGGAGGAAGGAACCAAGAGAGTATCTGCATCTGGATCTCGGGTCTTAAGGGCTCCAGCCTTGGCACCACCCCAGGGGCAGGTCATAGGCCTGGCAGTTACTGGAAGCCTCACTAGGGGTAGTACTTCCAGATCAAAGCTGGAATAGCTACCCACTACAACTAGAGGAAGCCAAGAATTCACTGTTTGCACTAGGTACACAATCACACACAATCAGACACCAAAAACAAACAAATAGCTATTCTATTCAGAAAGCATCAAAGGCACTAAAGACTATAAAGACTAACTTGTAGACTATAAAATTTATCTAGTAGGACACAAGCACCTTCCACCAATATTCAAATGCCCACTTAAGCAAAGCTTCAGCTAAGTATTTCCAGTATTATTCCAAAGAGCTCTTTGAAAATGGAATATATCACTGCAGGATGTTCTCCACTGGGGAAGGTTTGGACATAGAAGCCTTATAATGACATAATGAGAAGATAGCTCAAGGGAGAGCAAACTTTGAAAATGATACGGCAGTTCTAACACTGCTGTTATTTTTCAGGACAATTGTACATTATGTTTTGAATAAGACCTCAGAGTAGAAATCTAACCTAGCCAACAGGGTTCCTTTAAAATGTAAACTTTGGTTTGTTTAATTGACAAATAAAAATTAAGAATGTTATCCTTAAAAAAAAGTCCTCAATCCCTATCACTTAAGTATTTAGGTTCCATACTTAAAGATTTATTTTTGTCATTTTAAATTATGGGATGGGATGGGACATGCATGCGGGTATGGTTGCTCATGGGGGCCGGAAGATGGTGAAGGATCTCTTGAAGGTAAATTGCAGGTGGTTGTTAGCTTCTTGACACAAGTGCTGGTAAAAAAAAAAAATCATGACATCTTCAAGAGCAGTGTGTGTTCTTCACCACAGAGCCACCATCTCCCCCACCAAGGTCATGTAACATTTATTTTTCCTATGCCTACATTACCTAAAGTCTTCTAGGCTCATCCATGTTTTAGCAAAATATTTCATTTTCCTCCTTCTTTTTTACAGACAGATAAGACTTTTGGAAATAGGCAGTGTTTTGAAATAGAAACAAAAGTAAACAATGGGGAAAAAAACCCTTAGGAACAGGAGAGATGCTTCATTAGTTAAGAGAGTTCACTGGTCTTCCACAGGACCTGTCTTCATTTCCAACATCATCTCAGGTGGCTCACTACCTGTAACTCCAGCCTCAAGGGATTTTCTAACCTCCAAGGATGCTTACACTCATGCATACCTGTGCACATATCCATGCACAGGTATATAAATATATGCATACTTTAAAATAGTAATCATAACTTTAAAATTTTAAAAGAAACCTATTCAAATAATGAAACCTGACCTGAAAAATACTGGTTTTCTGTGCCCTCTTAAGGTTTTTCTAGCACAAGACCAGACTTCAGTCTACTAGCAAGCAGAACTAGATGTTTCCTCACTTTTAAATAAGGATAATAATTCCTACTTCACAATGTTCGTTATTGTCTATATATGATTAAAGAATCACATTTATTGAGGGTAAAGATCTATTGGAATTTAAAAGTGTCTATTGCCCTATAATCTACCCTTGTATTTGTTGTCAAACCTCTCAACTTTTATAAGTGTTCATCATAATTTGACCATTAGTATTGTTCAACCTACCTATTTAAATTCATCACATTTCACCAGGGCTTATATTTTTATGGAAACCCTGTTATTAGAAAATGATATTAGCCTAATGAGTTATAGTTAACAAAATGTCAGGTGATTCCTCCTGTGAAATCAAACTAAATTGCAGATATTAATGAAGACTCTTCTGTGGCCTCAAGGTTAGGAGAGTCTTCGAGAAAAGAAAATATTAAACACACCTGATTGAATAAAATGTCTTCAGTGAGCAAATGGTAACCTCATACAGAGACAGTAATGGGCCCAGGGTCTGATCCACATCACAAGGAAACAGGGGGCCTATGCTTGATTTGTAAGAGAAAGATAAATGTGTCACATGGCCAGTTGTTACTATTTACAGAGGTTCAACTTTGTCATGCATGAAAGCTTTGCACAGTTTAATAGTTTTTCAAGATTTGAGACATTTAATAATTTTCACTGGTAAAAATGCAAAAGGCAAGTACAATTTTTTTTTAAAAAAATCTATAGACTGAAACACAAATATATTTCTATACTTCATCTAAATACCTGAAATGGCCTCATCTCAAAAAATTATTATTTTATTTCTAATAATCAATATCATTTCTAATTCTGTTAATTCTAAATAAAATATAACCATTAAAATTCTCTTCCACCATACTCAAGGATTGTGTCATTCATTTTTTAAATTATAGGTTTATTCAACACTTAAATTATGCTAATATTATGTTATTGAAAATCCCAAAATCGCATGTACAATTCCTTAGTTCTAAAGGATGTACTGCTGATATTTCTCTTCTCCACTCATATAAATACTTATGTTACTTAATTTTAAACATAAATGTGGATATGCTTTCATATTCTGGTTTTTCATATATCTTCATTAAAAACTATAACTTTGCTGGGCAGTGCTGGCACACGTCTTTAATCCCAGCACTCAGGAGGCAGAGGCAGGCAGATCTCTGTGAGTTTGAGGCCAGCCTGGTCTACAGAGTGAGTTCTAGGAAAGGCGCAAAGCTACACAGAGAAACCCTGTCTCAAAAAACAAAAAAGCACCAAAAAAAAAAAAACCCAAAAAACTATAACTTCATCCCAATCACTGATAGTGCCATTTTAAGTCTCTGTTAGACTAGCATTTAGAAAATAGTGCCACCAAACTTTTGTTACTATTACGTGTTAGCTTCTTACAGCAGGTGAAGGATAGACAAGTCAATGTATGTCCACAAATTATATATTAAATGATTAATGAACAAACCCTTGATTTCCATAACCCCACATATCATACACAGGTATGTGGGACATCATACTTAATATTTGATGATTACTTGAAAACTTATATTCTTTCAGAAATTCTTTGGCAGCTTTCAAATGCATCTGTAGGGTTGCATTTTTTATTTTTTGTGTTAAACATGACTGACAAAAAGAAACCAAAGAGGACCATTCAATGGAATCTCAACTCAGGGAGTTCACATTTGAAACACTAAAGTCTCCAAAGCACAGGAGCCCATAATTTGTAGACATACAACTGTATCCAAAATACATAATTTGCTTCTTGCCCCTTAAGAGAACCAAGTTAATGTATACACAACTTAAAATTCCGATCACTCATAAATAACTAGAAATCCTTGTATAAAATAATAAACAGCATCATACGGTTGTATTTCTAGGACAGAGTGGGGGTTTGTGGGTCTTTGTTGTTTCATTTTGTCTAAACACAAGTTCGAGGGTTGAATATATAAAGTGGAGTGAGATTATGATGCATTAATCTTCTTCCAAATGTTAATTTATGAGTTTCACAAGATCTTCTTTGCTTTCTAGCTCAGAGAATGGCTTTTCTCAATAGTTCAGTGGCACAATTTCCATGGCAATGCCACTCCAAGAAAATTGAGTAGTTACAAGAAAGGTGTTTGTTTCATGGTGTCTGAATATCTAGTGATACATTTTATCCTGTCACAGCCAGAGCACTCTAATTCTCTCTCTCTCTCCCTCCCTCTCTCTCTAAAACACACACAAACACAAACACAGAACACAAGTTAAAATACACACACACAAATACAGAACACAAGTTAACACACACACACACACACACACACACACACACACACACACACACGTCTCTAAATGAGCATACCAAGTTCTTCTTAAGCAAAGATCTGTCTTTTTTCAGCCTGGGATTTTGCATTTACATCGAAAGTATAAGTGCAAAATAAGTCGCAGTATAGATACTAGATTAGTATCTCCTACGAAAGGGACTTTATACCATAATAATAACAAATTGTGAGGACAGGTGAGCTATAAATGTAGTTCTCAGAGTTGAACCCTAGTTCTGCTTTGTTGTAAAATTAGAGCACAGTTGTAAGATTTGTCTTAGAGAAGCTTGGGAGACAGCTCAGTCAATAGAATTCTTACCCAGAATGCATTAAGCCCTAGGGTCTAGTTTTAGCGCTATATGAGCCAGGCATGGTGACATAGGCTCATAGTCACAGCATGTCAGAGGCATATGCAGGAGGATCAGAAATTCAAGAGAATTTCTATCTATACAAGGAGTTTAAGGCCAGCCTGGGCTACATGAGACACTGTCTCAAACAGAAAGGTGAAAAATAGAGAAAGAAGTGGGGGAGAGGGAGAAATGTTAGCAAATATTATCTAGTTCTAAGGCCAAGGGCATCATCTATCATAAAAATGCATATTGGAATATCTTTTGGCCTTTGCAACAGAAATAATGTGAAGATACAGTTTCTCCATGTCATATAACTCAAATATATCTCGTCTTCAGCAATAGGGTCTTACCATCACATTCTAGAAGAACCGAGAGGAATAACAATAGCTTGTAGACAAGAGCATGTTTATGATGGTAGGAGGGATCCCACTGACCAACATCACCAAAAGAAAGTAACCCATACCTGGTATTGAGCCTTTAATCTGAGAGCCTATGATGTTTGGAAGTGGCATCTTCCCTTCACTCCTGTTATAGGATAACTCCATTCAAACTCCTTTTTCGCATGCACATGTACATGTTTTAGAAAGCATCTACAATAGCAAGCTTCTGTTTGCGTTTTCAAATGTCTTGGAGTTAGTTATTCCTCCCATATCCTCTCCTCTAACCTTCCTTCCTGTCTCCTATCCCATTTAATCCTTATCATTCCATTACCCCTTTACTCCTTCCCATTGCCTGTTTTTTTAGCCCACTTCACCTGCATCCCTAATGTGGTCCCTTATTATTTTCCTAACTTCTACATCCATATTCTCCTATACTCTGATTTAAACATTATTAGCTTCAGGGGTATTTGTAGATAGTTGGTATGGCTACTGCTTAGGGGAGACCTTTCTTGGACTCATGAAAAATTTTCTACTGTTTCACTCGTTCTTTTAGCCAGTGGTTTAAAAAAGCTTGGCAAAGCCAAGTGAGAGAGAAGATAAAAGAGAGAGGCTTTAGCTTGTTCCCAGCACTACACGTTTATTAAGTTATAAACCATGCGTTCTATGCATACTTCCCGTAATCTCTTACTTAACATTTTGTGACAGGTTTAATACAGCAAAATTAGACATGCTGCCACAGCCCCTCTGACAGCTACCTGGCTTCCATGCACTAACACTGCTGGCTGCCTGCCCAGTGCTCATACCATTGAAGAAAGTGCTCGGGAACATTTTTAGTGAGGTCTGGAAGCAAGACAATGAGATGGAGGTTTCAGCACACCAAATAGTAAATGCTCCTGAGGAATTTTTAGATAGTATCAGGCATCATAGGGCTTAGAAAAAGAGGAAAATGACTGTGGACTTATGATGGGTAGGTAAGGACCATCTTCTATTAGGTAAACTGCCTAAAATAATTCTAAATTTAAAATAAAATTAAATCAGTGTTTCTTTCATTTACATCCCATTCAATTAGAGACCTGTGAATGAATTCAGGTAAAATAAGTTAATTTCAGAATAAATTTATTTCTACTTAGGTAAATTTGGAAATATGCATATAGAATATATATATCCTTTTCCTCTTTACTTGCAACAAAATAATTTAACCAAGTTTAGTTTGGAATAGCCAATCCTCGGCAGATAATCACTCATCAAGGCAACATCAGGTTGAAAGTTACTACTTTCTGTTTGCTTCACAATCTTAGTAATAATTAGAACTCAAATGTATTGATAATCCCTAAATATTAACACAGTATTTTGGCATTATGCTCAATGTGGGAGAATGAGTCCTGTTGTAGAATATTCCTTTACACTGTGTGAAGATGTGTCACTGTGATTGGTTTGAAAAAGAGCTGAATGGCCAATAGCTAGGCAGGATTTTCTGGGCAGAGAGGACACTGGGAAGAAGAAGAGGGAGACACCAGAGACACAGAGCAAGCAGGATGGGCAATATGAAGATGAGATAATAAAGCCCCAAGGCAGAAAGTAAATTAATAGAAATGGTTTAATTTAAGTTATAAGAGCAAGTCAGAAACAAACTTAAGCTAATGGCCAGGTCTTCATAGTTAACAATAAGTCTCTGTGTCATTATGGGGTAGCTGATTATTTCCCCCCCAAAAAAAATTAGCCTATATATGGCAACCAAAGTCTGGCCAAGTATATCCTCAGAAAGTTTTTTTTTTTTTTTTTTTGTTTTTTTTTTTTTGTTTTTTTTTTTTTTTTTTTTAAAGTTTAAAACATGGAGTCAAACATAGCTTCCTGGCATAGTTTCCTGTTCATGGAGGTCTCTCAGGTAGACTTGGCATACAGAGACCACCTACAGGCTGGAGCCAGCTGCCAGCACCATGTGCTAAACTGAGCCACACCAACAGCTAGCATAGCAGTTTAAGATTTGTTTCACATGATCCAATAGCACTGAAAGTACTCAATAAATACAGGTCCAGACATGAAAGAAAAATTCTAAACAGGTTATAGTATGTTTAAAAATGTGCACAGCTTTGAGAGAAAAAGTAAAATGGGTATAGTCAGTCATAGAAAACAGTAAATCATTTATAAATGATAATAAGCCACTTAGAGAGGGGAAATATATGGGGAGTCTGGATCCTGTATGGTGTTGTAGTGAATTTAAATTTTTTGATTGCTACTGAGCAAACAATAGCTTCTGAGAGACAATGGATTATAAAAACTACTAAATTAAACCAACATATTGACTAAATTAAATACTAAATTAAATTAATATATTTAAAAAATAGCTTAACTTCAAAACAGAAGTAAAAAATATATTATTTTTTAAAATATATAAATAATTATATAATATTATATATAAATAAAAAATATAAATAAAACATAAAAAATATATATTATATTGGGGAAGAGATTATGCTTTTGCTTCCACAGAAAATGAAAATCTGTGGATTCATTCAAGGTTGATAGAGATCAGGTTTGATCTGGAAGACCCCTTGAAAATCTTGGCATAAAGACATAAAGAAATAAAATCTAGAAAAACTATAAGACAGGTGAGATATATTTTTTCTGCTCAAACATAAAACAAAAAATCACCTTTGGCTAGCTTGTGTACAGTGCACAATCCATTCTTCTGTTAATGTAGATATGTATGTTACCTTTGAAAGTTTGTGTGTTTTCAGAGCAAGAGGACCAAACACTAATTCAAACAGATGGCCCGTGAGGTCCAGCCCTCAGAGTTCCTCTGTTGCAGTTTCCTCAGAGTTCTGCATCCACAACAGCTTCAAGGCTGCTGGCTGAGATGGTCCAGCCCCACAGACTAATATAGCCAGGACTTGACCATTATCCTAATTTTCTCAGGTTCCCCCAAAGATGTCAACACCCCCAGATAACAGGAAGTAGCCTGGAGAACACAACACCCACACTCTAAAGAGGTGGGATGGGTAGTTTTTGATCATTCAGTGGGTTTTGGATATTTGTACTTAGGGTGGTTGATTACAAATTGTTACTGGTCATGGTCAGGGAGAAAGCTAAACAAAGGAGATTAGATTCAGGAATATCTTTCTGTAGGGAAATAGGGGGATATCATATAGTAATGATGGGGTAAAAGGATGGATTGTTGAGTCTACTTTCAAACAACCACTACTTTAAAAAAACACTCAAATATTTTACATTGGTATGGATTTTCACATATTGATACAAATTTAAGATTATTTTGTTATACTGTATATAGGTTTCTACTCTTATTTAAGATATTGTACCTATGCAGCTCATTTTAATAGGTTATGTAAAGTTTTAGTCTTTGAAAGGTATTTAGGATATTAAAGAAATACAGGTTATTAGTTAGTCATCTATAACAATCAAACTTATAGTCATTTTAGATATGTTTTCAGGTCAAACAGATATAGTTTAAGTAGACAGGTGGTCTTCAAAAACTTAATCTACAGAGTATGGCATTTAAACTATTTTTATAACATAAGGCTTTTCATGACAATGAGACACGTCTGCTTCTGGCAGCATCAATCTACTTCAGAGAAGAAGATGGGCATCAGAGAGCCCCCATCATAGTTTGCTTCCAATGTGACAAAATTAGCCAATTGGGCAAGAAACTGCCCTTGCCTCAACTGCTGACAGTAGGCTGTCCAAACTGGACAAGCAAGACACAAAAGAAAGTGACTGCCAAACTTTGTCAAGACAGGGTAGGAAAGTCCTTCAAAAATTCCTGCTTCACAGAAAAGTCTGTAAGATATTCTAGGCCCATAGGCCAAAAATGGCCTTCAACTATATCTGTTTGAAGACTAAATAAAGTTTTACAGTTTTCCTTGTTATTAATTCAGAAAAGAAACTTACATGAGAGATATAAAGTTTATAATGTCGAGAGACATAAAAGCTTAAATTGTTTATCTAAAAATATTTTGAGTTCTAAAAAGGTAGTTTTAAGATAGTAATACAATTCATAATAAAATTATTTAGCTATAAAACTTTAAAGTCATCAAGATAAGATAGATAATAGAGTATTTTCTTTGAATATGCCAAATACAAGTGACCTGGACATTGTGAATGTAATTCTTACCTGATAATTGTTCTTATTCTATATAGTTTTACTATGTTAGAATTAAACTTTCATTTTTATTTAAATAATACCTGATAATTCTTATTGTATATAGTCTTACTGTGTTAGAGTTAAAACATTTCTTTCCTATTTGAACAAGAAGGGGAAAATATTGTGGAATATTTCTTTACACTTTGTGAAGATGTATCACTGTGATTGGTTTAATAAAGAAATGAATAGACAATAGCTAGGCAGGATATTCAGGATAGAGAGGATGCTGGGAAGAAGAAGACACCATGAGATGCAGAGCAAGAAGGATAGACACTATGGAGAAGAGGTAATAAAGTCATGAGATAAAAAGTAAATTAATAGAAATGGGTTAATTTAAGATATAAGAGCTAGTCAGAAACAAGCCTAAGCTATCAGCCAATCTTCCATAATTAATAATAATTCTCCATGTCATTATTGGGGAGCCAATGGCTCGATGAAAAATCCACCTACAGAGTTCAGGACAAAGAATATTATAAAACACTCAAATTCCTGACACTATACCCATTTGTGCAACTTTTTTTATTATTTTACTTTACAATATAATTTAATTCTACATATCAGCCACGGATTCCCTTGTTCTCCCCTCTCCTGCACCCTCCCCTTCCCCCCAGTCCACCCCGCATTCCCATCTCCTCCAGGGCAAAGACTCCCCCAAGGATTGAGATCAACCTGGTAGACTCAGTCCAGGCAAGTCCAGTCCCCTCCTCCCAGGCTGAGCCAAGCGTCCCTGCATAAGCCCCAGGTTTCAAACAGCCAACTCATGCACTGAGCACAGGACCTGGTCCCACTGCCTGGATGCCTCCCAAACAGACCTAGCCAATCAACTGTCTCACCTATTCAGAGGGCCTGATCCAGTTGGGGGCCCCTCAGCCACTGGTTCATAGTTCATGTGTTTCCATTTGTTTGGCTATTTGTCCCTGTGCTTTATCCGACCTTGGTCTCAACAATTCTCGCTCATATAAACCCTCCTCTTTCTTGACAATTGAACTCCCGGAGATCCACCCAGGGCCTAGCCATGGATCTCTGCATCCGGTCCCCTCAGTCATTGGATGGGGTTTCTAGCACGACAATTAGGGTTTTTGGCCATCCTATCACCAGAGTAATTCAGTTCGGGCTGTCTCTCGACCATTGCCAGCAGTCTATTAAAGATCTCAATGCCACATTATCCTCAGACAAGGCAAGCAAGAAAAGGAAAAAGGGACTGGAAACCTGACATAACCCAAAATGCCAGAGAATCATGATCCCCACCAATGCATTTTCTCCCTTTTGGGTTGTCATTCATTTATATAAATGTTTATATTTTGAATTTACTCATTCTTTCACAGTCTGGGGAATATTTTATATTTACATAATTGTTTGGTCTCCTATTTTCAAAACAACATCATTATAACTTTGGTGTAATCCCGCCATCTAATGAGCCGTTTTTGAGGCATTGATTCATTTTGGTAAAACATTGAAATGTAACTTAATAATAAAAGCAAAAGTATCTGATTTTATTTAATAGGATATGATTTAATTTAATAAAACCTATACTACTACAAGTGAACAATGTAAAATTAGATTTAAGTGATTAGTGATTGTTGCCTAGTTCACACTCATCTGCACAAATTTACAACATAACCACAATCTTTAGTAGAGTAACAATTATTAAGAACTGAACAGGACTTTCAGAAGTCATGATAAAATTTACATGAGGATAGTAACCTTAATTCTGGCAACAAAGAATATATTCCTGAGGCCATGGAAAAGTAGAAAACATAGTATTTAGTGGGAATATAATTAGCATAATTGAAAAGCAATTCAAAAATTATAATGTGCCTGATTCATTTAGCTAGCAGTTCTCTGTGTGATCCTATGTGGGCATAAGTCATGGCACTGCCATGCCATGCCTCAAAACTCAGAAGGAAGACATGACTCAAAATTGAACAAAAAAGCCATTAACAAGAGTACAGCTCAGATATTTATATTTAACAAATGTAAACTGAAAATAATAATAGAATATTAACTAATATATTAAAATTAGATACCAGGTGTAATGGCTCATGCCTTTAATTTCAGCACTCCAGAGACAGAGGCAGGTGGGTCTCTGTGAGTTTGAAACCAGCCTGGTCTACAGAGTGAGTTCCAGAACAACCAGGACTATTATACAAAAAACCCAGTCAGGAAAAACTAAAACAAAATAAAAATAGATACCAACATGGAAAATTCATTATTGTCCTGGACATTATACATACAATCATACAATCAAATTCCAGTTTTTAATAAAAAATTTTCATTTATTTAAATTCTATTAATTAAAAATATATAAAGTTTAGAAATCACAAATAGTACAATAGTATAGATAGAACAGAAAAGAGTCTAAGTAGACAGAAAGAGGTTATACAAGGGCATATGAGATCAAACCAGAATGCAAAAATATTAAGACATTTAGAAAAGGAAAAGGAGATAATTGAGGCCAGTTGGAAATTTCATTTGACAATATAATAAGAAATCTAGAGAGCGAAGGAGAGAAATAGAGCAGAAATTCCTAGGGTACTGTAAATAAGAAAAGTGTGTATCTAAAAGCTCTACAATGCCCAGCTAAGAAATACACAAAGAATGTCACACTTAGGCATATCTGCCAAACTGCCACAAATGCAAATGGTAGAGAAATCACAAAAGAAAACAAAGGTCCATAGTGTTGACAGTGAGATTTTCCAGGGAACATGAATATTGGAAGACAATAGAACTGGGTATTTTTGAAGTAGAAAGAAAGTGATCAGAGATGCACATAGATATACAGAAAATAAAATAAGGAATATTAACCAAATTCATAGCAAACATAAATTTATTTTTCTAACTATGAAACATTAATAACGACTTTTATTGGATTGAAATATATGGTGAACTAAGATTCGTAACCTAGAAGTGGAATGTTCTTTGAGTTGAATTGCCTGGAATGTGTCAAAAGCAAGATAAAGTGTGTAAATATAAGAAAGAAACTTCTGAAGTTGTTTTAATAGCAATGGAGTTCTTTATTTTTTATTAAAAGATTTTAACCTTTTAAATAATATTTTTATTCAGTCTTTGAAAATTTCATATCAATTTCCTACTCCATCTATACACCTCTCCCCATGGCCTTCCATGTTCATGGGCTTTAGTGAGATATTTCAATACACATATACAATGTATTATGAAAATTTCATGTATTTCACTTCAAATATCTATAACTGAGTTGTATTTAAAAACATTCAAAAGTCCTCTCTACTGACTGATTTGAAACAAACATTTTTTGCCCACCTCAGTTATGCTACTGTTGCTAAAAAGATTATTAGTTGTTTCTTCTATCCAATTGCCTCCTTATTTTTTCCTCTCTATCTACCCCAACAAATCCTTCCCAGGCACTGTTATCATACTTTCTATTTCAACTATTTTTGCTTTGAGATAAGAATAAAAACACCAAGTATTGGTTCTTAAAAATATTTTATTTTATAATTAATTTAATTTTACATATCAGCCACAGATTCCCCTGTGCTCCCTCCTCCCACCCCCCAGCCTCCCCTCCCCCCCAACCCACCTCCCCTATTCTCACCTTCTCCAAGGCAAGGCCTCCCCAGTCCAGCCTGGTAGATTCAGTTGAGGCAGTTACAGTCCACTCCTCCCTACATCAAAGCTGAACAAATAGGCCCTAGGTTCCAAAAAGCCAGCTCATGTACGAAGGACAGGTTCCAGCTCCACTGCCTGGGGGCCTCCTAAACAGTTCAAGCTCATCAACTGTCTCACTTAACCAGAGGGCCTGGTCCAGTTCCATGGGGGCTCCTCAGCTATTGGTTCATAGTTCATGTGTCTCAGATAGTTTGACTATTTGTCCCTGTGCTTTTTCCATCATGGTCTCAATATCTCTTGCTCATATAATCCCTCCTCTCTCTCACCGATTGGACTCCTGGAGCTCCACCTGGGGTTTGGCCATGGATCTATGCATCTGCTTCCATCAGTCATTGGATGAGAGTTCTATCATGACAGTTAGGGTGTTTGGCCATCAGATCACCAGAGTAGGTCAGCTCAGGCACTCTCTTGACTATTGCCAGTAGTCTATGGTGGAGTCATCTTTGTGGATTTCTGGGGACCTCTCTAGCACTCTGCTTCTTCCTATTCCCCCAGCGTCTTCATTCATCATGGTATCTCCCTCCCAGTTCTCCCACTCTGCTCCTGATCCAGCTGGGACCTCCCGCTCATTCCCCTAAGCTCTCTTTCCCTCGATCCTTGCCCTCCACTACCCCCACCCCCACCCCCAGTTTGCTCATATAGATCTCATCCATTTCTCTGTCATTGGGCAATCTCCGTGTCTTTCTTAGGGTCCTCTTTACTAGGTAGCCCTCCTGGAATTGTGAGTTTCAGTCTGGTTATCCTTTACATCTAGTATCCTCCTGTGAGTGAGTAAATACAATATTTGTCTTTCTAAGTCTGGGTTACCTCATTCAGGATGATATTTTCTAGTTCCATCCATTTGCCTGCAAACCTCATGATGTCATTGTTTTTCTCTGCTGAGTAGTACTCCATTGTGTATATGTACAACATTTTATTTAGCTCAGGGATGGGGATTTAGTTCAGCAGTAGAGCACTTGCCTAGCAAGTGCAAGGCCCTGGGTTTGGTCCTCAGCTCCAGGAGAGGAAAAATGTTCTACCTGTGTTTATAACTGTTAGATATTTAAAACACCAAGTATTGATTTTTATTTACCTTGTTCATTGCACTTAACAGCGCAATCCCTAGTACTATGAATGTGGCTTCAAATTACTGAATTTCTTTACTTCATGGTCAAACATTTTTCTCCAATGTATGTTTACCATGTTTTTCTTCATGTTGATTGCATATGTTTGCCATTACAGGACTAGTGCTGCACTAAACATGCATGTGCAGGTATATATTTGGGACATTGGTTTAACATATTCTTATTCGTATTCCTAGTAATGGGATTGTGTAGAAGCTCTATTTCTAGTGTTTGGGGGAATTTCGTTTTATATGGTATAGAAAGTGATTTGTGATAGCTGTATTTTTGTTTTGAATGAGTGTATTAAATATATGGAAAGTCAAAGTAAAAGAATAATTAGCAATAGGTAGGTAGTTGACTGGTAGAGACACCAAAAAAAATCATCAAATGTGCCACTCAAAATCTAGCACAAATCCACTTGGGAAGTCTTTTTAAGGTAGTCAGACAGAGTTCCCAGTAGGGTTCCAAGCATCACAGCGTGCCCACTCAGATGAAACTGCCACGCAAAAGATAAAACAGAAACAGATGGATAACATCATCAGATCTGACAATCACAATATCCATTAGGAACTAAGTAGAGAAGAGTTGAGGAAATCAGATGGAGTTTTCTCGACATGGATAAGCTTCAGATGGCTGAACTTCTGGCTTCTTTTTCCCCACTGTAGAAGCTTCTACATGAACATTAGTAACATCCTTGCAGATGTTCCGAAGGGCACAATGTTTTCATTCTTGAGGTGTTGTGCTATTCTCTCCTTTGTGTCTCTTGGGGACTTGGAAGATACAGCAGAAACAGGATTCTGTCTCAGATAGGGACTGGGGCAACTCAGTTTCCAGATACAGCATTTCGGTGATCTCCAACAGAACATGACAATTCCCCAGTACAGAGTACATTCCAGTTCATATTTCTCAGCATACTTGCTGTGTTAATTTGGACCCTCATCAACAATGAATGGAGTTTGCCTTTCACTATATACTAAGCAGAATTCATTCTATTTTTGTTTTCTACTAATAGATATTCCAACTGGGGTGAGATAAAATTGTGTTTTTTACCTTGAATTTACTTATTTTTTTGTGATATTGATTTTTTTATACTATTGGCTATTTGTGTATGCTATAAAAAATTTAAATTAAAGTTATTTGCCCATTTTTAACATGTTCATTTTTTAAATATGAAGTTATTTGATATCCTTATATATTCTTCCCATTGTCTGATATACGTTTCTTAAATATTTTTTCCTGTTTTTTAGGTTATTTCTTCATTCTGGTGATTATTTCCACTGCTATACAAAACCTTTTTAGTTTTTTGGCATGCCATCATTAATTTCTGCTTTTGTTACCTATATTTCAGGATCATAAAAAAATGTCCTGAAGTAGTTTCCTTTAGGTTTTTTTGTGATAACTTCTTTTTTTTTTTTTTTGGTTTTTTTATTATTATTATTATTATTATTATTTTACAACACCATTCAGTTCAACATAATAGCCACAGAATCCCCTGTTCTCCCCCTCTCGCTCACCCCTCCCCCCAGCCCACCCCCCATTCCCACCTCCTCCAGATCAAGGTCTCCCCCGAGGACCGGGGTTGACCTGGTAGACTCAGTCCAGGCAGGTCCATTCCCCCCTCCCAGACCGAGCCAAGTGTCCCTGCATAAGTCCCAGGATTCAAACAGCCAACTCATGCAACGAGCCCAGGACCTGGCACCAATGCACAGCTGCCTCCCAAACAGATCAAGCCAAATGACTGTCTCACCCGTTCAGGTGGCCTGATCCAGTTGAGGGCCCCTCAGCCTTTGGTTCATATATCCTGTGCTTCCATTCATTTGGTTATTTGTCCCGGTGCTTTATCCAACCTTGGCTTCAACAATTCTCGCTCATATAAACCCTCTTCTTACTCACTAATTAGACTCCCAGTGCTCCACCAGGGGCCCAGCCGTGGATGTCTGCCTTCAGATTCCTCAGTCCTTGGATGGGGTTTATGGCACCACTATCTGGGTGTCTGGCCATCCCATCACCAGAGTAGGTCAGTTTTTGTGATAACTTCTTAATGTGGAGTCTTATGCTTATGTCTTTTATCAATTTTGAAGTGGATTTTGCAGTTTTTCACAGAAATAAGATTTAGGGTCTGATATCTACCTATGGCTATCCTGTTTTCCTGCCACACTTATTTAAGGGACTATCCTTTTCTCCACTGTATGTTCTTGCTGCTTTCAGACAAAGTAATTTTTAAGGCAAGTATTACTAGTGATAAACAGTCACCAGTATATTAATTATAGATAGGAATATACCTACTACAATCTTCTATATATTAAATGACATGCATATAAAAGAGGAAACAGACAAACCACAATCACTGCAGAAGATCTGAATAGAAACAGAATGACACATATATGGATAGATGATATATGGCAAAGCGCTTCTATAATTCCCCAGGGAAGGATGAAGGATGGACTTCTCAATAAATGAGGCCTTTGGAAACAAATGGAAGAAAAGTAAATCTTAACTCTTTCTATAAAACTTACACACACACACACACACACACACACATTTTACCAATGGATTGTTGACCTAAATGTAAAACATGAAATGTAACATCTTCTCATATTTAAAAGCAGAATAGCCTCATAGATTCTGAATAGAATGCTTTCATCACAGACTAAAGCACTTACATGTATATTTATAAAGTGTATCTGAGTATGTCAACACTGAGAAAATAAACTCAGTCAATCATCTGATTATGCTAAGGAACAAATTAGTAGTTGGTTTGTGGAACATATCAATAATTTCTTCTGTATTATCTTTCATATGTCATCTAGTCCACAATTCCTGAAGTACCTTGATCCCCTCACAATGTGCTCCAACAAAGGGAGTTAATATCAGAGTTTTAGATGATCCAGGCTTCTGAGCATAGGTTTTGTGGTTGGGTTGGTGTTTACTTTTCTCTTTTGATAGTCTGTAATGTAACTTCCTGTACCAAAGATGCTAGAACATAGGCAGGAAGGCTTTATGTGGACACCAGCTCATCTTCTCCATGGTCAATGAGTTGTGCTGGTGTTGTCTTCAGCAATGGGGCCTTGCTGTCAGATTGGGAAGAGAAAACTATTGTTTTGACAACAGCCTAGGTTGTTTGGGTTCCCATGGGCCCCCTATAGCCAATAACTCAAATAGATGTAACTCATTCCTGATACAGGAAACTTCAGTTGTTGTGGGAGCCCGTTCTGGGGTTCCTCGTGGCTTTACCCAGCAGGTCCGAATAGAGGATGATCAGGACCACGGGCCTGAGTGCAGGTGTCTGAGATGGCCTGCACTTGGCTGTGCTGGGGGAGGAGGTCTTTTGCTCCACCCCTTGGCGTCTCTATAAAAACCCTGGACCAGAGACAGTCGGGACCCGTTGGAATAGGTTCCAGGCCCTCTCGAGGCTATCCTTTATTTTCTATCTGTTTATCTCCGCAAGATTCTCCGCTATAAATCCTTCTATCTAATATTTCCTGCTGCTCGCACTCAAGAAAACTCTGGGAAGCTGTGGGGGTGGTGGGTAAACGCCCCACAAGTTGTTCACACAAGATGGCCAGTAGGGACTCTGTCTCGCCTTTTATTTTGAGATTTTATTTAGATCATCTTTGTATATGCATATGTATTTTAGGAAGTTTCCACTCTGTTAGGCTTTTATACTACTTTCAAATTCCCCTTAATTTTAGCTGTCTCTCCTTGTACTCTCTGCCTCATTTCCCTCTTCTCTCTCTTTTCTCACTTGATTGCCCCATTCTAGCCTTCCAACCCCTATAACCATTCATAATTATCTTTTCTATTAACCTTTTCTAATGAGATCTGTTTGTCCCCTATAAGTCCCTTATTCTATACATACTTACCCTCTGTGGTTCTATAGATTGTATCTTGGTGATATTAATTTAAAAGCTAATATCTACATATAAGCAAACACATACTATATTTGTCTTTCTGGGTCTGGGACACCTCATTAGGGGTGATTTTTTTCCTAATTCCATCCATTTGCCTGCAAGTTTCATGATGCCGTTTTTTAATGGCTGAGTAACACTCAATTGTATAAGTGTTCTGTTTTTTTTTTTTTTTAGCCATTCTTCTGTTGAGGGACATCTAGGTTGTTTCCAATTTCTGAGTATTATGAATTGAGCAGCAATAAACATGGTTGAGCAATTGTCTCTATGGTAGGGTGAAGCATCCTTTGGGTATATGTCCAAGAGTGGTATAGTTGCATCTCGAAGTAGATCATTTTTCATCACCCCAAGAAGTCACTACACTGATTTCCATGCATGGTGGCATGTACAAGTTTGCACTCCCTCCAGCAATGGAGGAGTGTTCCCCTTGCTCTACATTCTCTCCTACATGAGGTGTAGCTTTTGTTTTTAATCTTAGCCATTCTGACAGGTGTAAGATGGAATCTCAAAGTAGTTTTGAATTGCATTTCCCTCATGGCTAAGGATGTTGAAGATTTATTTGTTTCTCAGACATTTGAGTTTCCTTTATTGAGAATTCTTTTCTGCTTAGATCTGTAACCCATTTTTATTTGGAGTATTTGTTTCTTGATATCTGGTTTTGTAAGTTCTTTATATATTTTGGATATTAGGCCCCTGTTGGATGTATCATTGGTAAAAATCCTTTCCCATTCTGTAGGCTGCTGCTTTGTCTGGCTGATATCCTTTGCCATGCAGAAGTTTTAAGTTTCATGAGGTCTTATTTATTAATTCTTGATCTTAGTGCCTGTGCTAATGGTGGTCTGTTCAGAAAGTCTTCTCCTATGCTAATGCATTCAAGGCTATCCTCCATTTTCTCTTCTATTAGGTTCAGTTTTCTCTCATTTTACATTGAGGTCTTTGATCCATTTGGAGTTGAGTTTTGTGCAAGGTGATAGGTATTAGGTCCAAATAAAAGCATCTTGATTTTTCCTGTCTTTTGATTGTCCTAAATTCCCCTAGGTGAGAATTCTTCTTACCCAGAGAGAGAGGGGGGGAGAGGGAGAGGGAGAGGGAGAGGGAGAGGGAGAGGGAGAGGGAGAGGGAGAGGGAGAGGGAGAGGGAGAGAGAGAGAGAGAGAGAGAGAGAGAGAGAGAGAGAGAGAGAGAGAGAGAGAGAGAGAGAGAGAGAGAGATCATGTGGTCAGGGTATATATACATGTGTGTATATGCATTATACATGCTATGGTCAGAAGTTAGCTCAAGTGCCTTTCTCATTCATTCTCTACCTTATTCTATGAGACAGAGGCTCTCCCTGAACCTGGAGCACACTAATTAAATTAGAATGGCTGACCAGTAAGCCTCAAGCATTCTTTTGTCTCTGCCTCCCCAATGTCAGGATTACAAGCACTAGCCATTATACTGCCCATTAGGTACATGATGGAGATCTGCACTAAGGTCCTTATACTTGCTTAGTAAGCACTTTGATAGCTGAGCCATCTTCCTATCCTGGAATGTATTATTTTAGAGATATTCTTCATAAAAGATAACCTTTTATATGAAAGTAAGTCAATGGCCTCAATTATAATAATCTTAGATCACCCATTTCATATACTACCTTAAATGTGGGAAATGAATATTCTAAAATTCAGACACAATGGTCTTCTGTAGAAGAGTAATTAAGGAATTGAAAATAAGAATGTTTAAATTCATTTGCTGGCAGAACACCAGAAGTTACAATTTTAAAATAATAATCACTTAACTGGCCAAATCCTGCACAAAAACAATAGTTAGAAGAAAAAATGGCATTGTTAATATCAATAGATCTTAGATGAAATGCTTCAATGCTCCAAGGTCTTCAAGTTTTCATCTAACAAAAATCCCCTTTCTGTATCTTCTGAACTTCAACAGAATGTCTATTTTGATTGATTACTTCCTCAGACAACTCCCTTGTAAATCCTAAACCTTGCATTTTCTTTTTTCACTTGACTGTGAACTCCTTAGGCAAGGTTCTTGTCTTATTCATTTTTATCCCTGGTACTTAACATTATATCTGGCACTTGGTGCACGTTGGGTGACTAAATCCAGCCCTTGAAAAAATAAATGTAGGGGAGAAGAATTCTGGGTCGAATTACAGATACCCATGAGCTACATGTAAGAGCAATAATCGAGTCGCTGCCACTCAGAATGGCAAATCATTGTTCATTCAGTCAATTGTTCCCTCACCAATGTGCACAAAACCTTGTAGCCGAGTTCCCATGAAGCAGGGAGGGCTTTGTAAGAGGGTGCTAGACTGACCCTGTCTAAACAGCCATTGCTAAACATGATCTCACTGCCATGTGCAAGCAAGGCTCCTAGAACATTCCAGAAAGCCTGTCTGTCAGTTAGCTAAACAACATTTTTGAGTTTAATTGTCAGTTTACACCCAATTTTCAATATTTGTCCATTAAGAACAAGTCATGTCAGAGCACCCTGGCGCAACTATGGCCCCCATGCTGGACTTCGTACATTGTAAATCTCATTTTGTACTTTTTATTTAAAAATTGTTTGCTTTTGTTTATGTAGTTCATTTCAGTACTAAATATTTTAAATGGTATTAATAAAATTATTAGTTTGCTTAAAAGTTCAGTGTGTGTGAGAGTGTGTGTGAGTGTGCCTGTTATTTAACTGTACTCTTTAAAATATAAATGAAAAATACACTATTTTTGTATTTTATATGTCAGTGGCAGTAAGTGGACTCTAAAACAATTCTACACAAGTCTAAAGTGACTCATTGGTAACTTGGCATGCCCTTTTTGATAACACCTCAACTGACTGAAAGTTAGTTTCAGCCTTGAGATGGTGGCACAAGCCTTTAATCCCAGCACTCTGGAAACAGAGGCAGGCAGATCAGTTTGAGGCCAGCCTGGTCTACAGAGCAAGTCCCAGCATAGCCAGGGCTGTTTCACAGAGAAACCCTGTCTCCAAAAACCAAAAACCAAAAACAACACACACATACACACAAAGTTGATCAATCTAAAAGCAAACTCCAGGGATGGGGTGTTTGGCTAAATTTATAAAGTTTCTGCTTTGCAAGGATAAGAATGAGTGTAATGCCCCAGAACCTATAATAGGAGAAAAAAAATTAGCCAAAAGGATGGTAAGTTTTGGGGAGACAGAGAGGCAGCACCAGTGCTCTCTGGCAAGCCAGCCTAGCCTGCTTAGGGAGTTCCAGGCCAGTGAAAGGCTCTGTCTTATAACACAAGATGGATGGCATGTGAGGTGCATCTGAAATTCAAGTCCTCTGCCCTCCACACACATGTGCACATACAGGTACATATAATAGCACACACATGGGCACACACACACATATACGTACTTTTACACACATACAAAATAAAAATTGTATTTTTTATACTAAACTGATTTTTATATTATCTGAGCTAACCTATTATAGATATTAAAAATAGTTAAAATTTTAATTTTATTAAATTCATAAATTTGGTCTTTCAAAATTCCTTTGGTAGAATTTCAACAGCTCCACCTAGCATAGTGGGGAGGGCCTAAATTAAAGTAAGAAAACATTGACCATTTTGGAATAGAGTTCAAATTATCCAGGCCCTAGGTTGCTCTAGAGGTCAAAGGATGGGAAGGTTGAGTTATGTCTGGTAGGATTTTGAGTGAAATTGAAGAGTTTCTCCTCGTTTTTTAAGCAAGCTCAAGCCAGGCAATGAAAGTGACATCTTTTGAAACATTGCTCAAGCAGTTTGCCAATAATACTAAGATCACGGGTATTGGAGAATCTTAAGAGAAAGAGATCAGCAAAAAGCCATTATAATAAATCCAATACGTTTTTATTCAAATTCTATTGGATTTCTGCCTAATTGAATTTCTGATGAGTCAGGATAATATGTTTCTAGACCAAAATATTACAGATTATTATGAGGCTCACATTTGTTTAGTTCTTATTATGGTCTCGTACATTATCTCATTAAACCCCTCTAAGAAAGTTTTGCTAATAAGGACAGTGAGCATCGAGCAAAGCAACTTATTCACGCATATACAAGGCAACAAGCCATGAAGAAACCTGAATGCTCAGAAGCAGGACAAAGAAGGAAATTAAACCAACATTTCCAGGGAAACAACCTAGCAGAAATATATTGCATAGACTAGAAGCAGGGAAAGTCCACAAATAAAGAGGCCATTGCAATTGTTTATATTTATTAAGAGCAGACATGAATTAATATATATTTGCTGGTCTGTTTTGTGTATTAAACTAGACTCTCTAATTTCCCGGGGAGTAAAGAACTAAACAAATTCCACATGCTTCTAGTCATTTTATTTCCTGAGTTTTTGTTGCTGTTGTTTTGTACATTTATTTGCTTATTTACTTTGAGCAAAGGAGAAGAATGCCTATAAAGAGTCCATTATCTTGGATGCTGAATGATGCTTGTTACAAATTCCCCTTTTGCCCAGACTGTAGTTACCATAGCCTCAACTCTCTTCCCTTTTATAATATGCAAAATGCATGTGCTATTTGTTCCTCATGCATAACTGCTTTTTCTTCCAGTCATAGGTTTAAAGGAGTTTCCACAAATTAGGAATAAAACTGTTAAAATTAAACATTAAGAAGTAGGGTACTCATTCATGTTGATAAGCTTCAGCTCACACCATTGGACATCAGTATTGTGAATCAAGTTTCACATTTAAAAACCAAAAAGTGGGTTCTGAATTAATTGACCATCTAAATCAAGAGGTAAAGCCTAAAACTGCTCACCAATTGTTGCGTAGGTGAATTTTCTCACTAATACCCCTTACAAGTTTTGATAAACTAAAATCTACACATTTTTTATTACCTGGCATTCAATCACACTTCTGCTAAGCTTTCAACAAGCATAATTATTTATAAATCAGAATTAATCCAGAAAAAATGATGGCATTAATAAATGCATGTAGGAGGGGGGCTAAAAGGGTATACCATAAATGTAGAAAATAATACTAAGTCACAGCACTTTGGAATATGAAAGAGTTGGTACAACATTTAGAAGTCTGCCCTTTTTGCCCCCTAAATCACATTTCTTGTGCAAGAGTAACATATTGGCCAAAAGAAAGGTTAGTGATCTGGGCCTTAAATTACTGCACTCAGTAATTGTTGACATGTGTGTACTTTACAGCGTTAATTTATTTCACCATGAACCCAGTGTTTATGAACACACAAATGCAGATTTATAGAATGTAAAAGGAAGGACATTTTTACTCTTTATTCTGAAGTTGCCTGTATTAAGAAAGAAAAATATTTGAAAGTGGAGTGAATCTGTCTAACATGAAAACAGGAGACGGTAAAATGTTATTTCCTGGGTAATTCAGGAATAAAATAATTTCATTAAGGAACATTATAGTATGTGTTTGAAATGCTAAGATGATTTGAAGACCACAGATCTAAGGTCATGTTAACAGATACGATCTGTCGGGGATCACAGGATTAGAATATGCTTTTAGTAACGAGCCTACCTGACACTGGCCGAGTCCTTTCTCTTTTGTCTGGCATTACATTAAGCCCACCACATCGATTATCTCATTTATCCATAGCAATGGCCACCTGAAGTCAGTACTGTTAATATTCCCATGTAACAGATGAGATGTTACAGAGCCAGAAAACTTCCCCTATGTCACATAATAAGTAGGTGACCCAGAAAAGTCAGTTTGGCCTGGGCATACAGAGTACATAAAAATGAGAGTTTCCTGCTTGACTACTATTTCTTAGAAAAGTTTTCACAGATTTCACCACTCTTAGATAATAGAAACTGACGAGATAAAATAGAAGCTAATTATATTCAGTAAGAAATGTTGAAGGCACACCAGTGATGATTACCGAAACCCTTCACTAGGATGTGAAGAGATGGCTCAAAGGTTAAGAGCACTTCCTGCTCTTGCAGAGAGTCCATGTTCACTTTCCAGCACCCACACGGTGGTTCATGATCAGCCGTAGTTCTAATTCCAAGATACCCAGTGATCCCTCTGACATCTTCAGGCATCAGACACACCCATGATGCACACACATACAATCAGGCAAAAACACTTATACACATCAAATTAAAAAATAAATATTAAAAGTTAAAAAAATGTGTTTTTTTTAATTAAAAATCTTTTAGCTAAATCAGGTCCTGTTTTCTGAGTTTTAGGTGTCTCCTCCTAACCTTCTATCCCTCCTCATTGCCTAAGCATTTCAGAGGGATAGTGGAATGAAACAATGACACTTTATGAATACTTAAGATAGCAAAAGAGGCATCTAGATTGGGAAATGTGGCTGGTCTCTACCCACAGAAGCATGTAGTCTGGATAAAGAGGCATTAAATAACAACAGGAAAGCAAAAAAAAGGTCAACAACTATGTTCTAAATTATATGACCGAGACAATAACTGCACAAGTTTAGACATTGGAAGCATTTTAATCAACTTTCAGAGGATATAAAATATTATAGCAGGTGAAGAGTATAAAAGAAAAGCAACTGTTAAAGCCTAAGAGAGTAAAATAATGACAACATTTTAAAGAGAAAGGGTATTTGCAAGAGAATATGTAGACCCACCTGACCAGATGACAGTACATTCCAAAGCAGATTTTGAAAACTAATTCAAACATTGCAGAAAAAATTGAAGAGGAATTTGGAAGCTTTTTAAAAAATAATTTAATTTAAAGTGCATTTGTCATTACAGAATAGTGTAATCACTTACATTTTAAATCATCAGTCAGTATTTGCCTTGAGCATTTGCAGCTGTAAATGGGGGTAAAAATGATGGGTTTTTCAACATTGGTACTGTTTTGGGCTGGCTAGCTCTTTGTTGTAGGAGTTGATCCAGTTTGTTAGTGCATGAATTACCACTTATGCCAAAGAAAAATTCCTTCAAAAATGATTGAATGAGCAAAATCTCTTCCTTTGAACTAAGATGCCTTGTATATATGTACACAACAAAAGATTTCATGGTACATGTGTAGCACAGTTTGTGGTGACAGTATAGAATTGCACTACCATGTTCTTACCTAGTTTCCAAATAAAGTAAATTATTGTTCTTATGCAGTTTAGGATGACAAACTCTGATTTCAACCTCTGGGAAAGCAAGAATGTGACACAGTTTTTATTCTTGGAAATTGGTTATTAATCATAAAAATATCAGATAATTCAGGTTTACTTGCTGTTTCCTCATCAGTCATGTACATGGGAAAGTGAGTGAGTGAGTGTGTGTGTGTGTGTGTGTGTGTGTGTGTGTGTGTACATGTGTGCATTGCACATGGATAGACGCCTTCATTCTCGGTTGTTGGCCCTCACAATCTGTCCACCTTATTTTTAGAGACAAGGTCTTGTTCTGGAAGGTTGGACTCCCGATTTTTAGACTAGGCTAAATGACCAACAAACTCCACCGATCTTTCTCTCTCTGTTTTCTCAGTGCTGGGGTCACAAATGCATATGCCACCCAACCCAGTTTCCGCCTGGGTGCTTGGTATGAAACTCAGGTCCTCACACTGGCACAGAAAAAAAATTTACCAACAGAGATTCTTTCCAGCCACTCTAAACTCATTATTTAATTCAAACTTTGTTTTACTGGATGCAATTTCTTCTTGTTATGTTTCTTTACATCAAGATTTTTGTTTAGTATATATATATTTTTCAACTCTCAACCAAACTGTAAACTATTTGCAAGCACTGTGCTTTAAAGCAGACTTCAAAACGATAAATAAAATAAAATTACACTACAGGTTGTGATAGCATTTGTATTTGTATCATTATGAACAAAACAACAGACACAGAGCTAAAACAAATTAGAGGCATAGATAAACACTTTTACACCATGACATTTAGGGTAATAAATGAATGAGATTACTAAATAAATATCTGAGAATTACTAGTTTAAAATATTTAAAATATTTTTTCTCCACATTTTCAACAAATTTTGAATTTTACCTCATACTCTTTCTTTTTATGTTATACAAAGAGAATTTAAGAGTAAAATAAGAATCTGTTTCTTTACTTCTTTGAAAATTATTTTGCATTCCCTTAGATGCTCTTGCTAAAATAATTTCATTCAGAACTATGTATAGTCTATGCAACATAAAACACCATAGTTTCTAAAATCCTTTTGTAAAAAAAAAATGACCCTCACCATAAGTAAGCAAACACATCAGGAGTTAGTAGGTCCATGCCACTGTTGAGAACTAATTTTATACGTAGAAGATGGACTTTGGTCTTTATAATTGATGAGAGTAAGTAAAACACATGAAGTTCATCTTTTTGCATTTGCCAGCTGGTACTGCCATCTGTGATCCCAGGTACGCGGGGAAAGTGGGTACAGGCCCAGGAGCACCCTCTTAGAAACCCGTCTGCCTGTTTGACCATCTGCTACTGAAGCTGGGGCCACACTTGCTTGGTCTCTATCACTCCCCCAGCATCTTGGGCAACACCTGTTTTCTGGACCAAGGTGGTGTCACTGTCCCTTATAAGTTTCCCACTTCTGTCCTGCATTCCTACTTCCATTTCCTTTTCCTACCATGCCATGCGAGTGGAATAGCTACAGGCTTAAACTAAAATCAAGGTTCTTCCTGTGATTCCCATTGTTTATAAATAAAGAGATTAAAGTCCTTGAATTCTAGTCTGCATGAACAATTCAAGTTCGAATTTCCTTAGCCTTTTGTGGATTCTTAACTATAGATAAGGAAATACAACATCTTTAAAGCAGACAGAAAATCATTTTAAAAGCACCCTTGGTATAGAAATTATTTGTCTCATCTCTTAATGGGGATACAGTCTCTGGAGCTGAGGAATGGTGTTTCATTCTTAAAGCACTTTATAATTGGGCATTTAGAGCACTTGGGTTTCTTTTCTTCCTCTTCTGGGAGGTCAAGCTGCAAAAGCCATTTAATCCAGTTATGTTACTCTTCCCCCTCATCAACAGTAGAAGCAAATTGTTGGCATAAATGACTTTTCTTAACAGGCCTGCTACTGACCTTTTTGCCAAGAATATGTCCATCTAGAGAAGTTCATTGTGTGGCTATTTTAATGGGTTTTCCTATAAATCACCATGTTCTGGGGGGGGGGGGAACCTGCCCCCGAAGCCCGCTCACCTTTGCAACCCTGCATCTTATTCAGTTTTATGTTGCTATTGGTATTATTGTCATGCCAAGTTACTGCGATGCAGCCATTATACCCACTGTGCCTCTAGAAGGATGGATTCTCCTGCCAGCAGCGCTGCTCCCTTAAACAGGGAGCTGCAGCGGCATCTTCGCCTGATGACAGTCTTGAGCTAGCTGTTGCACAGAATCTGAGCTAACAGAGCAAGTTGCTACCACTCCCTTAGCCATGGCAGTGTTTATCAGAGAAACACAAAACAAACCAATGTTTGTTGTCTAAGTACCAATGACGTTATTCACACGTGTGCAGGGTGTCTCTCTACATGTGCCATTGGACAAAAGCAACTGCTGTGTGTGTGACAGGTTACACAGACAAGGAAGAAACAAAGAAATGCACTCTAGCATAGTGACATGTGGGGGTTCTGTGGCCTCTGTTTCCTATAAAACAACATGGATAAAACTAAATGGCCATTAATAGGAAATCAAGGATGTAATTTGTGATACACTCATATAAGTATGTGGAAACACTGGCAGACTGTTTTTGAAATGTGGGACACTATCTGTTTGTCCATTATGATCTTAACTGTGAAACTTCATGCAAACACATACACACACACACACAGACACACATGTGCTCGCATGTGTGCACATTGTTCTTTTGTTTGTTTGGTTTTCAAGACCAAACAAGGGTTTCTCTGTGTAGCCCTGGCTGTCCTGTAATTCACCCTGTAGATCATGCTAGCCTTGAACTCAGAGACCTGCCTGCCTCTGCCTTCTAAGTGCTGGGATAAAAACCAAATGCCACCAGCACCTGGCTAACTTCATGTTTATAAATTTAATGGGACAAAAACTCCACAAAACATTTTATGACATTGTTCCTGGATTTTGGAATTATGAGCTATCATTATTTGTTTATATTTTTAAAAAACTTTCCATGAAAGACTAGAAAGTCAATTTTCAGAAAAGAAAATAATGAAGAAAAAGTTCATTTAAGTTTTGATAAAAGAATGATATGAATTATTAAAAAATATTGTCTAGTCCAATTTCAGAAAAAGCACAGGAGAAAGTTCTCCTGAGGTGCAGCAAAGGGTTGCTTAACTAAACCAGATCCAAAGACTCATCTAAAGCACAGCTACTAGAGAAGGTGTGAACTCCCACGTGATCATAGCAAGTTCTAAGATTTGTTACTATTAAAACTTGTAAATAAAAAGGTCGCCTGGCAATGTGAAATGAATTTTCTTGCAGAACAAAAATACTAAGACATCAAAGACATTTGAACATAGGTTAAAATTTTAAAGGACAAACTCAACTTCCCTTTTGCTGAAATAAAAATTTGGATAGTCTCAGCAGTGAGTTTCCTTTTAATAATTTAAACTACTCCAGTTCTATGTGTCTTAGTTTAACAGGCATTTATAGAACGTGTACCATTCCTATGCCTGGATCACCACTGGCTTCTAGGAATATTTGGAAAGCAAGAGACCAAACAGATTCCCATAGAGCTTCCATAGACATGAAGGGGCTCATGCTGTCTTAACTTAAGGGAGAGTAGACCAGGGGCACAGAGGGTTACTGCCAACCTGTACAACTGGATGTCACATACTCCTGGAGAGAATTGCTGCAGCAAATGTGACCTGACTCTGGATGTGAAGTTGGAAGTATGTTGTGTGTGTGTGTGTATGTGTGTGTGTGTCTAGTTTAGACATGCGGCGGAGAGACTGTAGGGCTCAGGAACTACAGCGAGACAACAGTGCTTTTGCAACAAACAGGAAGTGACCATAGCATGAGTGTTTGCAAAGAAAAGCTCTTCAGTTCGATTTAAGGCCACAATCTGAATTGGCAGCTGGAAGAATGACATAACTATAAAGTTGGAAAGAACTGCTGGAGCCGTTTAAGACTTAGAATTCACTTTCTGAGGAACAGGAACATATTTAAGGGTTTAGGATGGGAAATAGTTTGCCCAGATCTCGTTTTTTAAAAATCCTTCTTAGAATCATATTTTTTTGTATTTTATTCCACGGAAGCAGTTTATTTTCTATATATGTAATTTGTTAAACTTTCTACTTTCTTTAGATCAACTATTTTTTCAAATTCTAATCTTCTTTCTTAGAATATGTGCCTGAATATTTGAACCATAGCTGAAGAACCCTAATGTGGAAAGTAAAAAACAAGAGGAACCTCCTATGTTATCACACAGAGCATAAGTACTAGTGTCATCACACAGGGCATATGTACCAATATATCACACAGGACATAAGTCCCAATGTATCACACAGAGCATAAGTACTAGTGTCATCACACAGGGCATATGTACCAATGTATAACACAGAGCATAAGTCCCAATGTATCACACAGGGCATATGTACCAATGTATCACACAGGGCATAAGTCCCAATGTATCACACAGGGCATATGTACCAATGTATCACACAGGGCATATGTACCAATATATCACACAGGACATAAGTCCCAATGTATCACACAGGGCATATGTACCAATATATCACACAGGACATAAGTCCCAATGTATCACACAGGGCATATGTACCAATATATCACACAGGACATAAGTCCCAATGTATCACACAGGGCATATGTACCAATATATCACACAGGACATAAGTCCCAATGTATCACACAGGGCATATGTACCACTGTATCACACAGGGCATAAGTCCCAATGTATCACACAGGACATAAGTCCCAATGTATCACACAGAGCATATGTACCAATGTATTACACAGGGCATAAGTCCCAATGTATCACACAGGGCATATGTACCACTGTATCACACAGGGCATAAGTCCCAATGTATCACACAGGGCGAAAGTACCATTTTACAAGTTTGTTCTAAATCAGAACCTCAGAGGAAGTGGTAGAGCTGTGACAGAGGCACTTCCCTTTTAAAGAAGAGCTTAGGGAACATTTTATCTGAAGAACAAGTAAACATAGGGAGCTTATTTACTTCCTTCTTTTTATCCCCTTTTCCTGCTCTTCCCCCTTTCCTGGATTTTCTTCTTCTCTCCCTCCCTACTCCCTTCTCCTCCTTCTTTTAATATGCACTAAGCAGTTATCATTACAAAGGATACTTGTGATATGGGCTTTACTTTCTGGTGCTTATATTGTAGCTAAACATTAAATAGTAAGAATTATTGAAGAAGAAATTGAGAGGTAATATCATAAAAATGCCAAAGTGTGCAGTGAGTATCTGCTGTCTTGTGGGGGCTCTGTGGGAGAGACATCTGTGAGCTGGATTTTCCTCAACTAGATTTGAATACACTTGGTCTAGATTTCAACCAAAGAGATAGAGCTGAACCATGAAGATGAGATGTTCCATTATTTGCAAAGCAACAAGAATAAGACCTTTGTGTTAAAATTGAAAGGCTAGAATGCTTGGAGTTATACCAACTTCTCAAAAAAAGTTATTTTAGAGAATCAAATTGAAACTTTTCACCTCATGCATATTATTTTATTAATTTTGTTCATAAATTAAAAGATATTTAACCTAGTGATGTAATATTGTCTGGGGGTATTTTGCATAAGAGTCATTAATTTTCCTTTCAAGTACCAGTCCATAATGTGAACATTAGTGAATGACACAAAATCTTTCCTCCTGTCAGTTAACCATGTGTTTAGATAATTTGTGGAGTTGTACATAAATGCTTAAATACAAATTTCCACACCTGAGATACTGTTAACAGATTTCCTTGACTTACTATGTCCATATTTAGGGTCATTTTGTACCATAAGAATATTTTGATGAAGACATATTCAGAGTATATTACATTTTCTGTCCACTTCTCTGATTTTTAATGTGCTCATAGAATCCTAAGTAGACATTATTGCCTTTTGCAATAATTGGATCAGCAAGAATTAACTTTTACTTGTAAAGCTGATATTCAACATTAGTAAATTCCTCGTAAAACTTATTAAATTATTTAACTATATTTCCCATCCGAAATTATTGACATTTAGGTCTGTGTAATTCTGCCACGGGAGCGCTGTTTTGTGCATTACGGGAAGCTCATCAGCATCACAGTGCTGACCCGCCAGCAGTCATTATCAAGCTCCTCATTTGGACAATTAACATTGTCTCTTGATATTGAGAAAGGTCGTGTCGGAGAGCATAGCTGTCCTACTGGACAGCATTGACTGAGGGCTTTCTTTGAACAACAGGCTGAAGTTCCAACCTCGCAAATGTGAGGCAGGGGCTTTGATCTCACATATTAGTTTCATGAGACATAGTATAGCTATGGACATTAAAGACTGATATTAAGTTTCCTATGCTGACGGCTTAAGCAATAAAAATTTATGAACTTGGACTTGTTCACTTTTGCATTTTTCTTTCTTCTTTTTAACCGTCATTAGAAGGAAGACAATTCACATGCACACACACAAAAAAATGCATTCCCTTTAAAAATGAACTTTGAGTCATAGTGATGTTAGAACATTTGGCAAAATCATCCAAACTCTTGTAACCATCCTTATGTTAATCTTGCAATACTATTATATAGATTTTACTTTGCTTAATAATTGCTATATTAATATACAGGATTTTGTTTTACAGTATTTTAGTTATTTAATTTTTTTAAGAATTAATAATTTTTTAATGTGTACCCCTGCATGTATGTCTATATGAGGGTGTCAGATCCCCTGGAACTGGAGTTACAAGTAGGTGTGAGCTGCCATGTGGGTGCCGGGAATTGAACCTGGACATCCAGGACTCTTAACTGCTGAACCATCTCTTCAGTCCCTAACTATTTAATTCTTAATTTGGTTTTAGCATACGATAGAGTTAAGATTTTAATGTCTGACACTGTTTAGATGACCAAAAACCAGAAGCTGTATAGCCCAGAGACCTATGATAGAAAAAAAAAACCATCAATAAAAGGATTCCCAATGACATTCTTACATACTCATAGATGGTTCCTTTCCCAATTGTCAACAGAGAGGCTTCTGCTGGCCGCTGATGAGAGCAGATGCAGAGACCCACGGCCAAACATTAGGAAGAGAGAGAACCAAAATGGGAACTCTCTATTTGTTCCTTTCCTTGGAGCTCTGAGAACCCAGTAGAAGAGGATGAGGAAGAGTTGTAGGAGGCAGAGGGGTCAAGGACACCAGGAGAACACGACCCACAGATATCAACTAAGTAGGGCTTAGAGGGGCTCACGGAGAAGTGACAATCATGGAGTCTGCATGGGCCTGTGCTAGGTCCTCTGCATATATGTTATAGTTGTGTGGTTTTGTGTTTTATGGGACTCCTTTTTTATTATTTTTTTTCATTTTATGTACCAACCACAGATACCCCTCTCATCCATCCTCCTGTCTCCCCCATCCCTATCCCCCCATCTTCCCTTGTGGCCCACTCTCCATCCCCTCCTCCTAAAGGTTAAGTCCTCCCATGGGGGGAACAACAAAGCATGGTACATTCAGTTGAAGTAGAATTAAGCCCGCCCCCACCTCTCTCCACCCCCCCCCCTATCAAGAGTGAGCAAGGTGTCTGACCATAGGAAATGGGATCCAGAAAGCCAGCTCATGCACCAGGGATTGATCCTGATCACACCGACAGGGACCCCTCAAACAGACCCAGCTACACAACTGTCTCCCATATGCAGAGGACCTAGTCTGGTCCATGCAGGTTCCACAGCTGTCAGTCTAAAGTTTGTGAGTTCCTATGAGCTTGGTTCAGTTGTCTCTGAAGATTTCTCTGTCATGATCTTGACTCCTAACAGTAGGACTGGGGTGTTAAAGTCAAAAACCTTCCTTTTCAATTAGGAAAAAAAAATGTGGGAAATGTGGAATATTCTTTTACACTGTGTGAATATATATTGCTGGGATTGGTTTAATCAAGAAGCTGACTGGCCAATAGCTGGACAGGATAAAGTTAGGTGGGAAGAAGAAGAGCAGAGCGGGGTCTGGGGAGTCACAAGCAGATGTAGAGAGAAGCAAGATGGACATGCTGTACTGAGAAAAGATACCAAGCCTCGTGGCAAAGCATAGATAAGAAATATGGGTTAATTTAAACGTAAGAGTTAGTTAGTAACAAGCTTGTGCTATTAGCCAAGCACTTTCAATTAATATTAAGTTTTCAAGTGGTTATTTGGGAGCAGCGGCCGGCACAGGAAAACTCTGCCTACAGTGGGGCCTGTCTCTGATTCTTTTGTCTGCTCTTGGGACCCTTTCCCTCTTCCCCAGTTGCCTCACTCAGCCTTAATATGAGGGTTTATGTGCCTAGTCTTATTGCAACTTGTTATGCTTTGTTCAGTGGATATCCGTGGGAGGCCTGCTCTTTTCTGAGGGGAAACAGAGGAGGAGTGGATCTGGGGGAGAGGGGAGGTTGCGGGGTGGTTCTGGGAGGAGTTCAGGAAGGGGGCAACTGTGGTTCAGATGCGTTGAAAACAAACAAACAAATATCTTAAATGAAGGGTTCACTATTCTTAATATAGTTTGGGGGCCAGAAGTTCTGAGAGTGACTTATAAATTATAAGAATCAACTTTGTACAAAGAAATGTCTTAAAAATATAGACATTATTTTTAAAAAAAGCATTTAATTACTCGATTCTATCTTTTGATCATAAATGAAAGAAGTAATTTTCCCAGAGAGTTTTGAGCACTAGTATTTCCAGGTGTTGTGATATTTGATATAACACATCTTTAAAATGTAATTGGGATGGGTCAAACGTCATAAACAATAATGACAATGATTAAAATTTGACATATATATATATATATATATATATATATATATATATATATATCTTAGATCTCGATAATTTAGAGATGGTTCAATTTCAGCTTACATCACTTTCAATGCTGTACAGCCATAGCTCTATGGAGCCCTTTGGATTTGAAATTCTGATAATATGTGGTTACTATTGATTTTATACAAGTAGAAGTAATGTGTGTGCCAGCAGGCTTGCTTCTGATAGGCACACCAAAATATTTCCAATTCCATTGTTTCTATATTGATGGTGCCTTTTTTCTGTCACAAGCAGAATTGATACCTATTTCAGAGTTCACTACTTCTAGACAGCCTATATGCTGTAGTTGCTGCAATTGGAATAGTTTTGTTCACAAAGAATTTTTATCTTTTCTCCTCTCTGTAATAAATCCCTGTTCCTCAGCAGATGGTTAAGAAGGGAAAGATCTGCTGACTTAGCTCTTTTTTTCCCTCTAGAATGGATACACAGTTTAATCTAACTCTGCTTTTAAATGTTTATATGCAACTTCTTCCTAAGGCAAAGAATTTCAATATATCTAAATATTCAACACAATATGTACCTCCATATTTATTTATCAAATATAAACTAAGCTATCAAAAGATAATTAGGTGAGGCAAGAATGTTTTGTCATAATTAATATTTTGTCAATAGGCAAGATAAGAAAACTCCAGGGGTTAATGTTTCGCTGAGCCTTCAGATACTGCAGCCAGTGAATTTTTCTAGCTCACTCCATTAATCCAGTCAGCACACTGGATTAGGCTAGAGATGTGTCTTCATAAATCACTCTGAAGGGCTGGGGTAGGAGTATCTAATTAATCAGCACTGTCACTGTGTTTGACTTGTAGCTGCCTTACTGTGTTTGGAATGGAGACTCAGTGTGTTTAACCCTCATGGTCTTAAGTCTCCACTGCTGGTGTGCATTTTAACCCATTCACAGAAAAAGTCAACCGTATTTTGTGATTCAGCCACATTTTTAACAGCAATATTTCTTTTTAAAAATATGACCTCCTCATTACTTTCAGTAACGGGCAGAGGCATTTGTAATGGCAGACATATTTCTAGCAAGTTTCTCTTAATAGAGTTGCCACAGGACTGAATACGTTTTCTAGAAATAATCCTATTGGTTGTCAACTATTTATAGTCTGGATTTTCTTATCAGTAACAGCAAACGCTCTCTAGAAATCAGTTCAGCTATCATACTTGATATCATATCTCAAGGCATATATAAGTATACATAGCCATATATATAATGATAACAAATATTTCAACTTAAGATATTTTTGAGAAAGCCTAAAACAATCTGAGAGTTCTAAATTTTGCTTTCTTATTTTTTCACTCTGTGCCTTGTGATCAAAAATGATATTGGCACTCTTCATCATTAAAGCATATGTGTGCTTTTGTTCCTCAGAGATCAAGACAGACATACAAACAAGCCTTACATTACAAGGGGAAGCACATATTGGCAATTTTTATGGGATGGAAAGTTCATTACTTATTAATCAACAGAGGAAACCTCTGTGATGAATTTGGGCATCAGGCTCTTAGCCTTGGTCATAAACTAATTACTAGTCTCAGAGGCTTTTAGGGTGGTTTTGGAAATCGGGGAGTAACTAAAAATTATTTACTCAATAGTGTTCCAATTTTCCAATAACCAGAACAATAAATTCTATATAGTGCATTTGCTCAAGTTGTGTAAAAGGATGCACTGACCCAAAGCATATTTCCTGTAAATATAAGTCCTCTGGTAGCTTTCTATTAAGTGCCCAATACTTCGCAGCACAAATCTGCAAAAGAAGCATATTTTAGGCTTTAAAGAGTCATCAAAAACATTTAAAAAATGCAAATACAATTTCCTATAGCTACTGTTGTTTGGGAAGAAGGGTCTTTCCCCAAGAAGTTCCTTCCACAGAGTTTCACATAGTAGCAGGTATGCTATTACATTGTCTAGTTGCAATCTATTATAGTTATTATCATAATTTGTTTTGATTATGACATTTTGGATATATTCATGCAGAAATGTCACTAAACATACATGTTTATTACTTGTAAAAAAGAGGAAGAAATGAGAAAATATATGATGAAGAAGAGTGAAATGCAAGCAAAGGACACTTGATGTGTGAAAAGATATAAAGTTGATTGTTTTTCTAGTTCCAACTCTATAGTGGATTTTTTAATCTTTATTTTTATTTTTGTGGTAGATAAGTGCAAGAAACACATATTAGTTAATGAAAATGAAAAATCTAACATGAAGCTTTACAGCTTCATAGTGACTGTTCTAACTATGTAGAAGTACACTGAGATGTATAGATTTTTAGATGTATTAATAATATTGGTGTGTGATTTTTTCAAGTTCTTTGCAATAAAGTTTTAATAAAAAACATTTTTTACATTGGAGAGAGCTTATTTACCTATCTACCATGACAGTTTGATAATTTTCTGATTATAGATTTGAGAAATCTTCATTATTTATGTGATACATATATATTTATATCTAAGTAAAATATATGATTTACCTGGTCATATTTACCTGATCACTTAACAGTTCTCATATACATAAACATAACTTTTACTTACCCTGCTACTAGTTACCATAATTACTTATAAGAAACATATACTTGAGAATTTAATTAAATAGATCAGTTTTATTAGTGTTATTTTATTGATTTTCAGTTATTCTAAGTTTCTGATTTCATAGCTTCAATACACAATGGTGCAAATTAAGTCCTTTAAATTATTATTTTATTTTTCTAATAAGATAGACAGTATTTCACACAGAGTTCTTTTTAATTCTGTTTGGTGGTGGGCTGTGGTATCCAGCCTTATGAGTTATAATGTGGAAAAAGAAGGAAATAGAGACCATGGGGTTAGACCTTGGAGGATGATAGCCTTCTATCAAGCATATGCAGGCATGAACTTAATAATACTACAGTGAAATATAGAACAAACACTAAGCTATCACTAGGAAGAATGGTGTGAGGAGTAAGAAAAAGCCCTGGAGGATGAGGCAGATAGGAAAAGTAGGAAGGCTGTCCTGAGATGCAGGGTTCTTAAATACAAATTCTTCATACTCAGAAGAATGTCTTCTGAGTGTGGGGAGTAACAGTGGTATAAACAGAAATAATGAAGTTGAAATATTCAGAGAATAAGAATTAGAATAGTCAAAATGTGAGTGATACCTGGGAGACAAGAATGGGGGGAATTTCATGTATGATGATCAAGAGCTTTGAATACTCACACAGCAGTTCAAAGGTACCCTGTTCGCCATGGGCAGCCATCACCACAAAGAAACCATCAGTGTTTGAGGAAATAGATAGTATTAGCCTGATTTAAGCACTTTGTAGTATCCTGTTAACATACCTACTTTTTCAGCTTTTCTCAATCATTGAAGTAGATTTAATTAATAAAATTGGAAACATTTCTTGTAAACTTAGTAACAAAATAAGCGATGTTTGCATAAGTCACCTGGATAAAGGACTGAGATTGGTGAACAGGTGAAGGGGGTGAAGAGGAAGTTTTAGAAGGCTGCTGAAAAGTTATGCATATGATGGAGATAATGACATGCCTGGAAGGGACTTAACAGTTGGAACGGGCAGAAGGGAAGGACTGAGAGAGTTGTGATGGACTTATTAATGGTCTGCTCCCAACTTCTACAGCATTTAGGAGAAATGGACTTTCCAAAATTAACTGAAGGTCCTCAAGATGATAGAAATCTTGGCAGTAGTGACATTGGATAAAATAAGAAAGTTTAAAAACATGATTAGTTTTTTTTAAAAGAAACTATGGATTTAATTTTGTTGATGGTGATTTAAAACTGCTATTACAGAGAAGCATTTTTGCTCTGGCCTAGCTACATTCAAAGAAACACACAAGGTGAAGTGAACTTGAGCTGATTTTTTTCGTTGCTTTAATCAATGTGTGAACGTGACATGAATTCCAATTTCAACTATATGGTTTCCGAGTTCAATTAGAATTTGGAACTGAATTATCTAAGTGGGCTAACTGTTGGGCAATTCGTAATTCTTATCTATTCACTATTGTTTCCCATGGAAAAATCAGTGAGTGTGCATGTGTATGCACATATGTATGTATATAAAACAATATTTATTTTCACTTTTAGTAAAAAGTATTGAAAACTTTTTTTTAGATTTTTTAAAGTATTTGCATTTAAAGCCAAAGTTTATCATAAAGGTTTCCTTACAATTTAAAAATATATTATTGTTGAAAATAAATATGTTATGAAGGGAATGTCATAAAACATCACTTGGAGGAAGATAGAATTCATTGAGAGGACCCTAGGCTCTCAAGCAAGAGGGCCTGTGTTTTAATTTCCAGTTCTACAAATATATAAATTTAAAACCTAAGTATATTAATAAATATAAAATAAAGCCATCACTTTGGTGATAAATTACATTACTTTTAACTTTACAAAACATTGAAAGGCTCTTACAGCTAAAACCATTTTTTAATTCCTAGTTACAAGGTAGAAACTATTAGATAATATGTATTATCATAATAGCAAGTCATAATCCTGACCTTTGAAGATTCTCCCTCATATATAAAGAGACTTCCTAATAAAACACAGTGAGACAAACTGAAACACTTTCAGTTGTGTGGGTATAGACACATACACGCACACACACACACACACACACACACACACACACACATATATATATATATATACATATGTACATCTGTATTCATATATGTATATGAGGATGGGCACAGTGACCATGGTCGGACACAGAAAGGTATTTGGGAGGTGAAGATGTCAGCACACACAGCCACAGATTTCACTAGCGTCAAGCACAGTTGATTAAAAGTCAAAACCCTCTTACTGAACGCTGTTCAGAAAGCTTTGAAATCATGATTTATTTCAAGACATTTGAGCTGTAGGACTGCGCTCCCTTATATTTTATAGGCACTGTATGCTTTAGGCAAAAACACACTAAAGTCACAGCCTGTGCCATTTGCAGCAAGGAAATCTCTTGGGTGGTCCTCAGGAGAAGCCCTAGGCAGAAGTATTGCTGTAATCCAATCTGTACAGCAAACCATCATGGAAGCAAGAAAGAGAAATGTTGGTTTTCTCCACCTTCCTTATAAATGTGGGCCAGAAAGCATCACCAAATTCCTTACCAATAGTAGAAATCCTTTTCACAACATCTGTCTTGCTGAAAATGCCAATTTTTGTGTATATTTTGAGAGAGAAAAATACTTTACCAAAACCTATTTGCTTACGAGGTTATACAGCTGAAGCAACATTTTTTCAGTAAGGGTGGGGAAAGTTATCCGAATCCTCCTGAAGAGTAAGACATCCGGGGATTCTCCTTATTTCATTCAGTGGTTCAAATGGCATAACTAGATCAAAAAGTTCTTGAAATTGATGAGATCCAAAGTTTGAAAATGACTTTAAAAATGCAAAACACTCTTGGATCCTGGGTGATAGCCTCATTAGTGACGGCACTGTGAACCAAGACCACAGTGTGTCGTTATCCACATTCATGCTTCTTGCTTGATGACTACACTTCAAGTGCTAATAATTTTTTCCAATAATTTTCACATATTTATTCATTCGCTAGTGGGTTCATTTATGCATTCATGTGTATACTAATCTGTTGAGCAAGTATTTGTGATATTCTTACAGTGAAAGGAAACTTTTGTTAGACCCTGCACGTGAGTGGGTGACACCATACCTTCTCTTATAGAACTTAAAAATTGCATAGGGAAGAGACTAACTAATAAAAGAACTATGATGGAGAATATACACACAGTAACAGAAATCACAGAACTTCTACTATAGAAAACACATGTATGTGGATGTCAAGATCTAGTTTATAAAGCATAGTTGATTAAACATGTGGCAAATTGTGAGTCATGTATGTTATATAAAATGCTAAATTTATTTTGTGGAATTTATTACACATTTTACAAAATAAATAATTAGAACAAATTTTCTTCAAGTTGTGTTTATACATCTTGGCTTCTTGATGAACATGCAAATACAAATTTTATCCTTCTGAGGAAATATTCATATGTTTATGGGAAAAAGAAAGTATATATCCTATACCAGGAGAGTAATGTTAATAGGAATTGGTATTATATAAAATATTCACATGATAGTAGTTCTTTCTATGTATATAGGACTTGTTTGTGGAACTAATTCTCTTTGAAATTTTGTTCTATAAATAGTGAGGAAAACACCAAGGTAATCGATCGATCGGTTAAGTAGACAATCTCATATATACTTCCCCAAGCATCATAGTGAAACAAGCATATCAAAGTACCTGGTGAGATTATGGGTTAGATTTTTTAAATACCATATGATACTAAAAGAGCAATATGACTTCTTTTTTCCCTAGAAACCATACATTACTCTTCTACTTCGGTCTATCCCCACCAACACGAAGCTCTTTCATGAAAATGGGAACAGAGGCGTCATCTGTTCTCTGACATCTGTGCACGCACACACACCAGTGGCAGGCATGCCAGCCATAAGAGCATAAAAATAGGCTGGAGAGCTGGATGCATCATCTGGTACCTGTTATCGGTCAGCAAAGATCCTGTGCTAAGTGGCTCCAACAGACTGCACCAGGCAAGAAGCTTGCCCCAGGAGGAAAAGCCAAGGCAATATTGCTCCGAAGGGCTGTGGAATTGTGACTGTGGTGACATTGATGATACCGAGGACAATTAGGAGAGAAGGGTTTAGAATGTGAATGGGGAGCAATTCAGCTGCTACAATATCCAGGAGCAGACTGTTGCCTGGGGCAAAAGGACCCTGCTGTCCTTTGTCTGTTCAAACTGGAAGACTGGTAGGAGGTAGACCCAGAAAGTGGGATATGTATAATTCATCTTAACTTAAAATTTTAAGCTAAAAACTTTGAATGAATTTACATATCCATTTCTTAAGTGCAGACCTGATGTTAACCCTGCCTTTAACCCCGTTTTGCCAGACTAGTTTAAATATAGAGGAAATGCTCAAAGAGAAAAAGTTGGTACCTGCTCAGGAAAGGCAGCAGATGCACAGACTAAGCATTCTACATCCTTTCCCTCCTGTGCCTTGGGAATAATGTCCAGCGTGTGTGGCCATCAGTTAGTGCTGTCATGTGGCTGTCACTGCACAGGCCAGTGGTGTTTCAGGGTCTCTGCCTGCAGCTTTCACCCATTAGCTTGGCAGTTTAGCATCAACGAATCAGTATATTGCAGCACAACAATCTTAAAATTAAATATTTCTATGAAATTAACTATTGCAAATGTTAGCCAAAGTAATTTATTTTCATGGGAATATCAATATTTTCTGAAAGGAATCCAGCGATTAAATTTATAACATAAACAATAGTACCCACCGCTATCAAAACCCTGAAACATTTTAAACTTTCGTATGTAAGGAATCTAGAAAATGTCGAAAGATAATGTTTCATTCTCAGATTGTTATTTTAAATGGAAAATATGAACTGGTAGTAGTAGTTGGTTAAATGTTGGCATGTGCGTTTTAGGAAAAGAAACACTGCACTACTCTAACAGTGTTTTGTGGGGTTTTTTCTATTTCTTTTTTTTTTTTATCAAGTCTGTATATATTTTAAAACTGAATTCTATAAAAGTGTCATAAAATATATGCCTTGTGTGTTTTGAGTAATTCTATTTTCAATCTCAGAAGAGAAGCAAGAGTTTCACACCATAGGGAGAATAGTTAACTTAGTGTTTAGAAGTTGAAGTTACAAGGTTTTATTGATATATATGATTTTCAAATTAAAAATTATTTGATATATTCTAAGAACATTTTTTATCATATCCAGGAAGTTTAAGCAATTTATTTTCAAAATAATGCTACTTTTCATACCTAGTAGTAAAATCAAATTAGGATCTACAGTTACTTAGTATATAGCAGAAGCTAATAACATGAAAAGGTAATGCATAGAATGTATTTTATTTCAAACCGATGACATCATCATATCTTGGGGAAGCTTTATTTCATGAGCAGATAGCCTCACCTATAAATTTCTTAACCACATGCAATGGAAAGAGACGGATCTAAATAAAGCATCTGCCAGATGGTGATGATGTTTTATGATTTTTACTCTGTGTTTATGGCTAATTATGTTGACAAAGGAAATACCCAAAACAAACTATCACCAAGAATCCCAGAAATCATACAGGCTTGCACCTGAGAAGAATTTTCAATGGGGGAAATAAAATCAGGCGGACCTCAATCATGGCTTATTAAATTACAGCTGGTCCAAAACTGTTTGATATTCAAGCAGCTAATTAGCAATGGAGATGGCTAATTCAAACTCTGGGCTTTGATCTCTGGTTCACCCAATATTTATTAGGTTTATTTTCAAAAAAGAATGGAGTGGGAAGGTATCTTGAAAGCTGGAGGAGACAGTCTGAACAGTAGTTTACTTATAATTTACAGACTTGTGGTACTTAATATATAATGCAATAATCTTCCTGGTGCCATTTGTCATTTGGATGCTGCCACAGATTATAGCTTAGGGCACTGCATCTGTGCACAGATCTGGCAGGAAATGGTCTAAAATCTTGAACAGCTGAGCATGATGTTTCGGTGTGGTTGGAAAATTCAACCTCTGCTCCGGAGGTCACTGCATGCTTCTGTCCTGACAGCCCAAATTGTTAAGCATGTGACTCATATGCATACAGAACACAGGCTGCCTGATGTCTGGTACAAGCTTGATGGCTGGTTAGCGGCTAGTCTTAATTTTATGTGACAATCCTATGTAGGAAGTGCTATGGGGGTGACTAAATGGAGCATATTGATGTCCCACTGGGTGTAGCCCCTGTTGTTTTGACAAATTCTCCTTAGCATTTATCAATCAGGCCTACAATGGGGAGTGTGCTGAATATCTAATTCAGACATGCTAGTCAGGGCTAATAGAGCAAGATAGCATGTTATTCAATTTGTACTCGTTAGCGATGTCCCACTGTCACTGGGCAATTTACCTTCACACTTCACAAATGAAAAGACAAATTTGCTGGGCTTCAAACACTTACATGAGTTACAAGCAAAATTTTAATTAGCATGTCATTACAGCAATAATTTATCGCCTCTTTGTAGTTTTTCCTAGCATAGAGATTACACTTTTCCTATGTTAGAAAGGATGCTCTCAAAGCTTATGAGGCAGGTATTAATAAGAAGAGCTAATAATCCTTATCATAAAAAGCGTATAGATATTTTCTGTTTGGACTTTTGCATATTTATGTATGAAAATTAAATAAAATAGATAGCTGAGGCTTTTCTTTTTGAATATTCCTCCAGTGTTTTTACCTACTGTGTTTGAATACTTGTTTTAGCTGTCCTCCCATGCTGCAATTTCTTCCTGAACATTACCCACGTGGGCAAACCACAGAAAGTGAATACCGTAGCTAGAAGCACTGCACTGAAGCTTGCACACGTCTGTGGTTCTACTGTGAGCACTTGTGAGCACACCAGGGTTTTCTGGATTGGGAACAAAGCAATGTCTGTTGTTTTCCCACCACTTGTTTATGGAAAGTTGTCTGGGAATCACACATTTCACAGCTGTTGAGTAAAACACTAAGAAGGGAGAGCAAGAGGAAGAACCTGGTAGCCCCTTGCTAGTGTGGCCACAATCCAGCATCCTCAGAGAAAGTTGTTTTTGTTTTGTTTTGTTTTTGTTTTGTTTTGTTTTGTTTTAAAGTAAAAGGTTCTGAATTATTTAGGACAACCACAAATAGGGAAACTAACATGAAAATCTAACCATGGCATTTAGAATGGATTAATATAAAGTGAGATAAATACTTTGACCTCAGTGGTGGAGAATTTTGAAGACTGCTTATTGTCAAAACCTCCCTGTGTGAAAGGTACATTCAAACCACTTAAAGCATTGGTAGTCCATGGTAAGTAAATAACTAAATGTTGATTCACATATATGTACCCAAATTTAGAACCATGACTTTAGCAAATATTTCTTCATGTGTTTCTTTATTTATAGAAATCTGACCTTACAGAACTACTTAACTATATACTAGTAAAATTATAGAATATGGCTTTGGGTCCACCTTGCATCACAGTCAAGCAGATTAGACTCTTGGGTCACATTTCTGCAAACCTAAAGTGTCCAGATATGTGTGATCCATCTTTGTCTGCTGTTTCCCAACTGACATGGGGTGGAGCACCTTATCAGAGCCCAATATTAACTAGTGAAAGAATAAACAAGTTACTAACCAGACAAATGAGGCAAAAGAAGGAATACACGAAGTTCCAATTTTGGTATTCTTTATCTAGAAGGACAATTAAAATGCATTCCTATCTGAAAGAAATCATACCATTCTGTAGCTAGAGTTTTCCTGCCTTGCCCACAGTCAGGACAAATCTTTGTCACCCGCCAGTCCCACAGCCGCTCAGGCCCAACCAAGTAAACACAGAGACTTATACTGATTACAAACTGTATGGCCATGGCAGGCTTCTTGCTAACTGTTCTTATAACTTAAATTAATCCATTTCCATAAATCTATACCTTGCCACGTGGCTCATGGCTTACCAGCATCTTCACATAATGCTTGTCATGGCGGTGGCTGGTAGTGACTCCTTCCACCTTCCTGTTTTTTCTTTTCTCCTCTCTGTTAGTCCCACCTATACTTCCTGCCTATCCACTGGCCAATCAATGTTTTATTTATTGACCAATCAAAGCAATTTGACATATAGACCATCCCACAGCACCATTCTACAAAAAGCCATTATTTTTAAAATTAGAGTATATGGCAAAGAGAATTTTGGGTATTTTGTGCAATGTCTGCATATTCATCTCAACACAATACTTCCTAATTATCTGTCATATTTTGTTTTTAAAGTAATTTCTGCAACACACACACAATCAGTAAATCACTTGAGTCATAGTTGCTAATCACATGGCCACCACTAAATTAATTATAAAAATTTATTGTATATGGTATTTTATTGTTGACACTAGCTTTCTAATTTCAGGTGTGTGTGTGTGTGTGTGTGTGTGTGTGTGTGTGTGTGTGTGTGTGTGTATTTACTACTGGAAAAATTATACCCAGATGACGAAAGTGTACTCTTGGATAAGGACAGCAACAATCTATTCTTCAACAATATAATAATGTTTCATAATAAGCATTTTTGAAGCATTAACATAAAAGTGTGAAATCTAGCACAAATAATTAAATATCAGTAGTTAAGTTTTCATTTTTACAAAAGGATGCAAAATAGGCATATCTCTCTTTTTGTTGCTAGGAAATCAGGGTCCACTATCGGGATTCTTAGTCTTGCTAATAAAAGAATTTAAGAATGGACTTAAATAGAAGTTCAGGGATAATTTTATTACAGTTAATAAGAGAAACTTCCAGAGATGGTCAGCAGTAAATCTACCAAGGGTAGGAGATAATTAAGCTGGCATGGTGGTCAGGCACACAGTAGACAAGCAGCCTCTTGGAGGGTACAGGAAGTTTAGAGAAAGAGTAAGGAAATCCAAAGTATCAGAAAATGCACCCTTAGGTTCTGGTCAACATCCAGGAGAAAGAGACAGAAAAAAAGGAAGAAGAAAAGTCAGACATTTCTTACTCAGGTCTCAGGAAGACAGACCCAGTGGAATCTCATTGTGGCTTGTACGTACTGCTCCAGAAAACAAGAAATATGTGAATGAAAAGTACAACATCCCATTAAAAGAATAGTTATTCTGTCTATCTATTTAGTGTGGCTTAATGAAAACCAACCTTCCGAGGGGTGGTCCCTTGGTCAGATGATTGACGTGACCCAAATGGAATGTAAGTTCCAGAAATCCTATTTTCTGGAACCAAAGTTTTCCCTTAATGAGCTTTTATTGCTACTCTAATGCTTTATCTTTTGAAAAAAAACTTCTGCATGATGTTATACTGATAATATTATACATTTCTAAACTAAATGATAACATTACTTGTCAATTCTTTTTAAACTGACAGGTGGATACATACAAATACATACTTAGGATGTTCTTTTGATCTTAATGCTGTCTGGTGATGCAGTGGACAGAGGCAAATATGGACATGGGATAAGGCAAGTATCTGAATCATGATGTCCAACAACTGTGTATTAAAGGGATATTAAATGTGCTTTTAGTCAAAGGGAAATGATACAACATTTAGTTAAAAATGTCTAGGAGGTTTCTGGTGTGAGCCTTGGTAAATAGGTAAGATTTCAAATGGTAGAAGTGTGGGCAATTGAGAAAAATTTATTAAACAAGAATAAATCACAGTAAAAAATAAACAAACAAGCAGCAAGAAATTCAAACACAGAAGCATTTAAGTCAAGTGGTTTAACTAGATTTGGTTTTTGGGTGTGTGGCTATGATGTTAGATGTTTGGCAAGGTGGGTGGCTATGAGGAGTGAAGTAGAAATAGCCTGGAAGCCAATTTAACTCCCAATGAAGGCAGTTCTATCTGCAACTTAGTTTATGACAGAAACACTCAAGTGTTTGAACAAAACTGTGACACAGTTGGAAGTGACCTCAGAAAGGGCATGCATCTTAATGGTTACAGTAGAGTAGGGAAGGAATTGTTGTATACCTAGGAGCAGCAACAGCACTCAGAATAATTCAATTGAGAATTTTCTTAAAAATTTAGTACTAGGGAAGAGATAAGCTAAAGCTAGGTTTAAGTAATGACTCTTTGAATTTTATGTACTTCGGTATGCTTCAATTAAAATTTTATTTTAATCAATAGTATGACTACAGTGGTTGAATTGGAACTATGTTTATAGCATTTTAAAAATGAGCTGGGCGGTGGTGGCGCACACCTTTAATCCCAGCACTGGGGAGGCAGAGCCAGGCGGATCTCTGTGAGTTCGAGACCAGCCTGGGCTACAGAATGAGTTCCAGGAAAGGCACAAAGCTACACAGAGAAACCCTGTCTCAAAAAACAAAAAATAAAATAAAACCCAAAAATTTAGAAATGAATGACCACAATTTTGTGTTTGATATCTGTGTTTACTGTTTAAATATTTACACATATAAATACATAATTAACACAAAACTTTGAAAGTGTAGATATGACTATATTGAGGGCTAAGAGAGAGATTTACTCTGTATTATTGACACAAAATTTAGTAAAAAAATAAAATAAAATTCTGTTGCCATAACAAATAGTAACTTTCTTTTGAGGAAAGCTAACAGCAGTAGTGAGCTAAAAAAAAATTTAAGATTAGATTTTAAGATTATACTTTATTTTTCTTTATTTGACTCTAATCCAGTAAGGTTTCTGTCAAGTGGGAAGAACAATCCACAGGCATTGCTGTTGGGAGGAAAACTTTTCTAATGCACCCATGACTTTCTTAGATGGAATCATCCAGTATGCAGATGCAAAGCAAAGTGCTAGTGCTCCTGTTCCAGAGCCATCAAAGTCAAATTCTGTCAAGAGCATTTTATAATTAAACAATATTTTCATTTTAAAAATTCTTTCCATTATAAACTGGCTGATCAGTGTTCAACATGTAAATAAATTTTATCTATAAATTGCTTACAATTAATATATGAAAATTTTTGTTACAAATCCTAAATGATATAAGATCTGAATCGTAACCATAAAACTATTTTTTCCGTTGAACTTTCTCTTTTAAGAAATCCTTTATAAATATTGTAATTTGAATATTCCAATGGAAATTCAGATGATTTATTCATGGATTTATTACCTGAAAGTTATAAAATATTAAATTCTGAAGAGTCCTATCCTTGGAACTACCTTGACCATCAAATAATTGTGTTCAATTTATCAGTTCTTGAAATCCCAAACTTCAACCAAACTGGCTAGTTTTCCTCCTTTAAACGATGATAAATAGATTTTTTTTTCTTCTTTAAAAGATGCTAAAGGTGTTTCTCACCCTGCTACTACTATTTTCCAATGATGAGTATTAGATAAATTAGTCAGATTGACATATTCTAATTAGTTAGGAGCATTTTTTTAATTCAGAAAATGCTGGTAATTGCTTCCAGAATATATTATGGATTTACTATCACATGTTCAAATTCATAAAACTGAGGCAGCTACTCACTAATAGACTATAATTATATTTTAAGTGGAGATGAGTAAAAATTAATGAAAAAAATATGAGTCATATTTCCCAGCAGTAAAATGTATAACAAAAAAACATTTAAAAGCCATCCCCACATGACAGAACATGCCTCTGATACTAAAGTGAAGGCAGGGGAATTAGAAGTTAAGAACAGCCTTAGCTATGCAGTGAGGTCAAGGCCAGCCTAGCTACGTAAGATTATGTCTCAAACAATGAGGATGAGGGAGTAAAACATTATTTCACACAAAGGATCATTGGAAGATGGTTTTTAATTATTTTGATAGAAATAAATATGTCTTTTCTGTTTGAAACAACAAAATTGGACCTGTTTCAATGATATTACTCATATATATACATGACTTTGGAGACACATATATTCCAAATAACAAAGAAGCAAGAATATATATTAAAGGTCTTATGATAAAAGGACCAAATAGAAGTAAAATAATAAAAAGCTCCACACTTCTATACATAACCCATTAGGCCCTGTAGGTATTCCCTTCCCAGCAATTCTTCAGCTCTGCCCCTCAAATTCAACACTATTCTTCCAGGTTGCCATGGAATTTTTCACTCCTTATATTAATATCTTACAAAATATGAACCAGATCATATTATTATGTTTAGAATTCTTCAGCCGTCTGTTGAGTTTAGGATGTTGGTGTGTTCCGTGGTGTTATTCTGACCTATTCCCTTCTCTGTGACTTGGGCTTTTCTCCACTGGTCTTTCAACAGTTCTTACTCATCTACCTAAAAAAGCTCTTCTGAGTCCCCAATGCATTCATGTCCCCCTTTCAACATACCCAAAAAGACTCCATATGTGATATAATTGTTTATTTCTATCATTAATCTATAATTAATATCCATCTTCTACTCTAAGTTGTAATTTCTGAAAGGACAGAACTTTTATGTGTGTATTCTTGAATACTTGATATATTACTACAAGGAGGATTAATTTTTCTGAATAATATATCTTAGCACTAAGCCATTTGGAGAGCTAACTTGGCAAGATGTATGGAATCCATTAGAGTTCTCCTCCATTGAAGTCCCTAGTCTTGGTAAGTGTCTTTTCAGTCTTCACACCAGAAGATACTTGTAGGTCTCAAAGAGCCAATATTCTCATCTACCTCTAGGCCTCTGTTCCTGCTGTACTTTTCCTGGAATATTTTTTGGCCCTTACCCACCTCTCTCCATCTAGCCCAGCTGCTAAGTAATTTAGTTGTCTCCTAAAGGAGGTATTTCCGTCCTCTCTATGTCATTAATGTATGGGTTGAACATCCTTTCTACTCTGTGTCATACATCGGCATGTGAGCACAGTTATTATTGACAGCACCTGAATGTGTAGCATAAGCAATTAAGGTGAACTTTGGACATTTATAGTCTTTAAAAATAAGTTGAAATCTGGTAACAATGTAACCTCAAGATAAAGTGAGAAAAATTAGGTGCTATGAAAAGTACACAGCAAATCTTTGTGTAGTGGGTAGCCATTCCAGTTTTGGTCTGCAAGTTCCAACCCCCATTGAGGCTTCAGTAACTATCACGCCTACAAGGCGGGGCCAAGGGAGGGCCCTGAAGACCCGAGATTGGGAAGAACCCTGGACGGTGGAGGTTGACCGAGCAGAGCTCCAGAGAACACCACTGGACTGCAATATACCTTCCCCAGACCCTGCGACCTACCTATCCCTTCATTTGTAAGTTGCACCACTAATAAACTTTCCTTTAAACTACGTGGAGTGGCCTTAATAATTTCACCAATATTTTTGTGCTGTGATCACTTGTGAATTACAACCAGGTGTAGATATAATCATCAGAAGTGTGTCTGTTTCTATTACTCAAAAATTCTTTTCATCTTCAAGTTTTTCCATTGTATAAACAGAATGTAATTATCTAAGAACTACTTGTAGCTCTAGAGATGAGTAACTTCTGTGTACCAACAAAGTGTTAGCCCTGATTTTTATTGCCAGTTTTTAAATTGCATTAAAATTTAAAAGTGAGATTTATATTGAAACAAGTACAAGCACACATACAAAAGAATTTAAAATGAAGGCCCAAAACTTTAAAATCATAAACAGCTTCAATGCCCATCCAGAGTAAAATATACAGCTGAAAAAGCTGGTGATAGAAAAAGAGACTTAAAAGGTTCACAATTTACTCATTGAAATTTACAAAGTACATGATGTACTTGAAATGGAAGCTGTCATCATGACAACACTTACTTTATACTATTAAAAAGCAATATGCCAATAAAAATTTAAAGTAGAATACTGTATAATTCCAATTATTCAAAATTTTTAAAACTACAAAAAGAAAACACACTAGAAAGTACATAGTAAATTGTCGTTTTGATTTATTAGTTTTCCAATCTCCTCATGTGCTTATTGCACATCTATCATCTAGGAATAATATAACCAAGTTGAAATGCTATTTGAACAAACCAAAAAGACAAAAGTAAGTTTATTTAAAAAATCAAAATATGTTCCTAAAGCCAATGAAAAAGGAGCTGTTCTCAACAAACTGCTTTCCTGCAGACATTCCTAGCCATCTCACTGGATAGAATATGAAATAATATGCAAATAAAATCTGTGGAGTACTGAATCAATAATGATGGCAGAGAAATGAAAATATATTTGATTCTATGTTGATAATAAAATACTAATCATGCAAAAAGCTAAAGCCAAGAGATTTTATGTTTCCTTTCTCCTTTCCTTGCGGTTTCTCTTTAACTAGTAGTATTCATTTTCACGTGTCTTGAAGGTCAAATTACATATTCCTATAAATGACTTATTTTTCATTAAAACTTTAATTTCCTTTTCCTTCTGTTGAGGAACTAACACTTTCAAAGAAAGCTTTTAAGTATAAAACCAGTAACTGACTGGAGTGTCCACTGTGACCACGTAATTTGTTCTGCTGCTGAGCGGAGTGTCTGCTATGACCAGACAGTCTGCCCTGTTCTAATTCCCCATGAGTGCTTCATCGTCTCCGCTCTGTAGCTGAATAGACTAGTATGGGGCTAGTTTCAGGAGCTCCACTAGTGATCCATTGTCAGGTGGTCCATTGTAAGAGCACAGGCTGAACATCTTCACTGAAGCTTCCTTCCTCCTGCACCAGCCTCCTCCCTAGGAAGGTGAATGGTTGGTGGCGGCTACTGCTGGGACTAAAGGACATCTTGAGTCTCTTAGATCTGATTTATACAGTGAAGGGAAAAACTGCAGTAAAGCCCCAAAGAGTGACTCCAGTGATGTGATTCCTCCTGTAGTTGAACTTACAGTCACTGAAACTCATATTTCTGCATACAAGGCACCGTTATTGGTGTTCTAGATGATGGCAACATTAACAGTATAAGGTCATTGCTCCTTAGGGTCCAATAAACACTTTGGGGAGAAAAGGCCTGTAGTGTGTGAAAGAAGCAAACCGTTAGGTCTTCTGGCTGACTCAACCGACTTCAGATGATTTCTTTTCCCTTTAGAAGGAAATTGGAGTAAGCTAGACACCTGAAGGGAAAAAGTCACCCAGCCTGGCTTCGTACTGGGCAGAAACAGAGCAACTTCAAGGCTCTTAACAGCTGTACTGGGACACACACACACACAGCCCTGTGTTAGCTCTTTCTGTGCTTGGCCTTGTTCTAAGTGTTCTTCCCACACTGACATCTTTAAACTGCACGGCAAGGTAATAAGGTAGACACTACCCTTATCACCAGGCATGTAGATAAGGAAACTGAGGCAAAAAGAGATAAAGTAAGTAACTTGCCAAAAGTCACAGGCTGTTCTCGAGGTATCATTACCAATGCTAGGTTCCAAAAGTTTTGGGTGTGTATGAGAGAGACAATTGGTTCAAAATTCAAATTCTAACATGACCTATTTTTGAATTTAGTCAAGGAATGGGCTGTTCCCTAAGGAGGTGATAATGTAGAAGAAACTGAATAGGCAAAATGACAAGTACCCTTTGTGTTGTAAAGATAATGAAATTGGGCTGCAGAGAATGAGGACATTTTTATGTAACTGCTGGATTATAAGCTTTGAGGCTTAAAGATATGACCTCATTCTGCAGGAGAATTGAAACCAGTTGTTTGAGGATTACACCAGGGTGGGCTAGGTTTGCAGTGACTGGAAGATGTCATGCAGGCATTTCCCAGCAAGAGTGGGGGCTCTAGGATGGGAAATTCAATCTGGGAATGCTGACAGGTACTAAAAGATATCTGGGCAATACCCTGTTTGTCACTGTCCTGGCTAGCCTCCTTAAATGTCGGGGTTAAAATAGTCACAAATGGAGGTGACTCAGATAAGATATCAGTGCGGTGGCATTCCTCAGCCTGACAGAACTCTTGATCTGATAGGACCTGTTTGCACCCTGTCACCATCCCCAGGTTCTCCCACCGCTCAACCCTAGCCTTCTTCCTTGACGAGCCGTCAAATTCAGCAAGCCATTTGGTTCACTGAGCCTCCATCCATCATGCCACTCCACAGGAACATGGCAGGCACTGTTGCTACCCTACCTGAGCTGCTGCTGCTGTGGCTGGGGATACAGGAGATTCAGCAGCTCCTCTTGACACAGAGTGTCAAGACTGTGATGATGAGGAAGGAAGTGATATGATCAAGGCATATAGGGAACCCTTGGTGTAATGGCTTCTGAAGGCTAGGGTAGTGATTTCTAAAAGAAGAACTCAAAGAGAAAAAAAAAGAAGGACCTGGGGTGAGCAAAATGTATTTTCAAACAGTAAATAGTTGGGGTTCAGGACCAACCAGGGAACTGAGGACATTAGAGCAAGAAGGACGATGTGAAAAGGACAGAATGATGCTTGGGGCAGAGAATGAAACACTTCTAGGAGCAGTCATACCACTAACCAGATTAAGATAAACTGTAGAGAGGAGTCCACGGAGGTGAGACTTAATCTCTGCGGTGAGACTTTCAAAGACCTGCTCAAGAGAGGACTCTAAAGGTGTCTTATAGAGTAAACAATTCCAATCAGAAGAAGGAAGAAGTGCGCCCAGCTGAAGGAATTGCTGAGGCAGTGTGAGAGGAAGATTCTTTGGCTTGTTGCTGAGATTTGCGTCCTGCAAGTCCACATTTTGTTTGTTGTTCTCACACTTGTGGGTTGAGTATTTTGTGGTGAAGATGTCCAGATAAGCATCTGCAGAAACAAGTGTTTGTTTTGTGTTGTTCAAGTGACTGTCCCATTCATTCTGGGGGCCTTCCTGGTCTTAGCATTATTCTGAGAAATACTAAGGGTTCGGTGGGTTTCATAAGTCATTTTGTTAAATACTGAATACTGAATAAATACATGGGCAGCCCACTTGGTACAGTTGGTGGGAGTCTGATATGGGACAGAGAAAAAACAATATTTTTATTTAAAACAGGTTGATTATAAATGCAATCTCTTTCTAAAGAACAAAGGTGACAGTATAAATAATGATAAGATAAAGGAGTAGATTATTGAACCTACTTTTAAAGAGAAACATGTTTAAAAATGTTTTACATTGCTATAGATTTTAGTTTATTGATACAAATTTAGAGTTAAATTTTTTACACTGTTTATATATTTATACTGTCATTTGAGGTATTGTTTATGTAACTCATTTAGATTGTAACGGATAATTAAGAAATACAGATTAATAATTAGTCTTCTATGATAGTCAAACTTGTAGCATGTTAGTTAAGTTTTTTAGGTATACATAGATATATTTCAGATAGACAGGTAATCTTCAAATACTTCAAAGACATATAGAATATGACATTTAAAATAGTTTAAAAATTTAGACTTTCTGGACAGTGAGACAAGTCTGCTCCTGGCAGCACCGATTTACTTCAGAGAGGAGGATGGACATTGAAGACACTTGCTGTGGGATGGTCTGTATGTCAAGTCTGTTGCTCTGATTGGTCAATAAATAAAACACTGATGGCCAGGCAGGAAGTATAGGCGGGACTAACAGAGAGGAGAATTAAGGGAACAGGAAGGGAAAGGGTGTCAATGCCAGCCACTGCCATGACAAACAGCATGTGACGATTCCGGTAAGCTACGAGCCATGTGGCAAGGTATAGATTCATAGAAATGGATTAATTTAAGATACAAGAACAGTTAGCAAGAAGCTTGCAATGGCCATACAGTTCGTAAGCAATATAAGTCTGTGTGTTTACTTGGTTGGGTCTGAGCGGCTGTGGGACTGGTGGGTGACAAAGATTTGTCCTGACTGTGGGCAAGGCAGGAAAACTCTAGTTATAGACACTCTATATGGAGTTTATCTTCTTCTTGGCAAAAATAGCCATTTGGGCAAGAAACTGTTCTTGCCTGGACTGCTATTTACTGGTCATGTGACTCTGGTGCAGTTAATTCAACCACAGCTCCTCACTTTAAAAAGGAGGTGACAATAATCACCCTCCTCTCAGTTTCTAAGAAGATATTGTGTGAGGTATGTAGCAGAATGCCTGTCACATAGTGAGCACACAGCATTCTCAGCTGTTGATGGTATGGTTATAATACCTTCATACTGAGTACATGAGTGAAACTAGAGGAAAAACACACTGAACACCAAAAACTGCATGGAAGAGCCTTCAGACAGAGGACAGGATGTTTTTCACTCAAGCAAGAAAGTATGACAATGTGGATAAGAAGAAGAATCAAGTCTTGCAGCAGTCTGCTCTATTTGCAGGCATCTCTGTTAGATAAACCTGCTCTTAGGACTAAATTATCAGGGGTTCCCTAGAATCTATAAGACTGCCAAAGATCTCACCCAAGTCTAAGACATATTTGGGAAGGAAAAAAATGAAGGGAGAAAAGGAGGATGGAGGGAGGGAGAAAGGAAGGAAGGAGGAAGGAGGGAGGAGGAAGGAGAAAGAAGGAAGGAGGAAGGAGGAATTGATCATTGGTCTTCTTCAATTCCCTTGGTCTCCTGAAGCCCTTGGACCTCTTTCATGGTATGTCTATACATTCCTCCAGACCACTCTGAGAGCTCACCTTTAATATTCCATTTAGAACATCCTTCCTTAACTTCCCTACGTCTTCCCTCTCTCTAAAACTTTTAAGAAACCTCATTTCTGTAAGTTAGCTATTCATGTATAAGTATTGAAAAGACAATATAATTACATTTAACATTTTGTTCATTCATTTACTAAACATTTCTTCAATATCTGTGGAAGGCCTACTTGTGTTCCAGGTATAGTGTACTTAAATGAAATCAAGAGACTAACTATCAAAGGATATTTATATTTCAGCAGTGGTAGCAGGTTAATTTATGTCAGGTAGCATGTCACACAACGTGGGAGGCGCTTGGGAGACTCAGAGCCACAGATAATCATCTCCTCCCTTATGTCTATGTAGAATCCTCCTAATGATTTCCAGACCTCATAACTGCTTCCAACAAGATCAAAATAACTGGGAAGGAAGAAGAACTTCCCCAGCCAATAAACAGGCCATACAGTGACTGCTAGTCATAGACTTAACTCTTGGCAAGTATATGTTTCTCTATGACTGCATGATACAGTGGTTAACAATAGTTTCAGGGGTCAGACACTTTTACATTCACTTTGCAAAGGGCATCTTCCAACATTATTGTCAAAATGACCTTGGGTAAATTACTGAGTTTTCTAGGTTCATTTTCTTTTGTGGACCATTATTCTATTAAGTATGAAATGATTTTGCTTACATGGCTGTTAATAAGCACTGGATCTAATATTAATATATTAATTCATTGTCATTTGTATCTGGAGGTAATCTATTGGTTTAGCCCCTATCACTAATGTAATGCATACAAATTTCTATTTATATGTGTGTAGTCAACATCCCCAAACACTTTCCAGCCTGCCAGAATCATTATATACACAATCCTATGAACGTACACACTCATTCTTAACTTCTTTGTTTACATCTCACTCTACTGACCATCAATGTTTATTCTCTATTTTTCTAAGCATTATGTGCACACCCCTGATCCAGTGTATGAAGGTGTATACATGCATGTGCAGGCTGGAGGATAATCTCAGGTATCATTCTCAGGAATGCTTCCCACCACTTTTGAGATAGGGAGCTCACAAATGAGGTACACTGGCCAGCCAAAGAGCCTAGGAATCCATCTTTCTCCTGGCATTTCACATGGGTTCTTAAAATTGAACTAGTCATTATTCTTCCTCTATTTCTCACTGGTGTGTGTGTGTGTGTGTGTGTGTGTGTGTGTGTGTGTGTGTGTGTGTGTGTATGTATGTGTGTGTGTTATGTTATTGTGTGTTCACAGGCAGTCTACATGTGTAAGTATGGAAGCCAGAGATTGACTTTGAGTAACTTCTACTGTTGATATCCACCTGTTGATTTGAGACAGGATATCTACTGAATATTGTATTTGCTGTTTCAGCTAGACTTGCTGGCCAACAAGCCCTGGGATCTCCTTATGTATACCTCAACCCTGCAGAACTGTTAACAACAGGCATGGCTAGCACAGACCACACCTGGCTTTTTATGTTTGGGATCTAAATTATGATCTTATGTGTGTGCAGCCAGCACTTTAACCACGGAGCCATTCCTCTTTTTGAGTGTATAGAAATGTTAGCATATTAACTGCTATCTGACTTCTGGTTCTAATCTCAAAACCTGGTGTTACCAAGCAAATTACTGCTATAGGACAGAATTCTATAATTCTCTACAATCGTTTGTAAGGACAGATAGAATGCCCAGGAATTTTCACCTGGAGATAAAATCTATCATTGGCCTAGCGTCTTTGTCTTTCAGTTAGCTGAAGTATTCCTGGCTTCAAACAAAGGCAGCAGAGAAATAAGGTGAAAATAAACTTGTGGGATTTTTTTTTCTCATCAATTTCTTAGTTTCTTATTTTTGTTTCTCCACCCCACCCCACCCTCATATTTCCATGTCCTCAGGTTCATGAGAATTTACTTTTCTTATCTTACCCTTGGAACGCTACTTAATTTTTACTGTTTCTAGCTACCACATAGACATGGGAAGAGTCACAGTAGCAATAACCATGCATAAACCTGAGCTAGGGAGATGACTGGGTGGGCGGGGGGAGGAGAACCTGCTGCACATAGGACCGAAATGTTGATCCCCAGTACCCATGTAAAAACTGGGGATGACAGTGTGTGTCTATAAGGGAACAGATAGACAGGTTTCCAGTTCAGCAAAGTTGGTGAACTCCAGGTTCGGTGAAGACATCTTATCCCAAAAATAAAAGATGAGAAGCAATAGAGGAAGACCCCAAATGGGGACTTTTTGCTTCCACATTCATGTTTACACAAGTGCACGCATGTGGTCGCGCACACACACACACACACACACACACACACACACACATACACACACACACACACACACACACACACACACACACACACACACACACACTCATCAAATTGAGAATAACCCTGAAGCTGGGGTTATAGCACAGTTGGTAAATTACTTACCTAGCACCCACAAAGCCTCATGTTCAATCCCCAGGATTACATGGACCAGGCATGGTGTTGGACCAGGAGGTTCAGAAGTTCACAGTCATCCTTGGTTATCTAGGATGTTTGAGACCAGCTTGGAATAAACAGCCTTTCTCAAAATAAAAATAAAAATGTTAATATAAATTTATCATATAATATGTATGCTGTGAATGTAAAGAGAACGCCACACAAACTAGTTATTCAACATTACCCTCGCTAAATCAGCTACTTGGCCCAAGTTTTTCAAATTCCCACTGAACACAATCACATGTTGACATTTCCTGCTATTCAATTTGACCATGTCATAGTGCTAGACATTAAAAAATCTTCTTGTGAATTTTCTAGACAAACTTTTTTAAGGTGGACAAACAACATACTACAAATGCAACAGAAAATCTGTTAGAAGGTAGTTTTTTTTCAACTCAAACTACAAAACCAACATAAAAGCATATATATATATATATATATATATATATATATATATATATATATATATATATATATATGTCCTCATACTTGATCAGAGAGTATAACTGAAAATTACATGAAAAGGAAAAGGAAATGCTGCGTGACAGGGACTTCATTATATAGTGATAGTTTTCTTCCGAGCACATTGGAATCTTCGAAGGGACAATTTTGTTGGGCAGGACTGTATGCATGACATACATATGTATTCTACAGTATGAAGACAACAACATGCTTTCTGTCACCTGTGTGTTTACCCAGTAATGACTCTTATTCAAAAGTGAATATTTCACAAAAAGAATTGTGAAATGTAAATAAAATCACTCATGTCTACTAAATCCTTGATTGTTTAAAATTTGTTTTCAAATTTTAGCTTTGAGCATTTTTGATCACTATCAAATTTTCAGTAGCAGAAAACCAAATATTTTTTCAGTAATTAGATTTATTGAGCTTTGTTGAGCTCATACTCTTAAATGTTGTATACACATACATGTAGTTATGGTTATCAGCTTTTGATTTTCTTTAGCAGCTTTTTAATAAAACTCAGAGTGTATTATGAACTTTCACTTCAAAGAGAAAATTCAAGATAGATGTCATATAGGTTTGTCTTGCTGTGTGAACAGTTATACTAATAAGACTAGAATAGATATTATTTACATATATCACAATTCAGTTGTTATATGAGGTTATCATAGAGCCCATTACTTCAAAAGCATTGTGGGATTCTTGAAACTGGCAAAAACTCAGAAGAGTAAAACACTACTAAAAGCTATGATTCTAAGATGAAACTCAATTCTTACACCTCTTCTAGAGTATTTCAAAGCAGACACAATTGTGTTCTTATGTTTCATATCAAAATGTTTTTATATATTCAAGCTCAAATTCCAGGATTCTCAAGTCTTCACAAAACACAACCTCAGCTCTTTTTAGTATTACAGAGATTAAAATGAAACACATAAGTGAGTCACATATTTTGAAATGGCAAATTTAATTAACATTTTCTTTTGAGTTTCTAAAAAGGGAGGGGGGTTAAAAGTCACTTAACATGTGCTTTTGGCTTAGCATTTCTTTGATTGAACAAGGATATGTTCCTTTTTCTGGCTGTTTAATGTGATTCTGTATTTTTGAAATTCAGTTGTTCCTGTTTCTCAGAATATTGGTAAGGTTGTCTAATATGCATTTGTATGCATATTAAATTGTACAAATCACAGTGTGTGAAATAGTCACAGAGAAGCAACTGAAAGAATCTTGTTAGAAATGAGAAGGATTTTGAGCATCCTGGCAAGCCCCTTAGCTTCTACTACTGACCCACAGATTTTTCTCATTTATGAAACATGACTTTATGGGAAAGTACAAAGGAAATGGACAAAATTTTCACTGAGAGATTCTTTTGCATGAATATAGGGGCAGACATTAAAATCCCATTTATCTTAAAAAATCATATGCAAAACATTTTTCTTGTCAGTTGAGATGTCATGGTTTCTACTGTGTTTTTATGTCTTTGAGTCAATAATTCAAGAGGGATAGTTACTTTTATATAAAACACACTGAAATTGTTCATTAAAAATTATTATTTTTTAAAATAATGTTGATTAGTAACTGAGATTTCTTGTAATATCTTGACTTGTATGGAAAATAAGTATATTTTGCCAAATATTTGTCTCTCATTTCTTTGAAATTCCTTCAATTCTCACAACAAATCATTTAATCATTTGTAGAAATATTGATGTGGAGTGATCCACACCACTAATACATGTACTGAGCACAAGGTGGCTATAACTTTGTGCATGATTCGTTTCAAAGAGATGACCTCTCAACTTGATAAAAATATGATTTAAAAAAAATGAAATTATCACTGACTCTAAGAAATCCATCTTTACATTTTGACTGTCCATAAAGTATTAGGAAATGCCAAAGAAAATGCAAATGATTTGCATTGCTCCAATGCAATGGAAATCTGGAAATTCCAAAAAATTAAACAGTATGAACAGATTCAACATATATAATAACTCATATGGAAATTCAACTTTTTCAAGTAACAATTGCAGAATTGAATGAACCCCATTCACATAAACCACATTTAATGTGCCGGACATGTAAGGGAAACAAAAATATAGCATTTTCTAAGAAACATTTTTTTTTTCTTTTTAAAAAGAAAACACGGAAGAACAAAACCGATGGCTGCCATTTTCATCTATTTTTTTTCCTTTTGTATTTCTCTTTCCATTTTTAAGATGCAAATCTGGAGACTCGGTTTTGTGGAGAGTTTTGAACATACAGGGCCTAATTAATAAAAAATAAAAAAATCAGAATGCGAGGAAAGCATTGTTACCAAACAATAAGCAATGCTTACATCTGAAACATCACTCGAGGAAGAATGCCTTTCCCGGAGCGGGAAGGTGAAAGCGCACCTGCGGCACAAACCTTAAATGAAAAATAAAGACAACTGGGTTGTAGGGTGCCTTTCCCTCTTTAAAACAAAATTCTTTAGAGCCTAGAAGACAAATGGCACACAAGTGAAAGGCCAGTGGTGCAGATTGGATAGGCTTACAGCATAATTGAATTAAGGCTTGTGTGCCACATATGACCACAAAGCAGGTCTATGGCCTGGGCTGCTGAATGGAGGTGGCCGGCTTGTCAATAAAGACCCTTTAAACTGGTTAAATGCATCCTAAGCGAGCACAGAGAGCTTTCTAGCTAACAGGTGGCTGAGTAAACCTCAGCTGGTGCCACACAGGGCTGTCACACTGGCCTTCTTTAGGATAATTTCACCCCCCTTAAAAAAAAATTGTTACTGTACTTGCTGTGGTGGAAACAATTTAGGGATGAATAATTTCTTTTTGGTCCCTAGTGGCACTGGTGGCTCCCTCTCCACCACCCCCTCCCCCTCCTTTTTTTTTCTTGTACTCTCACTCCCCCCCCCTTTTCTCTGTCTTGCTACTGAATTAACATAAAGGAACAGTGACAACAGGGAGCTGAAAAGCGTAGCTGGTGGGGGGATTAAGTATATCATTGAAAGGAATTATGTTGTGAATGGCGAGGAGGGGCGGGCGCTTCTGTTCCTTGGTCCCATCTGGTCCTTAAAGAATACCTTGTTGTAATTACCCCCAGATGGTTTGTGCTACACTGGGGTCTGGACTGCCAGGTGCCACTGTGCCCTGCTGGGTGTGATATTCATTGCTACATGCGGTGACAAAAATGGACTTTATTGAAACCTAATTTCTTCCAGGGTATTACACAAATATGAAATGAACCTATCTCATCCAGAGAGAGAGAGAGAGAGCTTTGTTTGTTTCTAAGCCCGAAACAGTCTCACCTAAGATAAGGCTGACTGGTTATTTTACTTTCAACAACTATCCTAAAGGGAAGAGGCAGAAGCAATTCACAGTGTGTGATGCATTTAATTCGATCTTTTTTATTTTTTATTTTTTTATTTTTCAGTGTCGGAAACGGGCAGCATCAACAAAGTTTTTATCTCTTGATGTTAGTTGGCTTTAAAATATCTAAACCCTTTAAGAATATGTCTTAAGCATCTTCTTAAGAAAATCAATAAGAAGTATGATGAATTGTATATCAAGGCTATATACACAGTTATATACACTATATAGAGTGAACAATTATTATTCACTGCAAAACATGCCTTATCAACTATTTCATAAACAAAATTTGGACATATTTTATTGTACCTTAATAGTGATATTTTTACAGAATAAGGTAATGAGAACTAAATGTTTTTAAAGCTTACGTGCCTTGGTTTGTACAAAGGTGAGATTTCACAAAAATGGGTTTTGTTTTTCTATTCACCAGGAAATTTTATTTGAAATTTTTAATTGATTTAGTAAATTACCATGATAATAAAGGTAAAAGGTCACAGTTATAACATTCAATTAGGTTCCTTTGGTTTTAACCTAATTATATTGTCAATAAATCTAGTAGCACTTGTGTGAGAAGTTGAACAACAAAAAAGCTCTTTCATCTTATTAATTAAAAAAAAAAACCTCTATTTTGTGTCTTCCTTATAATTTTATATATTGTAACATTTTTGGAAGTTTATCCAAACGCACTAAAGCATAAAATTTTCACAGTAAAATTTACAAGATTTTAATATGAAAATCAAGCTTGGGAGTTGAACTGAAGAATGGAACTTGAATGTATCTGAAAGTTTGTATATCTTCCCCTAGAAATGAGTTATAATTTTACATGATATAAAGAAAACCAAACCAGGGCTAACCTTAAATGACAATAACTCCTTTTGATATCTGAGCAACACGTGTTAAACTTGTAAGCCACATTAGCTGGCGGAAGACAAAACAAAATAAAATTGCTTCTTTGAAAACAATGTTTCAGAGCACGTTCGCCGTGTGAAATGATAGGGTTCACCGTGACATTTGTGTGTGACGTATTTTACTCCTGCTCAGTCTCACTGCCCTCTCCTGCCTGCCCCCGCTGGCCCTTTTCCTCTTTCCACACATCCCCTCTTTGCCTCCCTGTCTCACATACATCCCACATGCCTCTTGATGCATATACAAGAGGAAGTGAAGTCTATGGACATTCAATTGGGGAAATGGCGTGAAAGACTGGCTTTAAGTGCTGTGAGTGGTTGACCCACTGAACTTCGGCAACCAAGAGCAGGAGGACAACACAGCTTATAAACAAAATTTTGAGGTGGAAGTTTTGAGGTGGAAGTCTTTTATAAACACAATCCTAAAAGTCTGTCCAACTTTTCTTGTATTTTGATGTAAAAGACGTCTTTTTAATATTAATTTTAGCTAACATACAAAATAATAGATGTTATTCCTTTTCCTATATGTTATATATATTGAATTTTGCTCATTATTTGTCCCATTACTTTCCCTTGCCTGCATCTTCTCTCCTGCTGGTCCTTTAACCTCCCCCCAAATAACCGCATTTCTGCTTAACACCTGAAACCTACATACAGACATAGAGCATGCAGGAAGGTGTGAGGTAGGGTAAACAGTGTGAACGGGACCTGAAGCCTGAGCTCCTACTTCACTCTGGGCTCCAGCTCTGTAATCATGGCATCCTAAACTTTCTTAGACTTCTACTTCTTCCTCTTTCTCTTCCTCTTCCTCTTCCTCTCTCTCTCTCTCTCTCTCTCTATATATATATATATATATATATAGAGAGAGAGAGAGGGATATCAGATATCTATATCTATATATTATCATGATATTCTATACACATGTATCTATATATCTATATCTTTGTACACACATCATACACACACACACACACACACACACACACACACACACACACACACACTCCAGTGCTAGAGATATGGTTTATCAGTTAAGAGTGGATACTGTTCTTTCAGAAGACCTGAGTTCAGTTCCAAGCACCCACATCAGGCAACTGAGTTTTCCTCTGGCCTCCATGGGCACTGCATTCACATACATGTATCTATACTCATACACACATAATTTTAAAAAATAAACTTGTCCAGCACTTCCATGGGGGACATAGGAAAGAATCTGAGACTGTAGTGGTACAGATATCCCTGACTAGCTTGTACAATGGCAGGCTAAGAGAAGAAGCGGGATGGGAGGGAGGGCAGAGGGTGGGGACATTTCAGAGTAGGAAATAGAAGCTGGAATTTGTGTTCTTAATTATGCCTTTATAACATTTTTATGTATTCCTTTAGTTTCGCTTCTACGTTTGAATCATATGGGGACCCTTGGATAAACTGTACGAGACTATATTTTAAAGTAATAGATTTATTGAGGAATATTGTCTACACATGTGAAAATGTTATGACAAAAACCATTATTCTGTACTCAAATAATATGTGAATATTAAAAAAGAGACATCCACTGGCGTTTCTTTACTTCTTTTTTGTCCTTTGCCAAGTAGTCTCATGGAGTATGCTTCCTTGATACTTAATCACTTGGAAATGGGAATTTGAGGAGAATGGTAGAGAAGCAAATTACATGCTCATACTTTCTTCTCTGATATACTTAACACTTGGGTTTCAGGATAATCTGGCATAACACTTGAGCACAATAATGGCTCAGGACCTCTGTGTAACAACAGAAGACAAAAGGTGCTCTTCAGCACCTTGTAATGTCAACATACCAAAAGAATCACCATGATATTCTACACACCTGTATCTATGCATATGTATTGGGCTTGTGGGGCTTGGGAAATAACTTCATAACACTTAGAATGTGAAAACTAATTTGGGAAGGAATGAACATTCTGTTAGTTTGAAGTGCATCAATTTTCAATAAACCGTGTCAATATTATATGAAGTCAATAGGATCTGCAATTGAAGTGTTAGGATTTTCAAGCAAGCTTAAATGCCTCACAAGGATTTATTATACATTATACTTTGTAGCTTGCCATCAAGATGCCTTTCCCATCATTTTAATAATAAAAAGCTTTCATTTTTACAAAGTAACTTAAGTAGAGAGATGACTTCTTTAAGTCATCTTCATTTCATATTGAACCCCACCTTCTTGTAGACCAATTTCATGCTACCTTAGGAATAATTCTGTACTGGCATCACAGCATTATCATTGTTTGCAAAGCAAGTAGAACTTGCAAAGCATTTTGAAAATTTCAGAAAGGTCTCTCTAGAATTTATAGGATCCTTTTCTGCTACTGTCAACAAGGTTTCTTAATTTTCTTTTCTTTATTTTGTCATTTGACAAAATCATACATGTTATAATGCATTCTGATTATTCTCTTCCTCTCAAATTGCTCTTATTTTGCTCCTGTCCTTATCAACACCCCCTTATCTCCATCAGTCCCTTTCACAGGGCCATGACTTTTGGTTTTGTTTTGTGACCCATGTAATTTAACCAGGACCATCTGTGTGACCATTGGATTGGAACTGTCCTTTGGAACCTATTGGGGTCACTAGTGGTATTCAACTGAAGACAATAATTGCCCTTCTCCCTGAATATATAAGTAGCAAAGAGTTGTAGCAAAAAAAAAAAAAATTAGCCTTGACAGGACTACTTCTGTGGCACATATTCTAAAATAACAACAAAAAGTAATTTGTCAAGGCCTCCAGTCAAATGTGGTGTCTTGGGTGGGTTTCTAGTGCTGTAAAGAGACAGCATGACCATGGAAACTCTTACAAAGGAAAACTCCTAATTGGGGTGGTTCATGGCTTCACAGCTTTAGTCTATTATAATGGTGGTGGGACAGGCAGAATGCAGACAGACATGGTGCTGGAGAAGGAGCTGAGAGTCCTATGGCTTGATCCACAGACAAGAGGAAGTGAACTGTGTGACACTGGGCATAGCATAGGAAAACACAAAGCCCAACCCACAGTGACACACTTCCTCCCACAAGAGCACACTTATTCCAACAAGGCCACACCTCTTAATAGTGCCACTCCCTTTTGGGGGGGGGCATTTTCACTGAAACCAGCACAGGTGGCAGGCAGATTCATGAAATATTTCATATTTGTACACTGCATGATTCCAGCTAATGGGATATCAATAGTAGGCAGACTCATAGAAACGGAAATGGGAATGATGGCTGCCAGTGATGGGAACAGGAAGGAGGTATGACCTCATAAGGATGTAGTTTCAATTTTACTAAAGAAAAGAGTGCTGTGGAGGTCAGGAGAGAAGATAGCTAAGCAAATGCACTCAATGCCATTTAACTGTACCTTTTCTATCTTTTGGATATATGTTATGAATATGTTTAATATGTTTATGTGCATCTGTGTGGGGGTTCATGTGTGTTTATATGCATGCATTGGAGGCTAGAGGTTGATGCACCATGTCTTTTTCAATTACTCTCCTCCTTATTTTTTGAAACAAAAGTCTCTCACTGAACCTCAAGTTCACCAATTTGGCTAGGCTGGCTCATTAGCCAGCCTGAGGGATCCTCCTGTCTCCACTTCCCCACTGCAGGAATTACTGGTGTGTGTTGCTCCCCTCAGCTTTTTACATGTATGCTGAGGATCTGAACTCAGTTCTCATACAGCATAATAAACATTTTACCAACTAAGTCATATCCCAGCCACTCAGTTATCCATGTTTTGTTTTCACTTGCTGGTTTGGGGGAATATCTTTCTTATGTAACCTGTGCTGGCTGTGAACTCAAGATCTTCCAGTGCCATTCTGCAAAATGCAGTGGTTTTGGACGAGCACCATCATACACAGCTTGAAATGTACATTTAAAAATCATCATGGTAGCAAAATTTTTAAATGTGTTTCTTACCACAGTAAAAATATGTCTACCAGCTAAGAAGGGTGGTGTGTGGCTGCACTCTCAGCTACTCAGAAGACTCTAGCAGAAGGATTGTGGGCTCAAGGCTAGGTCGATCAACACAGCTAAACAACTTCCCTGTACTCAACTGCACCCTAAACGCTAACAAAACACCTCGGATTCTAAGAATCAAGTAGCTCCTTTATATCCATTTGCAAAGAAAGTTATGGAGATCTATAATTTAACCAGTAAATTAAAATAACTGCATCCTAAGTGATTGGCAAAGCCTAGGACATCAAAGTCAGTATGGTTCACTATTAATCAAACACTTGATTGGGCACCGTAAATCTACAAAGAATTGACAGAAGGAAATATACTCCATGTGCTCCTATGGATACAAAAGAAATCTATCCTTGGAGTAAACTTGACAACCGGAAAGTCACATATCTGGACCATGTGGTTTGTTCTCTTGTAAAATGCTTTTATTGAATATAATTTGGCATTACATCATCATTGGCCACTGTAAGAATCCTATGAAGTCCATGTAATGATGGTGCAATGCTCTCTCTTTTAACTATCTGAGGAAAACTTTGATTTTGGTACAACAAATGAAACCATTTTCCTTTTCTTTGGAGGTAATGGAGTAATATAATTCACCGTGTTCGCATGTTTCTATCATCTAGAAAGCTTATAAGCCAAAAACCTATTCTTTCAGACTTTACAGAATGTACTCTTTTTGCTCAATTACTATTGCTTATTGGCTTGATTCAAGATATCACTATGTGATGCAGGCTGACTTTGAACTCTTCATTCTCCTACCTAAAACTCAGAGAATGCAAGAATTAAAAGCATGCATCCCCATACACAGACCATATATTTTCTATTTACAAATTATTTATTCAAACTTACTTTTGTCTCTTAATTTATTCCATTATTTCTTTTGTTCCTTACTATGAACTACTTTAAATTAATTTTTAATAAATTCAGAGTAATTTATTAACATTAACTAATAAATTCATTTTCTTCTCATTATTGCCAGGTGTTGGCTTTATTCTGATTAATGATTTTTTCAGCATTTATTTGTGTTTACAGATATACCATTTGCACTGGACATTAAACTCTCTTTTTATCATTTTCAATTTATTACTACAGTGTGTGTGCATGATTCTGTGTGTGTGTGCAAGAGAGACAGACAATGATTATAGGTATAGTAGGTAAATATCTTTTCTCCACATGTAAAGAAATACTGAGACTATACTTACCGCATGTATATATACATGCATATCTAGTACACACACACACACACACATATATATATATATATATGAATAAAACAAATCTAATGGTTATATAAAACATTTTGTTATACATAATATACATTATATGCTTTATATATGGACATAAGGTTTTCTGTATATAATAATATACATACACTCATGTGAGTATATTCACACATATAATGGAATTATACAAATTCATGGACATAATTCCTGTAATAGGTCACACTAGTTCTATATGTGAAATAAAATTTGGTTTACACTGATTGATTTTTGACAAAGCAGCCTTCTGTTTTCTGACTTTGCTAGTCTAATTTGCATGATCATTTCTTGGCTCCACTGTGAACTTCTTCCAATAACAACATTTGGACTTCACCATCTTTCCCTAATCAATTTCCTTCCCCTTTATGGCTTTATATGCGAAATTACAGCCCATTTTTTTTTCTTAAGCTCCAACCACATACCCAACCCTCCCATAGAGGATTGTCTGCATCATTATAACACAGTTCCTCAAAGTGAACCCATTACTCCCCATGCCAGCAATCTGCAAATGAATAACTTCTCTTAAACACCTTCCTATCATGGTTATTTGCACTCTCTTATCCCTCAAGCTGGACCTCTGAGCATGACGAGTACCTCATTATCCTCTCTTACATTTCTGCTCAATGGCAGGTGTCCAGTCATTCTTCATATTACCTTCTGGACATTTCTCAATTGCTTGCAAAATCATTCTATTGCTCACTGTCTTCGGTGAGATTCTGATACTCTAGTAGCACTACTTCAATGAAAAAAGCAGATATTTTTGACTATTGATGCCTAATAATAATGCAAGTATTGCCATATGTCATCATACCTGCTTCAATCTCCATCGGCTCTATTCTTCTCCTGTGACTCCTGGCTCCTAAGCGTGGTGTATATAGTTTCTTTTTGTACTACATCTACCTGAGGACAGAACCTATGGCAGTGCCGGGAACACATGCCTTCCTTGCCTCTTACACATTAGGTTGTTTGAAATCTCCAGGATTTTATTGACACCACACTTTACCTGAGGAACCTTTACTTATCTTTTTCAATTATACAAGCATTGGGTAAAACACAGACATTAAGATCATATGAATCTCAATTCAGGTTTCAGTCCCAACACCTGATGCTCCTCAGATTGATTGAGAAAGAATGGGTCCAAGCTTGACTGATAGGACTAGTGTGGGAATCATTACTAAGCCTTGTTAATTATTTGTTTTCAAAAATAAGGAGGAAGAGGGGAGGGAGAGAACAATATTCTACTTTAAGAGGCATTTTAAGCTTAACTGAATATTTGATTGTGGCATTGAGTGTAACTTTATAGATAATCATATAAAATGACAGCTTCAATAAATTGAAGGACTTTTTATAGTTTATCACCAGCTATTCCAGAAAATTCTAAATAAATTGCAATGTGATTGCTTTACCTTAATATTTGAAATCACACACTATCAAAGTAACTGAGTATGTTCTTTCAGGTAAGGATATTAACAGGTCACACACCAAAGTAATTAAATTGTTCTTTCAGGCGAGTGTATTAGTAAGTCACATTTATTTATTCTCAGCATCGTAAGTTAAAGTGGTGGTAGTGATGTGTGGTGTGAGTTCAGTGGCAGATTTCTAACTATATCCTAACTTGTATGCATTTTCATTTGGGAAATAGAAAGCACTATTGTATTCTTTTTAACATAATTTTTATGGATTCTTTGGGAATTTCACATCATGCACCGTAATCCTACTCATTTACCAGCCCCTTTGTATCCGCCTCACCCTTGTAGTTCATCCTAAGGAAATTTAGAAAGAGAAAAGAAAAAGAAAAAGTATGTATAAGAATATCAATTAAAAACCAACAACAAAGTAAACAAACAACAACAAAAAACCCCACTTTGCTCCTCGGTCTTTCCTGCCTGCCGATCTCCTCTCCATTTGTCTTAGTGGCATTGGGAGCTGTTGTTTATATCATGCAGTAGACCCTTTTGTCCAAACTTGCAAATGTTTATTTTGTAACGTATTGTTGATCAGGTTCAAGGCCTCTGGAGGGAGTCCTTTCATGCACTCCAGCAAGTCATAGATGGGGTAGATGCTGGGGAGTGCCAACTCAAAGCCCTGCAAAGCTGAGTTGGTTGGTCCCGGTATCTGCTTCCCACGATGGGCTTCTCTAGAGCTGCAACCTTGTGCTTCAAAGGTCAGAGACATCTAACAGCAGAGCAATTGCTTCCTGTCCAGCTAGAAGGCAGAGAAGGTTTAGATACCATGATAGCAATAAAGGAACTTTAGCATAAGCATACTACGGAGACATACAACAAAGAGAAGCAGCGTGGCAGAGGGACGTCTAGGTGAGCTCACCAATCTCTAGCAGCCAGCTGGGCTCAGAGAGCTCTCCTTTGTCCATTTCAGTTAGCAAATTTGGTCTTCGTCAAGAGTAACAGTTGTCAATTAAAAAAATAGGACCCTCTCAGAACCAGAGTGATAATGAGGCAGAATGGGAGGTACCCAATTATTTGGTAACACAAATTTCACAGTAGATTTAAAGTTGGCCTTATTTCAGCCCTTTGGTTATAAGCCAGAAAATGTAATGAGAAAAATTATTTAGAATTGGCTTCTGTATGACTGGGTGGATTGAAGTTGTTTTCAACCATTTTATTTGTATCCAGCTGCATTACATGTTTCTTCAATAACTACACCACAGAGGAAAACTTATTTTAATCTATCTTCATAAATGAACAAAACAGAAGTCTCTAAATAGAAATATTTTGTCTTCCTTGGGTGCATGTTATTTGATCTTCAAAGTAGTTTTCCAAGCACCTAGGTGATGCATCCCATGTCAACACCATTTCATGTCACAAAAAGAGATTCACCTAAACCTTGTACAATGTAAGTTAGAATGGGAAAATCTCTTATTTTTACTTCACATTTCTATGTACATTATAATATGCTATTTCTTTTTTATTAGCACAGAGAACAAATGAATGAATTTCATGTGACTTTTACAAACATGAACACATTGATTATAACATTTTATATATATATATATGTGTGTGTGTGTGTATATATATATATATACATATATATATATATATACATATGGCATTTAAACATGTTTACTGTGTGTTGTTTTTATGTTTGAAAAGCAGTTGATAATTTGCATTCCTTTGGGGCAAGAAAGAGAAAGAGTGTGAAAAATCAGAAAGTTCAAACACCAAAATGTGAAACATTGATACTCTAATGTTGGGAGTGGGCATAAGGGGAAAAGCAGGGTTGAGAGCAGAGGACAAAGAATGGAGGGTAGATGGGGAGACTGGTCTAAATAAAAACCCTGGGCAGCCTCGGGAGTCCTCATATGGGGAGTGTCTCTTCTGTCCTCAGCTTTTCAGGGTTTTGTTTGTTTCACTTTGCTTCTCTAGCCCCAGGAAAAGTCAATTCTGCCCCCTCCCTTAGGCGCAGCCTCATTTCTCCAGCAGACCTGGGCTGCTCCTCTGCCTCCCTACCCTCAAAGCAACACTCCAGAGTCAGTCACTGGAGCTGCAGTGTTAACTAGCGACACAGCAGGCACCTCATATTGACTTTGACTTCCTCTTGAAAGGGCCAGGCAAATTACCATTTTTGATATATCTTGTTTTTTTCTGGCCTCCTCCTCAGGGGTCTAATGCCTCTGTTAGACTCTTGGCCTCCGATCATCATAAAGCAGCCGCAGATTCACCCTTAGCATTTTAGATACTTAACATCAAGAAGGAAGTATATACAAAAGTTAAAAAAAAATACCACAAAATTGCAAATTTTTTTTTTTTTTGTACTTTTAAACTCAGATTTGAGAGGAGGATACATACAGAGAGGCATGGGCATTAACACATATGTACAGTATGCACTGTTTTATGTAGAACAATGTATGATAAACAAAGATCCTCTTTGATCATTTCTTCGATTTTGTTATCCAGTGTTTTGTACCCATAAACAATGCCAAGATCATGATATGTTGCCACAGAGTCAGTCTATTCTGCACACATATGTGTGCGACTATACTGGTAATATATTGTTTTGTGTTTACATCACACACACACACACACACACACACACACACACACACACACACACAAATCAGACTTGATAGCTCATGACTGTAATCCCAGTACTCAAGAGGCTAAGGCAGGAAGATGATGAGTTCAATATAACCCTGGTCCACATGATGAAACTGTTTAAAAAAAAAAAAACGAACAACTCCAATTAAAGTTTATAATGCTATTGTTTTATATAGTATGAGGCAGTAAGTTGCCTGACAATATTTTTAAACTTCATAGGTATATGTGTGTATGTATATGTGTGCATGCATCTGTGGATATGATATGTGCACACACCTGCACAGAGACACATTCACACAGCACTCAAGTTACAACTGTTGCTCATGCCATAAGCTTTTTACCCCCCTTCCTATTGATGCTCAGTTCTCTATTACAAATCACACACACACACACACACACACACACACATGAATGTGCTGATGTGGACTTTTGAGAGCATCTATTTACTGAATCATAAATGTGATGTGTTCACCATTACATTTCTATAGTCATCGTCAAAGTCTTTTCTGGAGGGACTGCACCAATGTACCTCTCTCACAGAAGAGCTTACATGCTTCCATTGCTCCAGCCATTCCCAAAGGCTTATTTTGTATGGCTCAGTTCTCTTTGTATAGCTCACATCTCTCAGTATGATGGATGTAAAATGTGATTTTAGCATAGTTTAATTTATCATCCCCTGAGTTTCAGTGAGATTCTGCATCCTTCATTTTCTTGTTGGCCATCCAGACTTTTGTATCTTAAGTGACTTCTACTGGTCTCCCATAATGTTCTCTTCAGCAGCTTGAGTTTTTCCTTTCATCACCTACTTTCTTCTTTCTTTCTTTTCAACTTTTCTTTCTTCATCTCTCTTGGATGCCAATTTTTGCCTTCATGAATGTCTTCGCAGAATAGAAACCTCTAGAAATTTTGATTATGGTGGGTTTTTTTTTTCATGCAGAAGCTTAAATTTTGATAAGAGTAAACGTGAATCATCCTCTTGTATATTTCTTAAGGAATTCTGTCTTACCCAAAATAAAAATGTTCTTCTAAGTTTTTTCCAATACAATATTTTTATAGATTATTTGGAATTTTCACATAATGCACTCCGATCACACTCACTGCTCAGTCTTCTCAGATCTACCCCCCTTACCTGTAGCTAGAGTTTTTCTCTCCAGTTCCTGCCAAGCCCTGGCAGTCCCATAGCCCACTTATAAAATAAACATACAGACGCTTATAGTATTTTAACTGCTCAGCCATTAGCTCAGGCCTACCATTGTCTAGTTCTTGCTTTAATACTCAACCCATTTCTGTTCATCAATATGTCGCCACGTGTTCTGTGGCTTTACCTGCTGCCTGTACATGATGCTCCCTGGATGACAGGCTGGCATCTCCTCCTCTCTGCCTTCCTGTTTTCTCAATTCTCCTCTCTGTTAGTCCCGCCTATACTTCCTGCCTGGCTACTGGCCAATCAGTGTTTTATTTGTCAATCAGTCACCCACAGCACTTCCCCTTTTTATTTTTTTTTCAAAAAGGAAGGTTTTAAGTTTAACATAGTAAAATTACACATAACAAAACAATTATCAAGCAAGAATTACAGTTACAATATTGAAGATATCCTATCTATCTTATATTTGTGAGTCTAAGGTTTTATATCTAACCCATCTTTTATCATACCTGAGGAAGTTATAACTATCTAGTCTTCAACCACATCAAAGACCCCAGAAGAATATACTAGTACCTGAGAAACAGGAGAAGGATGCAAGCAACTTTCGGGAATCTTGTTAAGAGTAGACAGAGACAGCTGGCAGCCTGGACAATCACCTAATTTTTTTTTTTTTTTTTTTTTTAGCACTGTTGGTATATTTAAATTGGCTACAGGCCTAGAGTATCTGACAGACCATTTTCAGAAGCAGGAATTTTGAAAGACAATCTTACCTGTCTTGGCAGAGTTCAGAAGTCACTTTTCCTTGTGTCCCGCTTGTCCAGAAGGATAGCACTCATATTGTCAGCAGTTGAGGCAAGGGCAGTTCTTTGTCCAGTAGGCCATTTTTTTTTTTTTTTGCCAAGAAGACAAACTTCCAAATGAAAACATCTTAGAAGCCCAGTGTTCTCTCAGGATCAAATTGGTGCTGCCAGGAGCAATTGTGTCTCACATCAACAGAATTCTATGTTATTTAACTGTCATATTTTCTAGGTCTATGAAGTGTTTGAAGGTTACCTGTCCATCTGACCTATGTATCTGTAAATCTGGATAACCTAACTAACATAACTATAGAGATGACAAGCATTGGTGACTATAAATCTATAAGTCTTATCTACCGAAATAACCTAAGGACTAAGGCTTCATGTAAACAAGGTAAACAGTTTATAATCAAATGCATGGTAAAGGACAATGACTTCAAAATTGTAACAATACACAAGATATTTATAACAGAGGTAGGAATGTATAGTGCAATATGCAATATGACAATAATCTTATATATCAATATGCAGAATATTCTAAACAGAAGTAGAACATACATCCAATATGACAGATATAAATTTACATTTGTATCAATATATAAATATTTCAAATAAGAGTAGAAATATATATACATTATAACAAATATAGTTCTGTATTTGTATCAATACACAAATTATCTTTTTTTTCTTTCACAATGCTTAAATAATTTTATTACTATTGTACATAGCATATAAGTGAAATATGTGACAAACTATTCTTCGTACATTTCAGCACCATAGAAACATAAATTAAGAAGCATATACATACAAAAGTCCTAAGTTATCAAAAATTTTACCTGGACCCCTAGCATTATTCATTAGCTGAAATTAAAATCCAATGTCTGGTGTAGCATATGTTAAGATACTACTGAAAATCTGTTGAATAAAGAGTCTACTGTAGTGATTTCTCCAATTTATTCTAACTAGGCCTTATTTTATAAATGAAGCGTTATAGTAAACAGCACTGAAGAATAAATTAAATCATAAGGAATAGATCATGGCTTTCTGAAACAGTGGTAAGGAAGCTGAAGGGTCGCTCACACACCATCATTCCTACTCCTTGTAGCTCTCTATGAACTGTATCTGTGGCCCAGTAGGTTCTCAAGGAATCCCACTTTGAAAAGATCACCTGCCAGTTTCTGTAGTGTTATAGTAGTTGGCACCAAACTAGCTCTCCCACAAGAGATGCAAGATCTGAACAAAGCATATTATAACAACCAAAGGGTTGAAGTTTCCAACACAATAGACTAAACAAGCCAAGTGGAAATGTGAGGAAAAGGGAACCTCTCTTGGGAAATCTATGAATGTATGAGTTTGCTCTTGTATTTCCCCTAGCACAGGAAGAACTCTGAGGATGAAAGGGCTGTCATGTTACTGGGTAAAAGTGCAGCATCACAAGCCAGTGTTTGGGGCAACAAGATGGCAGGAAATCGTGGAGCCCAGCTGCGGAAAGGAGGACTGCAAACATGGGTGATGTACACTGGTGCATAAAGACCTTTATGCACTGTGTAAGCAGAAACTCTACCAAAAAAAAAAAAAAGGAAGGAAGGAAGGAAGGAAGGAAGGAAGGAAGGAAGGAAGGAAGGGCGAGGGAGGGAGGAAGGAAGGAAGGAGAGGGAGGGAGGAAAGAAATAAGAAAGAAAGAGAGAGAGAGAGAGAGAGAGAGAGAGAGAGAGGAAGGAAGGAAGGAAGGAAGGAAGGAAGGAAGGAAGAAAGAAAGAAAGAAAGAAAGAAAGAAAGAAAGAAAGAAAGAAAGAAAGAAAGAAAGAAAGAAAGAAAGAGAATTGTTGATTTCCATTCTACAGTTAAGAATTCAAAATGTACTTGGTTATAGGGGTTTTCACTAAAACCATTGGGCCCACCCACATCCTTAATGATCTCTTCAAAATAAAAACATATCTTCTACACATTAACTAATCACAAATCTGCCAACCCAGCCGCTTGCCATTTCTTCCTTTGAGAATGACAAATTACCTTAAACAGGAATATAAAAATAGTTTACATTTATATCAACATATAAGAATCCACAACAGTGCAAATTATCTAAGGCTATTTTACTAAATTTGTTTACTAGTATATACAATAATCTACCATAATATCTTATACCTATCCATTTGTGCCCCACGTTGGGTGCCAGATATTAGTGAAATTATTAAGGCTACTCCACATAGTTAAAAGGGAGGTTTATTTTGTGGGGTAACTTACAAGTGAAAGGATAGGGTACAGAGTCTAGGAAATGTATAGCACAGTCCAACAGTGTTCTCTGGAGAACTCTGCTTGGTCTACCTCCCGTGTCTAGGGTCTAGGAATCAAGAGAGCCAGCACATCCAGATCTCGGGTCTTCAGGGTCCTCTCTCAGCCCTTGTATGCGTAACAGGTACCAAAGCCTCAATGGGAGTTGGAACTTCCAGATCAAAGCTGGAATGGCTACCCACTTCATTCACCTTTGTGACCTCCTCTGACTACCCCCCCCAAAAAGAAAATTATACCAAGTCCAAATTGTGATAAGAAGTCATTGAAGAGAACTAAAAACTGTCATAGAGATGCTGAAGTGTAGCTCTTTCACATTGATGGTTTCTGGTGGGGGTGGAAGTGGGGAAGGACTCAGTTTTCTTTAAGGACCTGATAACCGGGAGCGTAACCATGCTCCAGTGAGCATCTTGGCAACACAAATTGGACTAATTTTTCTTCTGATGTTTTTAAAGTTCTTTTCCATATTTTGAGATTGACTTCATCTGAGTTTATTTCATTTTGTGAGTTTATGTGAAGTTTAGATTTACTCCTTCCCATATACAAAGCATGTTCCAACACTGTTCATTGAATTGTCCCTCTTCTCTCATGGAAGGGTGTCTACCTTTATACAAGTTCTGCACACTCTTCACTCTGGTCTTGGACTCTTATTTAGTCAATCTCCCTGCATGCCTCAGCATCACAGTCATACTGCTCTGGTAGTGTATCTATAACAAGGCTTGACATTTACAATAGAATCATCTTGGCTATGTTCACTATCTGCTCTTTAATATTAATTTCAGTAAAAATGGCATTGATGTCTTGATAATTATATATTTTTGTAATAGTTTTGGGGATTTCCTGTTAATAAAAATGGCTTGTATCTTTCTACCTATTCTGAAATATTTTGCTTCTTTCTCTGATATTTTGTCATTTTCTCAGCAATAGGTTAGAAGCAGTTTAGTCTGAGACCATGCACATATGCCACTATTCTGAAAATCAAGTTGCTTTTGTAAATGCATATTTCACTTGTAGCATTGTTATTGCTATTATGTCAGAATATTTGAAATTCTTACATCAACAGTGATTGTGTTTTATACATATATAAATTATTAAATTTTAATAACAAAACATTATTATTAGCAACACAGACTCTGGCTTCTCCTTTACAAATCTTTCTATGATCTCTTTAAATCCTTTCTTGTTCTTCAGCTGATACCTAGCTGATCAGTGATGGCAACCACTTGGTGATCTTTTTCTTCCTGTTCCAGATGTTTCCAGATTTTGGCCTTTACTGTAAACCAGATCAGACTGGAGCTTGAAAGATCCATTTACTATCTCTTTTTCGTTGAGCTTATGTATTCATCTTATTATAATTGTTGATGCAGTTTTACTTATTCTTGCCATACTATTTTGTGTCTTTTCCTTTTCTTTTTAAACATTCTCCCCAAATCTGTACATTTTCCCTCCTGCAGAGTGTATACGAGATATATAACTTTTCTTATTCTACCTTCTTGCTCCATTTTTTCATTGGCAGTATTTCCATGCTAAAAATTTCCTGGTCTTTGTATGTTTAGAACTTTACTTATTTTAACTTGTTTAACAATTGCTTAGTTGAACACAACTTATTCCACCATTTTCAGCCATTTATTGTGGAGGTGGGAAGTTTCAGGCAAGTAGCTCTCTAATTGCATTGCCTGATTTGGATGACTGTGGACTTGCCTTGACTAGCTTCCAGGGTTTATTTTGTTTGTGCTTTCTGTACCACAATGATTCCCACAAGATTGATGCAAAATGCCATAGTTTTTCACAGGACATTTTTCTCTCTGTCTGACATTAGCTTGTAAACTTTCTCTCCAGCCTCAAGTTTCCCTGAGAAATGTGGAAGCTTCATGATTCCTGGCCCTGCAATTGCAGTTTCTTGAATATCCTGGTGCTTTCCTGGGCTAGAGTTAAGACTCAGTCACTGAGTGCTGGCACCTCTATTGACTGGATTTCCTTGTCCCTCTTCAAGACACAACTATCGCACTCCCAACCACAAGTTGGCCTCTTCCCTGGAATTTGAAGATTTTCCTAGTTTGTTTTTTCCAATTTCAAAAATGATTTTGTATGTGTAATATATATTTCATAAGTAAAATAAGTAAGTTATAAGTTTCCTAAATAAATAAAAGTAAACTAAAATCTTTGGGGCTGGAGCGATAGCTTAGCTGGTTGAGATTGTTGCTCTTTCAGACAACTTGAGTTCTCTTCCCAGCACTCACTCTGGTGGCTCACAACATTCTGTAACTCCAGCTCCAGGGGATCTGACACTGTCTTCTGGCCTCCCCCAGTAACTGCATATACCTGAGTTTGTGTTACTGCAAGCTCATGTGTGCACACATGCACACACACACACACACACACACACACACACACACACACACACACAAACCCACACACAAATAATTTTTTTAATCTTAAAAAATAAAATAAACTTTGAATTAATCAATGTGTATATTATATGCGTACATAGAGAATTCCCTCGTGCTATGTGTCCCACTGGTGCATAGCAAGTGTCCTTATTCACAAATGTAGAAATTACACAATTCAAGTGGGTATATTTCTCAAGGATAAAGATAAGAAGTAGCAAGGACCCTCCACTTACACTATGTAAAAGATAGATAAATGTTTCACACAAGTTAATTTTCTATATGACCAAATCTTACTGCTTATGTAGTTGTTTTGATCGAAGCCTTGGTGAAGGATATTTCACACGTCTCCCTTTCCCACTCATTCTATGTCTGCATCCCACTTGATTCCCATTAGTAACTGACTGGATGACTGTTGAAGTATCACTTCACTCCTTTTCCTTAACTCCTTGTTTGTAAAATGAAAGGATTTGTAAAAGGTAAAAGGATTCTTGAATTCACTTTCATCAGAATCGTGATAAAATTATTTGCTAAATAGGTGACCATTGAACTGAGATTTTATGGGTTTTATTGTCAATAATAATAAATCATATGACAATATGCAGAACAAATTTTATAATATAAAACTGAGATCATATCTCTGTTAAGATCTACAATGTCATCTTACTACACCAACACAGACACATACACGTGCACATACACGCACATGCACACACACACACACACACACACACACACACACACACACACACACAAGCATGCACATACACATTCACACTGTTTTTATATCTTAGCATCTTAAGGAACTAAGATTGCAGGTGTTAGTTACTATGCCTGACTGCATTAATAATCAATCCAGAACTGTCTCTGCATATATCTTAGTCCTATGAATGTGCACATGTATACACATTTATGCACATGTATGCATGAATGTACATGTGCATGTGTATGTGAAGGACAGAGTTCAATATCTGTGTCTTCCTCTACTGCTTTTCTTTATTTTTTTAGAACTAAAAAGGTCATGAAATTGGCTGTGCTGGTTGGCCAGTGAATGACCTGCAGAGATCTTACTTTTTCCCACCTATCCCCCCAGCAGTGGGTGTGCGTACATTCCTGTGTTTACAGGGCTGCTAGGCTGCTAAGATCCTAACTCACTTTACCAACTGAGTCCTGTCCCCTGTCCCCAACTAGACTCTTTTTGTTGTTGTTTTGTTTTTTGTTTGTTTGTTTGTTTGTTTTTCGAGACAGGGTTTCTCTGTGTAGCTTTGGTGGCTGTCCTGGATCTCACTCTGTAGACCAGACTGGTCTCAGACTCACAAAGATCCATCTGCCTCTGCTTCCAAAGTGCTAGGATTAAAAGTGTGCACCACCATCACCCAGCCCCAACTGGACTCTTTATACCATCTGTAACTGCTTTGCTTAAATCTCAAACATACATTCAGTCATGACCCTCATCCTTGTCTCATTTACCTCAACTACACCAATCTATTCAATCCTGTCAGGTTTTATCTTGAATACCAGGTAGGGAGAGTGCCCCTCCCAGGTCATGTTGATGGAGGCAGCACAAAGCCTTCATCATTGCCTCTGCACCCACACTGGGCAGAGCAGGTTTCTGACATGTGCACCCTTCATGCCATTGTGGAGCAGTTATGTCCTATTGGACACTCATTTTGAAGGAGATTCTTGTCTTTTTTTCTCATCACAGAATGTTTCCCACTTAAAGTTGCATGCAATCTAAAAGAAAATTTCAGAGAAGAGAAAACTACCAAGGAGACAGCATCACGTTTGAAGAGGAGCATGTCCAGGTGTTTTGCACCAAATTCTTTTTCTCTTCATCTTTTGACAAAAACAATAATTTTGAGTCAAATACAGTCGATTATTTTAAGTCTAGGTTCCAACTATTTCTCAGACTTCATACATAATCAAAATGTAAAGATACCATAGATGTTAATTGCCAGCAATCTTCAAACTCCTTTCAACAGTCAAGGTAATCTTATCCTACTATGAGGCATATTCTTATGAATTTCGTGCTTTTCTTAGGAAGAAACCCCGAGCCTAAAAACACACTTAAGTACTTAATTAAACTAGAGTTCTTAATCCCAAGTTAAAGATGTTCTGCTAATGATAAGGTGCTGCTACTAAGTCTAACGCCTGACAGGTAAGGAGTCAACAGCTTCTCCTACCCTGCTTCCCACTTGTGGTGTCCCCCAAACTCTCTCATACTACTGAATTCCTCACTGTTGCTTTACTGGTGAACTTTCACTTGACTCTGCTGCCCCCTCCAGATACCACATATTTCTCTCCTTTCTTTCTCTGTCAATGTGCCTTAAGGAGTAGTCAGAGGCTTTTATGGTCTACAGCTTATTTTAAATCCTCACAATCTGGCTTTCACCCCTACTCACTTAGGAAGCCGCCACACTTTGGAAGAGCTGCGTGACTGATCTTCTTTCTGCTAAACCCAATGTTGTTTTTTTTTCAATCTGATTCTCCTAGAGACTCGGTAGCATTCAGTGTTGTTGAACTATAAGACTGTGTTAGGCTATTGTTATCGTTATTGTCATTATTATTTTAGTGCTCACTGTAATTCTTTAAAGGATACATCACTAAGTCCATTTTGCAGAGGGAAAAAGTGAGGTGCAGAAGCTATAAATAGTAGCCAAGAAGAGACAGAAATAGATTTGAATTCAGTTCTTTCTACAAGGTCACATTAATTTAAAAGCAAAGGAACTTGTTGTGGGAATAAAAAGGGGTTACTATCTGTTATAATCTGGTTATTTCCTTTATATAAAGATGAAAGTCTACCTAATCAGATTAGTTATAAAGACTGATAATTATCCTACAACGTGTACTATATTAGAAATATTTAATCATTTTTTGCCTTAAAATGTTGAAAACTTTATGCCAAATATTTTTCCAGATAAACATCTTTGGAAAAGATTGAGCTGTAAGGGACTTTCTTTCAGATTTTCTGTTTTCTAATCCTTATATAATCTATGTTTACTATCTGTT